>NW_024510321.1:14627315-14822715 GCF_017590135.1 Pyrgilauda ruficollis
CCCCCCGCCATGATTTTAGGTTTTTACTTTTACATTTCTAAGCAATTAATTTTTTGGCTTCCATGTAGGATCAACAGGTGTGGAACGGCTGATACGCTCCATCTGGTTGCTGCTGATAAGGTAATCCTGGGAGTTGAGGCAATATCTCCAATAAGCTTAAACCGCAGCAACTTAATCTATTTGCAAGGGAGAACAAGCCCGGCAGCCAATATTGTTATTTCACGGGAACAACTGGGCACAGACAGTGCTTTCACAGGAGAGGTAGGAGGGTTTCCACCCTCCTATTTTTCCCCTGGGAGTGATGATTCACTCGGTGTTGTCGTACCCCCACTTAGAAAAAGGAAAAGCTTTGCTTTGAAATTTGCCCCCCAGACCCATGATTACTGAATCAAATCATCGCTTTGCTGCTTTTCATCCCACTCATGGGTCCTTATTTAATCTTCCCCAAGGCAAAGGGAAACTGTTGGTTTTGGGTTGATAATAAATACTATTTTCTGTAACTTCCATAAAACTACGATAGCTGTTGAGTTCTGATGTGGGGTGTGATGAGAGCAATGGGGTGTGCTTGGGGTGCCCCCTGCAGATGAAGGGCACTGCCATCTCCGCTCAGGTTTGGGTTTGCGGTGGTGACAGACAGTCCTGACTGTCACCACAGGCAGGAACACTGAGAACGGTGTCGCCTCTCCTTCGGGTGCTGTCCCGGGCTATGGCACGAACCACGCAGTGTCCTGCCGACAGCATCACAAACCTACGCCTGCGCCTTTCCTGGCGCCCATTTAATGGGATTTCAGCCAACAGCTTTGGGGTTTATTTATCGATGATTTCTGTTCTTAGCTTTCACTGTGTGCTTACCCTGTTCAAATACGTCCTCTAAGATTTCCCCGAGCCAAGCTCGTGCTGCGGGTTAGCACCCGAGCCGAGCCGCGGCGCCGACAGCAGCCAGACGGCCGTGCAGCTTCCCGGGGAGCCACGGCAATGAGCAGCGTGTTCCTTCTCCCCTGGGCTGCGGGAAATGCAGAGGGCATTTTTAAGCCGGTGTCTTCTTAGAGAACAAGAGGGCAGTGCTGTGGCAGACAGGATTCCCGAGGCGCAGGACGGGGTGATCCCGCCCCGTCACCCAAGGGCGCTGCGTGACGGAGGCTCCCAGCAAGGAGCACCAGCAATGAGCACCAGCGGTGTTCCTGCAAGCACGGCGCTGCTGGCGTCGGCGGGAGCCTCGGCATCATCCCACCGCACAGTTTTATTTATCTTTGCTTCTGTCAGCCACAGCGACATTACAGCGCCTGATTTAGACAGCGAACGCTCTCGTCTGTATCCGAGCGGGCATCAGCCGGCAGCAAGCCCTCAAACTGGGGGCGGGGGGGAAGCGGGGAGCATCCGGGTTCTCCTTCATGAATAGTTAAGCTCTTCTTGTTTTATACCTCGAGCTGCTGCTGGTGTCAGACATTACCCCATCTGCTGGTGAGCAAAGCAAGAAGCTCGTAGCAACCAGGGGGAGTTTCTGCATCTTGCTCCCCCTGCCGTGGCCAGGGGTGTCTCGGCCATTTCTGGTACCCCAAGGGTACTGGGAGCTGGTCCTGCCAACCCACTGTGGCGAATCCCTCTGCCTCCACCTGCTGCTCGAAACCAAACACACTTTTCCTGCCCCCTGGCAAGGTTTATGTCATTCCTGGATTTACCAGTTCAAAAGTTAAGATTAAACATACATAGTTGATTATCTAGAGACAGCTTCATCTCTGTCACCTCCCTTCTAAATCTCCAAGGACATCAGGACACAGAGACAAGACCTTCAGCTCCCAGGTAAGAAACAGGGTTGCCTCTGCCAGCACTTTTAAAACTGACTCTTAAAGAGAAGTGGCTCTTTCCCCTCCCTGTTTCCTCCAGCCCAGCTGCGGGCAACCCCAGCAGGAGGACTCCAGCTGCACCCAACTCAGCATCCCAGTTTTTCCATGACCCTGCTGACTGCCACCAGTGAGCTCATATTGGGTGCTCAGCTGAGCTGCTCCTGTTTGCACCAGACAGCAAGTGAGGAAGGAGTGAGCTTCAGTAATTACATGGAACAGTTCACGTGATGCTCACACACATGCCTTTTTGGGACAAGCACAGGATACAGGGGGGATGGGCAGGGTCTGCACGCTATCAACCCATCTCAGAATAAATAAAGACAAAATTCTGATTACTTTTGCACCTGGGTAGCTTTACTGGGTGTTAATTACATAGTGGAAATGGAGAATCCATGTAAGCAAGATTCAAATCAGTCACTGCTATTTAGCTCTGCTTCAGGTCCTCTCTATAGTGTGGCTTCTGCTGAAGTGAAGAATAAAACAAAGAGGGGGAAACCTAAATAGTGATTAATGAAGAACAGTCCTTATTTAATCACAGCGTTCAATTCAGACTTTGTAATTTAAACTTCAGCAATTGTCTTCACAATTTTGGCATCTGCTCATCTCAGCCTACACACTATCTCTGAACTAACAGCACAGCTTATCTTTGCAATTAAGCATTCAATGTAGCAACAAATCTTCAATTTGGTGTGAGTCACTCAGCTGCTAAATCAAACAATGTGTCACTAAACAAACCAGTTTCCTCCTGACCTCACAGGATGATAATAATGACTTGTGAAACCATCTTGAGATTTTCTTGGTATAATTTGCTGGTACTTTCTGACATTCCTTTTTATAAATATAAAATGGGTTCTGCATTAGAAACAAACAATTGAGAGTTGTTAATATCATGGAAATGTAAAAAACTTACCTCAAAACCAGTTGTTTAAAAAGCAAAAAATTTTCTCCTAAGTAAGAGCTATAAGTACAGGGTGAGCCAAAGTTACAAGTGCATTGGCCTCAGTGGGTGCGTGGGGATCTGGACTCCTGCAGTGTGGGTGGGCAGTGCTGGCTGGACAGGGTGGGCACTCCTGGTGAAAATAGGAGCTCCATGCCTCCATATGCCCGACACATGCCTGCTGCTCTGCATCACAAATCTTTGTATGTGCAGTCAATTAATAGAAATAATCCATAATGTTCATCTCAATGTAGTCAAGATGACATTTGGTGCCATAAAGTACCTAGAAAGTGCATTTCTGCACTCAAGTAGAGAACAGCAATACTGGGGTTGTTGTCGTGTGCAGTCCCAGGGCAGGCTGGGTTCCCAAAATTGACACCACTATTTCATACAGGTGAAATTTCTGAGAATCTGGATTTGGAGTCATGGTGGATGCAGGTGATTGCTTACATTGGCAGCACTGCCTCATTGCAGGATAGATGACAGTCATTGCAGAAAAGGCAATTACTTAGAGAGATCCTGAAAGGATGACAAATCTCATTTGTTTTGCTTATGCACATTTTAAAAGTTTGATTTTGCAAACCTACACTTTCATTAGTACCACTGACTTCACCGGCTTCACTTCAGCAGCCCAGGCTTTTCTGGAACAGAGTCCCCTCCCAGTCATTCTGAACCTGAAAATGCTGCAAAGTTTCTGAACCATCTCATTAACAGATGAAAATGAACTGACTCCCTTATACAGTGGAAGCATGATGGGTATTTTCAATTTTGTACCTACACACTGCTCTTGCATTGTGTTTTTATGTCTGTCTTCACAACTGCGGTTATTTTTTAAAAGGTGAAAGCTGAGATATTTGTAAATCCTACATCTCCAAGAGCTGGTAGAAGCATGTCGTGGTAAAGACAGGTCACACAGCTATAGAACTGCTCCTGCCATGTCACATAGTCCTAAGGAAGTGGATCACACCTCTCCCAAACATTTCAAAGAGATGATTGAAAGGCAGTTCCTTCCAAACTCATGTCAATATTTTATCAGTAGAAAACAAAGTAATTTCATCTAACCCCCTCCAGCCAAAATCTGTTCAACCATTATGGATAGCAGGTTTTGTTTGGGAGGGTGCTCCAAATTTACTGTGTACTCACCAGGCCACCACGCCTGGTGTGGAACAGGGAATCATGAGCAGGTGGGTGGCTGGGCAGTGCACACCCTGACACCAAAGCCACATCCTAGTTCAGGTTTTTTCCATCCTGCATGTCTTCTCCACCAACTCCTGAATGTTTCTAGGAATGACCCCTGGTAGGAGAGCCAACCTTGAGAATTTGGGGGTTCATCAGCAGAACTTCATCAGAGACCACATGAGTGGCCTCTCTACTTCTAGAGACATAACTTTGTGAATGAATTACCTCTCTGTGTCCCACCTCTGATATTCACTTTACAATTTACCCACTGGGGAAAATAGAGTGGCTGGGGGATTTCCTTGCAGAGCTATGGCTGCAGGCACAGGGCAGGCCCAGTGCAAGTGAGCATCAAAGCAGCCCTTTAGAGTCGCCAGAAGAAAAGTGGGTCAGACCTTGCAGTTTAAGTAATCTGGGATTTTGACTTTAATTAAGTGTGAGATATCAGCACTTCCCCTCATGCAGATATACAACAGAGGGGACGTGCTGCTGTTACTGCTTACAGATTCCCGCCCCAGGGTGGGAGCTCCTCTTCCCTGGCTGCCTGCCTCAAGTCACACAGAAACTGATCTTGTGACTTTATGAATCCATTCAACTGATGCCCAAATGACATGCCAGGTGGAATGAAACAAAAAGGACTTTACACTGCTGACCAGAAGGAAGCTCCCCAGAGGGAAATGCCATGTTATCCAGGCAGTTTTACCTCCACAAAGTCCTTGGCTTTGGCAGTGCATGATCCTGGGAGGTCCCCTTGGAAGCTACCAGGCACTGCAGAGCAGGGGAACAAACTGAAGCCCCAGTCTCTTCAAGCATAAACAGATATTTCACCACAAATTTCCATGGCAGCTATGTAATAGATCGACTCTTAACAAGAAAGGTTGTTAAGTGTCTGAGGGCAGTAAAATGCTGACAGGGAGATGTGTGGGATGCTGGAGCTGGTGGCAGGAACTGGGAACTGATGTCACAGTGAATGGTGAGCTAATAGATTACCTCATTTTCACATATGCAGGAGATGCATATGACAGCCTTAAAGAAAAGAATTTCAGCTGCTTTGTGCAAAACAGCATTTTGCTCAGCCTGACAGAGTTAGTACAGTTCTACATGTCTGTTTATATAGTGTTCTACCTGTGCCAACTCTCACAAGTTTTCAGCTTTCCTTTAATATTTTGTGTTCTTCTAAAGTCTCAGTTCCTGGAGATAAGGGGCATCCTTAGCATTCAGTTTCTGCTTTATTTTATAAATTTAGGCCAAAAATAATTTTTAAAATCCTCAACTGCAGTATTTGAGCTCCATTCTCATAATTTGGAGGATGAGACCATATGTTTCAATACCTAACTTCCAAAATATCTATTGATGCTACAGAAAGGACTGAAATGCTCAAATGTTGTGACTTACATGTCAAGTATGAGTTTTGTGTTCTGGATGGCGTATACAGCCTTGTGCAAGTGTTAGTCTATTTCTAACTAATCTGTAATAAGTAACTGCCATACCACTGGTAATTTTCTCTCCTTTGGAGTTTTTAATTATCCTAAAGTTCTCTTCGTTTGGAAAGCATCCATTAAGTCCAGTCAGCATTGAAGAAGATAAGCCTGAGAGTATCCTCCAGTATACCAATCATTTACAATTTTGATTTCTTACTCAGAGTGAAATGAAGTTTTCTGTAAATCATGACCAGCCTGTCATGATTAGCTGAGTGAAAATCCACATCTTATAAAACCTTTACTACTAGGTAACTGAGTTAAGTGTCCCTGTGCTGGCTGGATGGTCTCACAGCTGCTCAGAAGCAGTGCTGCCCTTGCCCCAGGGGACATGTCCATGGCTGGTGGGGCAGTGTCACTCTGACAGCTCTGCTGGGTGCTGCAGCAGGTGCAAGTGGTCTTTCAAACCTCACAGTTCACATCTCTTCCCAAGCCTGAGGGGAAGGAGAATTGGCACCTTCATGAGTGGTTATAATTGCAGTTGGCTCTGCTTTCATCCCTTTGCATCCATAAGACTGAAGCAAAATGCCCTGGATATGGTGAACAGCTAGATGCTGCTTAAATATCAGCAGATGCTGCCTAGTTTAAGAAGAGGAAGTTTGTTGAGTTTTGTGTGATTATCATCAGTTTCCCTGCTCAGGAATCCAAAAGCACGTGCATAATGTGACCGAGCTCTGACAGGTTTTTTGTGATACACCTTTGGCCAAAGAGTAAAGGGGTAAGTGCCATCAGAACAGTGACAGCACACAGCAAGGGCAGTGCTTATACTACTGCTGGTGGAGTATAAGAAGGAAACCAAAATGCATCATAAATCTGCATTGTAGAGTTGCAAGGCACCCATGCTCACAGCTGGCACAGTTCAGGATGTTGAATCGCTCAGATTGGATACCCGTAAGGATAAGCAAATTGGTGATTACAGCACCTGATTTAGACTGTCACCATGCCACATGACCTAGAACATTTTAGTCACCTACTTTGCATTTGTACAGAGATGCACCAGTTTAGGAACAAACATTTAAGGTGGAGCTTTTTAAATTAATATTCTTAAATGTGGCACAGGACAGCAGACAGTATTTGTGTTTGGGGCTTTGACACAGCCTGTCAAAAGGAAAAGCTAACAAGGCTGGCTCCATCGTAGTGATAGCACAAAAGATATTTAAGATATGATACAGAATTTAATATCTTGGGGGGCTACTTTAAAAAGATGATCTAACAGCCAGCTAGTCTATTTTGCAGCTGGGATCACTTACACTCACTTGGCAACAGTGTTATGGCCATGCTGGCATCTCCTCAGTGTAGCAGCCTGCCTTCATTTCACTTTTTTTTCTGCAGCCTTTTGATGAGGAAACCAATTGCAATTTGGGTTGTGGATGCAGGTGCATCAAGGAGAAGGTCAGCCAAGAAGGGCTCATCCTGCTGTCTTCTGACAGTCACACACCATCGGGAGTAGGTCAGTATGCACTGCGTGCATGGTATCCCAATGCTGGGTGGAGCAGTCATGATCAGACTTGTGCTATGCAAGGGAGAAAACATATGGCATAGTCCTCTAGATTTCCTTGATGCAGAAAGTAACTGCTTTATTTATTCTTAGTTTGAGGGAAAATAAAAAAGCCTCACAGCTCTAAGAAGAGTTTCCCCATCTTTTATGATGTTGTTACATTAAGCTGTTCCAGTTATCCTCTCCTAAATTTGCAAGTAGCTGGAAGTCAGCGGCTTGGTTGACTACCTGTGTCTTTGTGTGTGGTTGAATTCAGCATGAGAGTAATCCACATCTATATTCACATGTCTGTGAGCTAAGCATGTAACCCACATGACAGCAGCAGAAGTCAATAATGTTGGTGAAGTGTAGCGTGTGAATGAGGCTGTCACAGATTTGGTTTCCTTGGCAGAGTGTGCTTCATCCCTCTCAGGCTCCAAGAGCCCGACTGCCCAGAGCCATGTTTGTTGGGAATCTGGCCATGGGACTGGGTCAGGCACCTCTGCTCTCCCTCATCCTGATGCAGCTGAAATTAGTGGAGTCCAGATCTCACTGGCTACATCTACATTTCAGTGTCTCAGACAAAAAGCAGACTCCCACTCTGGATGATGTTCCCCCTTCTCTGGAAATCTTGCAGGGCCTGGATTTTACAAACACTGTTCTGTTTTGCCTCCACCTGGGTCTGTAACTGACCAGCATCCCCCGAGGATCAAGACATTCCTGGGCATCCCTGCTGACTTCCCTGGCTCAGTGGGGCTTCTGGCATTGCACTGGCTAAAGGAAGGCTTTGTGCTTGCCTGAGGCTGCATCTGAGCCCCAAGTGCAGTTATCTTTAAACTGAGCATGTACATGATTAGCTGGGTAGCTTTAGCATTTAGCAAGCAAAATCTTATGCTGAAAATAACTCGTTAATAGAATGATTTAAACATTAAACATAAAAAATGCTGCTAAAGCAAAATGACATAATTTTCAGTCTTTTACTGAACTTTGCCATCTACTGCGGTGCTTTCACAGGGAGTCATCCCTCTGTCTCCTGGCTTTTGTAGAATACTATCTTTTTAAAGAAGCCTTCAAAAACTGTGTAATTAACACTGTTTTCTGTTTTCCTGACATTTATTTATCTCTTTTGTCAGTAACCAACTGGCAGTGAAGTGGCCTGGACTCAATTTCTAAGTATTCCAATGGAATTACTGAATTGATACCAGTTTAAGACTCCATCTGGTTGCCAGGGAAGCCTGCAGTGCAATGTCCACATATCACAGAAGAACAGTGGTGCTCACTCACCAGCAAAGGGCTCCCAGTGTGCACACAGCTGGACTGGGTGTGCATTTGCTGGACCCCCATTAGCCTGCTGCTGCTCACCCCAGGAGCACCAGCCATCCCCTCCCACCAGTGATCTGTGGTACTTGTGTGCTGTGGTGGCACAAATACCTGTCTGGCTCTGAGAAGTCATGTAAAGCAGGAATGTTTTGTCCAAACAGGCTCTGTGTATTGTACCTGATAGCAGGCAGCGTCCAATATGCATGACCTTATACCTGGGATGGAGTGTCAGCTTTCAGGGCAATTTATATTTACCACCAGTCTCGGCTAAATGCCTCCTAGCTAATTTAGTTTATTCTATCAGTAAATTTGCCTACCGAGGAAGTAATGCTGAGCTGGCCAGACTGGCTTTCTGCATGACAAATCTAGATCCACATACTACCTCTGAGTTTGTGACTGTTCAGAGCAGACAATGTAGGAAGAAGTGCTGTTGGTAGTTTCTCAGGGGCCATGCTAAGTTTTCAAAGGAAGCAAAATGTCTATATAATGTTGTCATTGACTGTTTGAGGGGGGGCTTATACTGTAACAATTCCAGTTTTGGATTAGGGGAGCAACCAATGGAGCAATTTCATTGCTTGTCTATTACAGAATGCCACAGGAGGGCAACCTGCAAATTGTAATTTGTGCTGAGTGATGGTAATAGAAGTGTGAATTATCATCCATAAATAGGGACTATAGGTATCACAAATGTCCTCTCTATGTGTACTGATTTTGTCTGGGATGGAGTTTATTTCCTGTGTGGCAGTCCAGATTTGTGGACTGTGCTTTGGATTTGTGACCAAAGCAGTGTTGACAATACACCAATGTTTTGGTTGTTTCTTAATAGTGCTTGCAAAAATGCATACTTTCTATACCTGTTGTTTTTGCCATGCTCCTCCCTCAGCAAATATGCTGGCAGTGGCCAAGACGCTGGGCAGGGACACAGCTGACCCCAACTGACCAGAGGGATACCTCATACTGAATTAAATAGCCCTCAGCAATAAAATGTGGAGGTAAAAAGGAAGAAAAGGGGGATATTTGGTGCTTGCCTTCCCAAATAACCATTATGTGTGATGGAGCCCTGCTTTCCTGGAAATGAGAAATTTTGACTCTGAGATCTAGGTATCAGGTGCAGGAATTGCTGGTCTGATAGAAAAAAGAGAAAGATGTGCTCTGTATCTCAGAATAATGCACTCACAAGGGTCTGTTTCTCAAATAAAGCAAAACTTCTCATCTCCATCCACATCTACACCTCAAAAAGATGAAGTCAGAAAATGCATAGAAGCTTGAGCTCTTTAACCCTGCTGACAACAGTGGGTGCTGGATGGATTTCTGTGCTGGGATATAAGTGAGCTCAAGCAGCAATGCCAAACAACGTTTGTACAGTGGCTTGTGGACATATTGTGATCTATTTGTTTCTGTGTCATTCAAAGTAATTTATTTGCAGTGTCAAAGATATTTCTTTACATTTCACCAATTTGTTAGCTCTTGTGAAAAAGCCAGGGAGTTGGATTAGATGGGGATTGCAGAAAACATAGAACTGGCTGTTTTCCTTCAGGAAAGTCCCTGGCAGGACTGACTCTGCGGATTTGCAAAGTGGGCAGCCGTAGCAGAAAGAATGGCCAGAGCCCTGTCCCCTTCCATGGCCACACAAGTTCCTCTTCCTTCCCTCCTCACTCTGCCCCTGCCTCTTGGACACAGGATTATTTGTGTTTTCTCAGACATTAGGCTGGATCTTTCTTTGAGTGGACCAAAATGTGAGCGATTGCATCTTTTTGAGAAAGTCTAGTTTCTGATATGGGCCGAGTGTTAATCTTTTCAGAAATTAAAAGGATAGAAATAAAATAGAGTCAGTGTCAGTAAAGAGTATGTCTGCACTGCTATTGTTACAGGAATACTGTAGCCTTTTTTAACTTATATAAGAGAAAGACAAGAAATATTATAGAGTCTTGAACTTTAAGCTGTTGTCTGCATCTGTCCAGTCATCCTTGGTATTTCTGCCGTGTCCATGTCTATTCCTGTGCTGTTCTCTGTCTGTTCCTCAGATTTCTCTTGTCTGATTTAGGAAAATTAAAATGTAAATATTTCAGCTGAAATAATTACCTCAGTGAAAAATCAGTGGCTTAAGACATCCCTTAAGAATTCACTCCCACCTAAGGCAGGCATTTGCAGAGCACAGGTAGCTAACCCCTCACCACAGAGGCTTCCTCTTTTGAGGTGCCACTCATTGTCCTGATGAGGTTTCCTCTCTCCTCCACAGCTTTCTCTGCTGACCCACTTTCACCCATGTTTTAGTTCCTTAAGAGTGGCTCTGCGGAGGACAGGAGGGAGGCAGGGTTGCCCAGTGCTGTCTCTTGGCTGCTGGCAGCCCCATGGCTGCAATGCCGCCTTGGGGTGCGAGCCCAGAGTCACAGCAAGTCTGGGCACCTGACGGACGCTCTGTCACTTACACTGTTTTGATCACAGCAGCAGGAGGAGAAAGTAACATTCCTGCAGGGAGGAAGAAGGTGGAAGATGTGCTACCAAAACACATTGCCATCCCCTTAGGAGAGTGATGTTCACCCGAGATGACAAGAATGAAGGAGGCAATTTCACATGTTATTATTACAAAACCATGTCAGATTTGGTCAGACTTTACCTTCTAAACTAGAATGTTGTGCTATTTGAATGCTGTTTTTCCCCCACTACTGAAATGGAAAGGAACAGAAGATGGCACATAACTGTGTCATGATTTTCCCCAGATCCAGAGTAGAGAAATTTCATATTTCAAATGTAAATTAAAGAGGCATCAGGGAGATGCTGCAGCTGCCAAAGCAGAGCCTGCCCTGGCATCCACATCCCTTCCCCTGGCAGATGCTCTGTGATGCTCTCCCATGTCAGAGCAGAGGGAAAGCCTGCACTGGGCACCCAGGTACCCAGCATGTGTGTTAGAGCACAACTTATTTTACTCACTTTTCTCCCCATGGACCAATGGAGACTGGTTTTAGGGAACACCTCACACTCTCCTGGGCAGTCACATACATCTGCAGTGCTTGCCCTGTCACGTAACTGCTTGTCTCTGCAGCTGTCATGTCGTGGAGGTTTAGTGGCCTTTTAAAATTGTTACATCCCAAGTATTCTTGTTTGGCATCCCAATTTATAAGGGTGAAATATGAAGTCAAGAAATTGGGGTTTGGACTAATCTCAGTCTGGCCTCTTATTGAGCTCTCAGCTGAATGTCTGTTAGTGAAAGCTTTCTTTCAACTCACTGAAAGATGCTGTGATCTGCCTTGGCAACATCTTATTAGAATGCCAAGAACAAGATCAACAGCTGTGCTGTGATTTCCATTCCTGTGCTGTAAGTGTCTGACATTTGCTCACTCCAGCCCTCCTGCCCCCACACATTGGACTTCTGAAGGTCCCTTCCAGCCTAAATGAGGCTCTGATTTTATGGCTGCTCAAGCACAGACTTCCATGCACAGCTCTGCACCTTGAACTGAATTACTCAAAATGAGGGCATTTGTTAAACATGTCCTTTTAGGGTATGTCAATGCTTTCTGGTTTTTTTCCATAGACCTTTCCTTGAATAAAATACCTGACAATCTTTATTCTAGTTACATAAAAGATTTATGCATCTCTTTTTCTGAGTAAATAGAGATATTCTTTATGAAAAAGGGGGAGTGACACTTAATATGTTTCCTGTTTTGTATATTGAAATTAAATCTAATAAGTATTTGTATTTCTTTTTAATCACTATATTGCCTTCTAAATTACATGTGCATGGAAAATTTAGAGAGCTTTGCCACTCAGTATCTCATTTCTTCCTTCCCAGAAACAAACATATTATTATTATTATTGATATTGATATTTCCATTGCTCTTTCCCCACCACAGAAAAATAACTAATACAATTTTAACCACATTTTGGTGCCTCTTTTTCATGATATGGTTTACAACAGCTCAAGGTCAGGGGGCAATTTTTCATAGGGAGGCACATTGACTGAAGGAGGAAGAATTGGTATGCTTAGAACAATTTACTTTGCAACAAACCAAATCTGGAGTATTACTATGAGACTGAAGAAAATTAATATTTCTCATAAATTTTCTGTGGAAACCCAACTTCAGAGATGACTGGATGAACTTGTCCTGAGCCAACTTCTCTTCCTCAAAGCATGACTGAAACGCACATTGTCTCATGCTCTTTTCAAAATATAAAAACTTGAAGCTCTAAGAAATACCATCTCCTCATCATCTGGAACCTCACTGAACTCTCCGGCTCCTTGTGCCTTCCTGCAAAGGTTGTGGGCTTCCCTGTCACCTTACATGCCATCCCCACTCAAAATGTTTTAGTTCCTCCTTGTGCACAGCTCAGCCAACAGCAGCCCTGCAGCTCTGCCAGGGCCCCTCTGCCACCCAAACCTGCCCATCTCCATTTCATATAGCCTCAAAAACATTCCCGTTTTGCTAATTTTATAGTAAGTGCATGTTTTGAAACTGAGGCAGAAAGAGGATGTAATATCTGTGAGAGAAACAGCTGCCACTATGAAAAACGGTGCCAAATCCACAGGTTGAATTTCAAACACGAAGAAAATATGTGTGACTCCAAGGGTTTTGGCCATGGGGAGGAGCAATGGCTGCTGCTCCACTCTCCTATGCTGTTGTTCCCACGTGGGCGATTTTTTTTTTTTTAAATACTTCGTTTTAAGTTTTTTGTGTACAAATTTTGCAGAGTGACTCCCAGCTGTTGTAGGTGGAGCCCTGTTGAATAACTGCTCACCTTGTAAAAGCTGTCACTTATAAATTGTTCTAGCAATTCTTCCTTTGATCATAATGTTTTCAGTGATATTCTCTTCAAACAGCAGCTGCTACATACACTGATCATCTTAAAGTATACCTTTTTAGGCCTATTTTATGCTTTTATAGTGTGGGGAAAGAAGGTGGCTCCAAATATTACAGTATTTACACTGTGGCATTGGCACTGTCTCTTTTAGTTACTAGTCTCCCGCTGTTAATTCCTGAATATTTAATTTTCCTCTTTGGCTGCTATCAGGAAAAGGGCTGAAGTTTTCTAGGACTCTGAGAAGTTTTTCTCACTGATTCAGGGGGCATTTTCCATTTGCAGCTTGTATTTTGTCTCCTGCTCACTTGCCATTCCTGCAGCAAGGGTAAGGCATGGCCACCTGCACGACCTGAGAGGATTATGGGGGCCCCAGCAAGGCCTGGCACCTCAGTGCCATCAACATCCTGGCATCAAAACTTTGGCTATTTATTTAAAAATAAATCCCCCATTTTTCAATCCTAAATCTGTGCTAACTTGTAGGCTAAATGCCCGTTTGGAGTAAGAGGATGAGTACAGAAGTAATAAGGGACTGATGTGTCCCAGCTGTTACATCCCCGCTGTCTCTGCTCTACTTTTTGTTCCTTTACCCTGTGCATTTTGACAAAGACCAGCTTCTGCTTTTATGTTATGTGAGCCCCTAGAGCTGCACATAATGCTCAGGTAGATACTGTGCCTTTTCTCTCTGCATCCACTCTTGTTTGAGAAGATGATTTTATGGGGGTGGAAAGTGTGGTGCTTGTTAGCCCATACCTTAGACAGACTTGGTTAAATAGTCCCATCCTCACACTGCCTATAACCAATGTGACTTTATGTCTGTTTGCAGACACATTATCCTAAATATTAAACTTTTGCTGTCATTTCTTACTTACAGGATCTCAAAAGCACCAAACATGAGCTACAGCTGCTGTGGTTTTGTTTTGTATGATGAAGTCCCTTGAGCCTCACATGCCTTGCACCCAAGCAGAGACCAAGGAGTCCACAGAGTTGCTCACAGGAGAAAAAGAAGAGTATTTTAAGCCCCCACCTTCATTTTTTGCCCTGTTCTTTACCCTTTGTTGTCCAGTGCTTGCAAAGGCAGAAGTAGGCTGTGGTGACTTGTTCCCATCCCATGCCTGCTCAGAGGGAGCTGCCCCATGTTCTCTGCTCTCAGTGCCTGTGCCTGCCCTCTGCAGCCTGGGTACGGGCAGCCCTGGGGCAGGGTGCTCCACCTGCACTCTCATCGCCTAAAACCCAGGTGCAAAACACCTCTCCTGGAAGCACAGGCAGTTCCTTTTATTCTGATTACCAAAATGTCTCCTGGAAATAACTGGGCAATACAGTAAACAGGAGAGGCATAAATACTGTGTAGCATCCTTATATATTCACTTACTTACCTTGCCTCTCTCTTTTCTATTGTTTTGTAACCATCATATAAATAAAGAATTTTTTCCTTCTACTGCCATCTGTGTCTTTTATTTTATGTTGCAATAGACTTGGAAACCACTTGGGGGAACTTTTCCCATTGCAGTTAATTACAGGTAAAAGACTGTATTATCAAAAATACATACTGATCTGACTCAGCTGCTTTTATAATCACTGCATATCTCAGAAACCCAGCAGATTTCACTTAGAAATGTCAAATACTTAGGACATTAGCAGATAAACCATTCTTTAGATTTGTTACTCTGATCTCATAGTTTGGGAAAGTTTGATTTTGAGTGAGTGCCTAATTAAGCATTGAAATGGCACTGAAAGACCTCTTTCAAAGTCTTGAACTGTATCAGGACCTACACAAATGGGGAAATATTATTTAGTTGCAAAATAGGACTTGATGAACAGTTAGGGTAATGTCACGATACAAATTGTTCGGCACAAATCAGCGTAGATCTGGCATGGATTTTCCCGCTCACAACTCCTTTATTTAAACCAGCGTTCGGGCGCTCCCGGGCAGAAGGTGGGAGGGCGGGGGGGCGCGCAGGGAGCGCGCAGGGAGCGCGCAGGGAGCGCGGAGGGAGCGCGGAGCCACCGAGCCACCACCAGGGGGCGCGCTGCGCCGCGGCCAGCCTGGAAACAATCCCGAAAACCACGAAATTCCCGAAATTCCGCCTGCCGGGCGGGACCGCGCCGCCTGCGAGCTCCGGAGGCCTCCACGGAGGGCCTGCGAGCCCAGTGCTAAATGGCAGTGCCCGTGCCCGTCGCCGGCAGCCCTTCCCTGCCGGTCACTGCCGCTTCCCGCGCTCCCGTGTCCAGCCCGGCTGCGGGAACGCGGCGCTGCCCCCGTGTCTGTCACCCACAGTTCAGTTCTGCCCCTCGAGTGTTCCCGTCTCCTGCCCGCCCTGCTGCCGTGGGCAGCCCTGCCTGGCCAGACTGCCCGGAGTCGGGTATCACAGCATTTCTTGGGCACCAGGATCACAGCGTTTCTCATGCTGTGATTTTTTTCCCAGCACTCCAACGCAGTAATCCAATATGCTCCTAACAACGGCAGGAATCAAAAATTACTCAGTATGAGGCCCAGTCACATCCCTTTATGCCTCCTACTACGTCTAAATCCAGGAACAACCTTACTTAAAACAAATTATAAATTAAGGCCTTAATTTATGGATTTTTTACAAATATCTATATACTTTTACCTGTGGCAAATCATGGAAATATCTGAAACTAGTGGAGCTAGGTCCATGGCTGAGGTTAAGCATGCAGCTAGTTGCTATCCAGGACTGGGCCCCTGACCTCTTCCTCTTCCTCACCTCACGGGGCCGTGAGGGGAAATGCTCTGAGGAGAATTTTTCTTTGTGAGGATGTTGAATTCTGTGGCAGAGGCACCAATGTCAGCCCCTGGGCCAGTGCCCAGCGTGCAAGTGACTGGAAGAAACTGATGATCTGTGTGAGAAAGAATAAAAGAGAGAACATGCAAGGTGAGGAGTGGAGAAGGAAGGTAAAATACAAAAAGGAGGGGAGGAGAGGAGAGGTGGCTTTTCCTAGACCTGTGAATATCTTCCAAGAGCCTTATCAGAGGATACCAGAGCGATCACCAAAGTCTGTTTCTCCCTCCTGCACCCCCCAGGGAGAGAACAGACCTGCAAACAGGTGCAAGGAGTAATAGTCACAAAGGATTTTGTTATAAGTCTTTGCCATAGGGTAACTCTCCAGCATTGAAAACAGGAGACTAAATGCAACACATATATGCAAAGATAATTCCATCATTTAGTTTTCATTTCCCTTTTTAGGTAAAGGAAGTCTGATGTTCACTTGCACAAATCATTGCTCCCCTGGGAATTGGGTACCTGCAGTGTAGCTGAGACATTTCATGGTCTTGTGTTGTTGAACCTGAGGCACACTGTGGTGCCTAAGTGCTGTTGAATAATCTGGGGTGTTGTGTCAGCTTTTTAAGAGCAGAAGAGCATTTCTTTAGATTGTGATGAAAGGCTTTAAACCACAGCCACCAATGCAAAAGAGACTTACTAGACCTCACTGACAGCCACAAGTGGGGGAAAAGCTCCCCAGAGGGAGCAGGGAGGAGGCTGGGCATCAGCAAGCACACACATCCTTGTAGAGAAGGGAAGGTTGGAGAGCTGGGGGAGGAGTATCTGTCACTTTGCTGCTATTTTAGCACTCTGCATCCAGTAGCCAAGCTGATCAGAAGCAATCAGGACAGGAGTTTGATGGCCTAAACTGCTGCTTCTGTGGAAAGTGGATTTCATCTGGGTCTCCCAACTGCCCAGCTGTGGGAGATGCTCTGAGAGAGGGGCATGGACACAATCACCTTGGAATACTTGGCCCTCCAGACTACTGCTTTCCTTGCTGAAGCCATGGTAGCACTGTTCTTTGCACTTCCCACAAGAGAGACAGCACTCCCCGGGAAGAGAGAGCAGCACAAGGAATGCCCTGGCTTCTCAGTTTAGCCACCTTTTGAACCATGACCAGTGCTGATGGTCCTTTCCTCTGGCTTCTTCTTCCAAGACACATACATATATATATATATATATATATATATATATATATATATATATATATACACACATTTTTATTTATTTTTATGGGTGGGGGTGTTTTTATATATATATATATATATATATATATATATACACACATTTCTAGTTATTTTTAAGGTTGGGGGTGTTTTTGTAATAAATATGGTTTTGTGGTCTCTGTCAGGTCCTTGGATAAATCTCAGGGAGCCAGGGCAAAGCTGGGTTTACAAAGCCCACCCCCCTTTGGTGGAAGGTTATGATTGGGATTAGCAGAAATTTGCACTGTAAAGGCTTGGCTTTGACTGGACCATCAGGGGATTTCTCCCCAGGAAAAACAACAGATTGGCATTTGGTATTTCCCTGGCAAGACTTTACGTAGTTAACAGGAATCAAAAGAAATTACCATGCTGGAGCTCAGAGGCCCAGAGCTGTCTGACCAGCTCTTGCTAGGATTCCAGTTGCTCAGCAGCACTGGGAGAGCTGTAAAGAAACTCCTGATCTTCTAACTGGGACATCTTGAGCTTGAGGATTTATATCACCCTTTGAAATGTTTGAGTCACAGCAAACATTATTTCTATTATGACAAATTTTTGAATAGAGATTGAAATGATAATTTTTCTTCTTGCTGTAGGAGTACGCGTTTTCCTTTGCCTCCTAGTCTAGAGGCTTAGGGTTGCCTGGTTACTCTGACTCAGAAACTCTGTAAGGTGTCTCTTGGTGAAGGAGCAGATACAATTTGGCAATTAGAGAAGCTTGATTTGTCATCTAAATGTAGAAATCCTTAGGAAAAAATAACCATTTTGAGGAGCAGTTGCACAGAATCCACAGTGAGAAAACTCTCAGAGCATACATTGGTACCGAATTTTGCTGGTTTGCTTATTGTAGAAACATGAAGGTCGTTAATAATATATGCAATAATTAGGAATGTTTTTCAGTGTTCAATTAATAGAATCCTGTTCTTAGCATATATGAATTGCAAATGTGATCAGAAAAGCATTTTTGTTGAAGAATTTCCCCATGGACTAGTGCTATAAAAAGACTCCATTCAGCCAGCAATCTGTTCATCTTGGGCTGGAGTTAAAGGTACACGATACATTCAGGTGAGGGCCCCAGCACAGCCAGCTGAAGCGTGTCTTATCTGCTTGAGTGTGCATGTGGCTACATATATATTTTTATATAGTACATGTGTGCCTATAAATGTGTGCAAATATTCTTACAATTATGCATTTGTGCTGATGTGGAAATTTGTGATTGTAGGAATGATTTTACTTTGTGAAGTTCCTTTAGGACTGAAGCCATGTTGTTTCAGCAGTTGCTTCATAGATGCCCTTTGGTTGTATGCATTTTGATGCATCAGAAAACACTTCAAGAACACAGAGGGTTATTTAATGGTCAGGAAGGTGAGAAATGTTTGATGAAAAAGTCAGATCCGTGGGCCAACAGGGCTATCCAGGGACCAGAAAGGCTCAGCTAGCATAAACTCTAAAAGGTCAGAATTTGATTTAATGAACTGAACTTTCAAGACAAGCAGTGTTTTTCATACAGGATATCCCCTCAGGCTTGCTTTATTCAGGTAGCAAAAAATGCAGAACAAATAGACTGACAAAAATGTTCTGGTTTGTATCTCTTGCATGTTTTTAATCAAGTGTCACCACTATACGCTTAATGGTTAAATTTTGGATACCTCATGCTGTATTTAGTAGGGGTAGGGCATTACCTGTTTCTCTCATAGCCTTATGTTATGCTCGGTACTGTGTCCTCCATCAGCAGGATCTGAATCATTGTCTGCAACTTGTGCACCATGTCTGCTCACAGTCTCACTTTGGACACAGCCCAGTTGCAGTGGGCTTAAACACCTCCGTGCTGTCGGGATCTCCCACTTCTCAGTTGGCTTTTTTCAGCTCTTAAAATGCAGTGGCTGTAGCAGGGAAAGAGAAAGCCACAGGTGTCTGTTCTTATTATTAACAAATAGGGATAACTCAGGAAAAACATACATCACCCAAGGTTATTTTCAGAGTTATATAACTCACTGTAGCAATCATTTTAAATGTGAAATGGTGAAACTGTTAGGTAGTCATGGTATCAGTAGGTTCTTGCCAGAACTTTCATAAAGAAAATTGGTGGCTGTTTTACGAAAGTTTATTGGATTTTTGTGGTTTGGGTTTTTTGTTTGTTTGTTTGTTTTTTTTACCAGAGTCAATTGCAATTAATGAAACAATCAGAATACATCTATTTTCAGCCAGGCACAAGGTAAACCTGCAACATTCTCTACAGGAATGGTATGTAATCTGCTTACTAAGTACTGTGGGAAAAGTACAATAAAATGAGATAATTTTCAGATTATACTGCCCTCCAAAAATATTTACATTAAAATATAAGAAATGTAGAGCAGTTCAGGAAGCCTTACTGCAGCAAAATTGAGTGAGCAATGAGGTGGGACGTGCCTTGCAGAGGGTGGTGGTTGGCAGGAATAACTGGAGTTTGTGTTAATCTGAATTAGTTCTGCTAGTTAAAAACTAGGTTTGCAGTCCAGGTGCTTGAGGGGGATCATGGGCAGCCCCTCTGCTGCGCTCCCTGAGGGTCCCTCCAGGCTGCACAGCCTCCCAGGACAGGCAGGACCCCAAGCTTGGCAGTGCCTTTCCTACCACTCAGCATGCAGTGGCAGCAGGGAAGGGAACAGGGAAAATTAGATTAGGAAGAATCATAGAATGGAAAAGAAAATGGCATAAGAGATTGCACTGGGAGTTTGTTTTTGCAAATCACAAATCGTCAGTCTGTGACCAGAAAAATGAAAATCTGGTCACCACAACAATTCTTTTGTTGATTTAACAACAGGAGAGTGAACATCAGGATACAGATATTGTGAGTGGGGGCTACCTGCTGACAGGCTGCTTGTTCTGTAATGACCCATGAAAGCAATGATGACCTGTTTGTGTTCTCCCTCTAGGATTCTCCACTTGTTCCTTTCTGAGAACTTTCCGTGAGAGGTGTATTTATGTTTCTGTTATTAACATGTTCACTCATTCCAACCCCTATTATGCTTTTGACTGGTATATCTTATGTTCTATTTTCTGAAGACAATATCCATATTAACTCTTGGAGTCACAAAATAGAAGGAATTTCATCAATCTATTTTGTATGTTTTCACTGACCTCATGCGTGCAGTATAATTTGTCTATACAGATAGTATATTTAGGAGGACTTAAAAGAGAAAACTGCAAATCAGAGATACATTATATTTTTATTCCTGTCTGTAAAAATTAATTATTTATTTATTAAGAATTACATTTATCTTGAGTGAGAAAATGGTCTCACATTTTTTACCAGTCATGTTTTGACTTACAGTAATTGCCATAGTAAAGAGAGAAATTGCATTTCCAGGTTGTCTTTCTCCAGCGAATGACCCAAACATGTTCTTCACAGAATTTTGGTGCTCCCTATTGAAGGGGAGGAAGGAAGCGATAACACCCAAGTGGAAAGCCCAAGGATAAGAAGGATCTATTTTTATCCCAAATTTCTGAGAGCATCAAGTGCTTCTTTGTAACATGGTGCTTTGTATCATGGTGCTTCAGGAAGATTCATTTAACAAAACCACCTGAAATATACACAAACCCATACAGAAAAAAAATTCAGATTCAAACTTGGATGTAAAAAATTTATGGAGAAATAAAGAAAACACAATGGAGAGGAGGCTGACTTCTCAAGCCCTGAGGGACTGACAGTCTCCTATCAGAATGAGATAATTATATAATTTTTTAAATTACAAATTATTTAAAAATACACTTGCCTCAGAGCTGGCCTAAACTGCAGCCCTTGGAACAGTCAGGCTGGTGGCAAGCTGCTCTTTCCTGCATTTCTGATTTAATTTTAATACAAGAAAAGGGATTTTATTATTGCTATTTCTTGCCTAATGAATAATCAAAGTTTTTCACATCTTTGGATGGAAACATGCTGAGACTAATTTTTTTTCCCTAGTTTATGCCCACTATTAATGCATTCACATGTGAATGCATTCACAGCCTCATAGGGGGGTAACATTAGTTGAGGCTCAGGGAAAGTATAAATAAATTAATAAGAGACAGCTGTAAATACACATCCATATACATAGCTGTGAGGTTCTGACCTCATAATTAGAGATCCTTTTTACAGATTTATCCATAGCCTGGTACACTTCTGGCTTCCTACTGTGAATTAGGTTACCCTTTCTTAAAAGTCACTTTGTTACCTATCTGGTGCATAATATTAATGATGTTCTCAGCAAATGAGGAGAATTATAAACACCAGTGATGACGGAGAAATAATCAAGGATCAGGAAGTTTCTAATGGGAAAATGGAGCCTCCCACAGAGAATTCTGCTTAAAATATCATCTCTTAGTAATTGATATAGTCACTGGTGTTGGAGATATTGTTGTTTTGCACCTGATTTAAACAGAGTTCAATGAATACTTTAATCAGACTAGGAATCTGAAGTGTTTATTGTGTTTTTTTCCTGAAAGAATGTCGTAAAAAGAGTATTTTAGAGATGCTGAAAACTCAGCAGCTAACATCAGTGATGCCCCAGCTGTGTGGGAAAGGGCTGGAGCAATGTAGTTTCATAATATTAGGCAGCCTAGATACTCACCCAGGTATATCCACCTTTGCATGAAAGAAAGATTTTGATGATTGCCTGAACTGTTACTTCCCAGAGACCAGTGCTACTGGAAAAGGAGGAGGAGATGAGAAGAATTAACTCACCTGTGCAGTGAAGGAGTTCTTATGAAACCTGCAGTGGGGTGGGCATGGATTTGTAAGAAGATTTCTGAAATGTAGCAAAGTCCAGGCTGAGTTTCCCAGGCTCCTGTAAAGGATTAAGGGCACATTGCAGTGGATTTTCTTGTGTGTGAAGCTGTGAATGCAGAGTGACAATATTCACACAGGACCCCTGGGACCCTGGAATCCATTCCTGACAAAAAGTAGGCTGCATCTATGTGTTGCTGCATGTAGGAGTTAGCTGCTTCTCTGCCGTGGAAATATCCTCCTCAAAGTTATTTTTGTATAGCCACTCTTTCTCTCAGTATGTGCAAAGCCTAAAGTTTTAATTGCCTCTGATGTTTGAGCCTTTAGGATTCATGGTTTTATGCTCCTCCTTGCAGCTACTTATTTCATACAAATTCATGTAAACAAAAGGTGATATTTTTCCAATTAATAAAGTCTCTTCATTTAAGTAAGGAAACTAAAGATACACATTTCTATCAAGGAACTGTTTATTTCAAATGTCTTCCTGCATTATTACTTAAGGGCGTAGGAGGAGAAGGAGAGGGAAGGAATGCATTTCTCTCTGATTCAACCACAGAGGTGCAAAACCTAAGTGAATCCGCCCCTCCAGCTCCCTTCCTAGCAAACAATGGTTCTTGGACACAGTTTTAAGATCACTTTTTCATCTTATTGTTGACTTTCTCAGCATTGTTGACTTCCTCAGCACTAAGTTTGAGGAAGAGAAGTAATGCCACACAGAGATGTGGCTTAGTGGGAGATGGCAGCAATAGCTACAGGAAGCTTTTTTATGCCTTTCTGAAAGCAGCATATCAAAGGGTAAAAGCTAAGCTACAGAGGATGCTTATTGTGCCAGGACAATAGCACAGACACCCTCACTTGAGATGGTTAAGGTTTATTTTTCATGAAGCCTTTCATACTGCTGCTGGAAAATGCCATCCCATTGAATGTTTTGATGACAATGTACTGCTGTACCTTTCCTCAGCAGGAGCTTCTTGAATTCATAATGTACACGTGGTCAAACAAGAGATGGCAACGCTCCAGGATGCTGCCATGATTTCCAAGCTGCAGTCACTCTTCCCAGATTTTTTTAATTAAGCTTGAAAAAAACCCCACCAAATAAGCAATAATGACACTCTCCATGGAACAGGGTTTTTATTTCTGCAGCTCTCGTTAGTCCATCCCTAATGGCAACACACTGTGTGTCCACTCAAAATCAGATATCTCAGAGAAGCTCTGTCAGAAAGAAGGAAGTTGGATTGCTGTTGCTAGAGGGGCAGAGCTGGGGTTTCCAAGGTATTTTAGCTATGCATTGCTTTACTTTCAAAAATGCTCATGTTTTAGATTTCAAAAAGAGGCTGGATTCATAAGGTGCTACAGGTTTTCTTGTAACTTAAACATTTTAGTTCTCTTCAGGCTGCTGCCACTTATGATGAACCTTAACCATGTTCAGTATAAGCCTAAGAATACAGTATATTGCCAGCATCAATCAAGACTAGAACTGCAATACCAGACTCATCTACAATAATAATGTATAAATGTACATGCATTTTGTACACTGGTAACCTTTGAATGGGAAGGTTAACACCATCAGAACCTTCCTCTACTCTGGAAAAAACACTGCCAGATATGGCCAAATAAACTGAGACAGAAACCCACTTGGATTAGCATCTCTTGCCAGAGTACATTGGAGTAGATAGGCTTCTTTTTACATTAAAGGATTTCTAGAACAAGGCTGATGTTTCAGAGCTTCTGATATTTCAGTCTCTTGTCTAAAGGTCTGCCTGCAAAAAGCAGCAGTTCACTCCATAGTGACTCACTTTAGTGGATAGAAAACCTCCCCAACAGCACTTCATTCTGAGTCACAGTTTTCCAAAGTAGCATTTATTCAACGTACATGAACTGACTGTCATCTTAGTTGATCAATTAAATTCTGGAGCATTGCGTAAACATCTCTGAAGAAAGATGCAGCCTGATGGATTTGCAGCTACAGTGGTGATGGGATACATCTGCATAACAAGAAAGTTACCATGCAGTACCAGCCTCCTGTTTTTAGAGCTTTTGGTTGGAATCTTTTAAAAATAACTGCTGTTATGTGTCAGGGTCTTTAGGCAGCACCTAGGACATAAGTCAGGGATAGCTGTATATAGTTGTGTATGATTCTGTGTCTGCCCATGTGTGTATTTAAATGCATATATATATATATATATATATGTATGTATAGATACACCACACACAGAAATATACATACATGAATATACATGATATATACAACCACATGCACAATCTATTTTTCCACATAAATTGCTGACCATTTTGCTTGGCTATTCATGAAAGTATGAAAAAAAAAAAGAGAGAGAGCTTGAAGACTCCAGGCAGAGAGTTGTGATCCACTGCTGGCTGCCTACTGTCAATTCTCCCAGATGGATTCTGGCTGAAATCAAAGCAGCCTTCATGGGGCAGGAAAGCACAGCACAGTGAAGAGCCCAGGGTGGCCAGGGGGCAGGTGGTGAGGGACTGCAGGCACAGGGACAGCACAAAGAATAAGGACTTCACTCACTTACTGGTAGCAAACTAATTGCATTTGTGCAAACTTGAGACTCCCACAAACCTCTATGAAGCGTTTCAAGCATATTCAAAATAAGATTAAAATGGATAATTATCATTCTGGAATATTGGGAAAAAAATTACAGCATACCCATTAAAGTTCAATGAAACTTAGCAATTACAGTTATTGACAAACCTGACATACAAAGGAGTTTTTACTCATAATTAAGTAGTAATCCTCCTTAGCAGCAATCTGGGAAGAAAATGTGGCTTTCTAAGTAAACACAACAGTGGGGCTTTTACCCCATTAGCCTTTAGACTGGCATATGGTCAGCATTGTTGCTTGAACTTGAACCTTGGCATCCTTCATGTGCAAGAGAGAAATTAATACCATCACAGAATCATTTAGGTTGGAAAACATCCTCAGGATCAAGTCCAGCTGTTGACCCTAGACTGCCAAGTCCACCACTAAGCCCTGTCCCTAAGCACCACATCTACACACGTTTTAAATACCTCCAGGAACGGTGACCCAACCACTTCATTGGGCAACCTGCTCCAATGCTTTGCAAGAAATTTTGAGGGCTGTTTTATGTGATGTCTTATGGTGACCCAACCACTTCCTTGGGCAACCTGCTCCAATGCTTTGCAAGAAATTTTGAGGGCTGTTTTATGTGATGTCTTAGATATGGGGTTTAAGAGGAGACTGATTGTGTCCCAGACTCCATCAGCTTTACTGATTCTGCCTGTAAAGGGGACCCAGGGAGACACACAGCGATGGCTCTTACTCAATGGATACTATTCTGGGGAGTCTTTGCAAAGTAAGTTGATGATACTTCCCAGTTCCCTCCCTCATCCTTCCCACACATCTTTCATGGTGGAATTCTCTGTCTTGCTGCTTTTTTCCCCAACATGGGCCGCACACGAAAATCATGGATTCTCTTGGTTCCCAGCGGAGATTTGCCTGGAATATGGTGTGAAGGGTGGTTGTCTCAGTGACCCATTGCAATCTGTACAGCAGGTTTGACAGAAAGCTCCATTTCACCTGCCTGCACTGGGCTCTGCCCCTTCACCAGGTCATGATGCCAACCCCTCCCACATTAGATGTGCTGAAGAGGTGAGAGGAGCCCCTCTGTGCACTGTGATGACAGAGCACACCCCAAGCTGTGGAGTCCTGCTGCCATTTAGAAACCTTTGAAGCCATTATTGTATTCCTGAATGAAGACTTTGGCATGGGAGAGCTGTCCTTGCACATTAAAGCAGGGTTAAATAGAGGGTTTTAGTAAGAAAGTGTTTGGAAGGAGGTCAGGTCTCATCTGTGTGTGGTGGCTCTGGTGTCTGTTTCTTGAGTCAGTGAGGTCATTGGGGGAACATGGAATCATGGTGCTCGACCAGGGTGCATTACTGATGCAAATAGTTTACCACACTGATGGTTGCTATGGACTGCAGCTATAATGCAGGGCAAACCACAGCATTCGTGCACAGAGAAATGTATGGATATTCATTTCTCAAAGAAAGAATGTTATTTTGTTGAGTGGTGTAGAAGATTGGCTTCAATAGCAAGCAGACCAGCTATGTATCTTGGGAGGTGTGATCACACTGCATATATCACACTTGTGCTATGGCATATAAGTTTCTGAGGAAGAGAAAGAACTGAAATGGCTAAGTAGATGTGCTGATTTACCTCAGTGATAAGTGACATTTCAGGGGCAGAACAAAGGGGTGGTTGGATCTCTGAGTGGGTTGGAGTATGATGTACAGTTTTTACCCTCACCATTGATACACTGAATCTCAGCTGCTCCTCATAACTTCACAGTCACTGTCCGGCTTTCTGCGCTTGTTTGTGCATGGAGCATCTTTAAAGCCTCACCTCGTATTAAGCATGACCTGCCACAACATTAGCATTATAGTCCATACACTTTGTGGATGTCCATTCTCACTGTTATACAGATTTTCAACTGTGGCAAATTATAGACCATAAATTCATCTTACCCACATTTAATTGTTTCCAGTGCTGGAATAATACTGTACTACCTAACACTTTATACCTATGATTAATAGCCTTAATATTCATCTCACTATACACATACATTTTACTTGATACTGATAGTATGCTGACTCCCTTACTTTAGAATGTTATTCCAATGTTTAAAAACTATATCAGTTTCAAGTGAAATTACAATCCACATATTATTTAAATAATTTTAAGCTTCCAGTCACTTTACATGACATCATTTCAATTACATCCTTGATCAATATAGAGAGCATTTAGTCATAAAAGAGAATGAGTTAGTCAGATGTTCAGAGTATTCAAGGTCACTGTATTGTTAATAAAACTTGTTAACTGACAGAGGCATTAGTCATAAAGCTGAGTAAATGTAATGATTAAGCCACTCGCAGCTCCTCACCATTCTGTTATATCCTGTTTTCTAAAGAGAGAATTTTTATTGTGGGGCCTAATTTAAACCTACTTAAGTCAGTGGAAAAACTGCCTGTGGCTTTGCTGGGCTTCTATCAGACTGCCACTAAATAACAGAAGCACACTCAGGAAAGGAGCAGACAACAGGCTGGTAACTCAGGCAGACTCCTACACATCAGCTCCTGGCACAGTCTTTAGCTGTAGCGTTCATCTCAGCAAGACAGATGGAGCTTGACCAAGCTCTAGGTGGAACTGTAATTACATTTTATTCCTTCAGACAACTCTTACTGCAGAAAGCACAACATTTTCCCTGCTGCAGAAAAAGGAGAATAATTACTGTTTGAACTTGTTGGGGGGGTTGGTGATCCCCCAGAGGTAGACTGGTGTCCGCTCGCTGGGCGCAAGGGACCAAATGAGAGTACACATACAACATGCAACCATACAAAGTGTGCAATAAACAGAGTGAGCAGTACCCAAATGGAGAGACTTCAATTTAAAGAAAAAAAAAACACTATTCAGCTCCTGGGAGAGATCACAAAAGATAGAGCTCCCTTTTAATGATAAGAAGTGCATTATTTCTGTGTACATGATCACTCTGTACTGAATACTGTCAGGTACAATGGGTTCTGTTTAAAAGTAAAGGATTTTTTTCTGGCCTGTGTCTATTCTGCCTTACTCAGACAGTCACCAGTGATGTAAGATCAGGCATTTGAATTATCCTTGCCTGATGAAAAGTTGGGAGGCTGGAAAGAAGTTTAAGGCATTGGCAGTGCCAATATATACAATACAGGATGAATCACATCCTATGTGGGATCCCACATCTCACCTAGAATGAGACATCTTGGATACCTCTAAATCTGAGATAGTCATCCTAATCTCCCTCAGAAAATGGATAGATGGCAACTACCTCCTGTAGGCACTGTCTTTAGCGTGAAAGGAATTACACTACTGAACGCATATACAGAATAAGTCTCCATTGATCATACAAGAGCCCAAAGTAGCATCACCTAGATGTAGGTTTCTACATGTGGAGATTCATTCAAGGCAGTCCCAAACACCCAAAAGCATTTGCTGCTGGGTACCACAAGGCAAGAGAAATATCAAGTTGCCAGTACACAATGCCACCAAAATGGGCAGAATCCCTCCCTGGCAATGCCAAACCACGACAATACACCCCTGAGGAAGCTGAGTCTGCCACAGACACTGAGGGAGCACAGAACCCTTCAATGAGTAGACTGTACACTGCAGTCCATGTTGAAACCCCCTGCAGGGCTTCATGCAAGAGAAAATGTCCAGTTAAATGGACAGCTTGCTAACCACAACCGTACTTACATGACATGTATAAAAGGTGCCTACTGACTCCAAAGAGCAGGGCATTAAATTCACTGCAAAGTAGCAGGAAACAGGCAGTATCTCCTCCAGAAAGCTGATCTGGTTAGGAGCAACAAGGCAGAGAAGTCTGGCATTACACAGGGCTGGGAACAGCAGAGTGTATGAACAGGATCATCAGAACGTCACACAGCAGAGGGACAACAGCAGCAAGGTGAAAGGACTCCTCCTCCTGGTAGTAATAGTAACAAAGGAGCATTCAATACTAAATCCAAGACACTCAAAGGATGTATCTGGAAGGTACAGCTAAACAGCAGCAGGGACTTTGTCCTTCAGCATGATTAATTTACCAGAACCACAGCCCCTGCTACAGCCAGCTGCCACTGAAACAGCTTTTTCTAAACAAAGCATATCCTAATCCAGCATGGTCCAAAGAAAGGAAAATCATGGGTTTGGGAGCTGGACCTGAAAGAAGCAGCAGTCTGCACATGGCTACATTGCTGTCAGCAAAGCATTTAGAAAAAGGAAGTCAATCCAAAATCAATACGAAAATCAGTCAATACAAAATTCTCTTAAGAATCTGTTGTTTATGTAAGGAAACAAGTATGGAGCCTTCCTACATTATTGTAGAATTCCTGGTTCATGAATCAGTACAGATACATGCAGAATTTAGTTTCGTCAACAGAATTATTTTAATAATTTAAAATTATTTTTATCTCTTTTGTATTCTACTTTTCCCTGAAAATACCCTTTATGGATCTTTAACAATATCTTAATAGGCAAATATAGCTGAAAAACTGTGGAATTTTTTTTTTAGTGTCAGTGATGTGTTCATTATACTCACGTGATAGTCATCCCTCTTCCTCTTTTGCCTTTGTCTTTGTCTTCCCATAATCGTAGGCTGTAAAGACTAAAAAAAGAATAAAATTGGCACTTAATTTTGCATGTGCATTTTTGTATAGTTCCCAACACAACCTAAATGTATTCAATGATGCTGTCACTCCTGCCTGTGCTGCTCAGGGAACTCAGAAAGGCTGGGGAGGATGAGGCAGAGGGGGATTTGCTCAGGTGGGCAGCAGTGTCTGGAGCAAAACACATGTCCATGGGGAGAAGAGAATTCAGAGCAAATGTCAAGGTGAGGGGTGATGAATGTTTGGGATATCAGAATGGAGCACATGGGTTTTGCTGGTGGCAATTATTTTGAAGCTGAAATAATAGAAGAAAATAGGGGGCTTTAGCAAAGGCACAAGCACAGACCTAGTGGAAAAGGCAGAGGAAAACTGTAACACAAAGTTTCTGTGTTCTGGAGAAGCTGAGGATAAAAGACAAGGAAGCACGTGGGAGAGATGGGGTAAATAAGATTTTTGAGAACACCTAAATTCTTAGGGTTTCTAAGTGTCTCTTGCTTTCAGTGTCCTACTTGGAAGCAACAGGCTGAACTGACAATACCCCTGAAGGAGAAGAGCTCCAATCAGGCCAAGCAAGAGCTGGACATCAGGCATGAGAAAAGGGTTACAAAAGAAATATGCAAGTGCAGGAGACATCTGTGCACCTGAGGCAGTGTTGGTACACGAGCTCCTTGTGATCACTCTTTGTAAGAGAAGAGGGGGAGAAAATGCAGCCCTCGAGGAAGATCAGTAGAGAACACTAGAAAGGAGGATCAAGAAATGCAACTAAAGCTTTCTTCAAGATCTGACTTACTATGCATGAAAGTTGTCACAGTGACATTAAACACAAACAAACTGGTTCTTACAACAGATTTGATCTCCACATTGCGCCACAACTTGCTTTTCTTCTGAGCAGAGTCAGCTCTGCTTAACACAGCCCAGCTATTTTAGTTAAGGATGTAAAGAGGAAGCCTTTGATATAATTTATTTGAGTTTACCTGGCTCTGTGGAATTGAACAGAGGTGAAGACCTGCTGAAATTAAACAGACATATAGAACTGTACCAGATGTACCAGAGACACAAATACCCAAGATCCTCCCTGTGACATTTGGATAGTATTTTAAGAAGCAAGGAGTATTTTAAATTTGCTCTTCATGTGTACACAGGAATGCTGCAAGAGCACCAGCAAGCTGTGCAGGTGGACAGGGGGAATTCTGGAAAACTGCACTTCTGCTAAAACCAACAAGTATTCATTTCCGACATCTAAACAACTCAGGAGACTGTATTAATTTTCATATAGGAAAAGGTAAGGTCACTTCAGCTTTGAGTTCATCTGGGTTTTGTCTATTTTGCTAAGAAAAAATGCAAATTATTAAAGAGCCAAGAAGAAATTTCACACGTGTAAAATGGTTTTCAATAACCAAGCTTCCATAATCTGAAAGTTGCTTCGTGAATCATCTTTTACTGGCATTCAACACTATATACTCCTTTCTCATGGAGAAGGTGAGGAGCAGCATTATACATGAGTTTCTTAATGCTATCAAGAGTACCTGAAGACTGTAAGATTCTATCTGGATCCTTTTTCCCATGAGTAGGAAGCAGTCAGGTCTTCCTCACACAAAGAAAATCAAAGCAGAGGGAGCCTGGGAGCCAGACCAGTATCTGTGTAAAAAATGAGCCCTTTATTGGTTTGCCAAATATTGCATTGGGAATTTACAGCTAGGCAGAAAAGTGGATATGTGTGGCTCTGTACTGGGGTGAAGTATTTCACAAGGATGGCCTTTGTATGGCAACATGATTTTTTTAAATTAAAGTGGAATGTTTGAAGGAGATGAGGGTAATAGTGCTGCCATCTGCCCAGGACTTGAGCTGGGGAAAGTGATTAAAGGGAGCTGAAGGGAGCTGAACAGCCAGGAGAAAAACCTGAAAAGAGCTTTAGTTTGCAGCACAATGCTTCTGGCCTCTGGCTGAAAAGAGAGCAGAAGCAAGCATAAACCGCTGCGACATTTCCAATGAAAAGACAAACCTTTTGTACTACCTGCAGGGGACAAAGGGCAGTAAGCACCTGGTGGGACCACCAGCTGGAAAGCAGGGAAGTGAAGAGGCAATGGCAGCTCTTGGAACGATGAATGCTTTTTTGTTCCTTAAGAGTTTTGTATCAGGTGGATTGCTGACAGCAAGTTTCTGTTTCCCTGGTATGAATATGAACCAGATCCTGACTTAACACAGGCCAGCTTATTCACTGGCCTAGTTTGTGTAGCCCGTGGACTCTCCATCCCAGTCTGGCTGAAAAGGTGTTTATGCTGTCAAAAGTTTTCTTTCCTGTTTGGCTCTAATGATTCATTCCTGGTAATGCAAAATTAATTCTGGATATTGTCAATGCTTGGTCCTGTGTGTTGTTACCAGCAGTTTCCCATGCCAAGAGTTCACCTGGCTTCCCACCAGCTTGTTTCTCCAAGGGACTGTACAAGGGAATGGACTCTATTGCTGACTTTGCAGATTTGTTATTGCCATTTGTAAAGATTCAGCAAGGCATCAAAACCAATAATCCAGTCAGTCAGACTGGAGTTTTCAAAGAAGTCATTGAATTCAAAGAGAACTGGAGACTAAATTCCTTCTCTGGTGGCTTTGAAAATCAGTAATTTCTGTGCTAAGAATTAACTTTTAGTTTGCCTCTCATTCAGTAACTGATAATCTCTTTGTCCCCTAGGTCTTCTTTTGGGTCATATTAAGTTACAGTACAAAATACTGTTTTCCATGTGAGGATACAACAAATGAGCAGAGAAAAGTGGGAGCTCTGCCTAAGCAGCCCCTAAAATGCTGCAGTGCTTGTTTTATGTAAATGTATTTCCTTTTATAACCTACCTGCTTGACACTTCAAACATGCACACACTTTTGAAGAAACAATATCCAAATAATTTACTTCCAGAAAAAAGGCAATTTCCTGCAAGGTAAAAGCAGGAACAGCACAAAATAATGTATAAAACCCAAAAATCATAAGCAGGCATGGAACTTATACATATGTGATTTCTGCATCCTCTGTTGAAATCCCTCCCCACTGGGTAATTTTTATCCTTAGTAAAAATTGAGTTTGGGGCAAGAACTACAAGATGCATACTTGTTTCAGCTGAAATCACAAGTATTTTAAGTAGATGAAATGCACAGAGCAGTATTTGATCAATTGTCAGAAATGTACAAGTTTTCTCTAAGCTCCTTAATACTCTAATAATTGGTTCTGACTGTGAAAGTAATAAAATCCTCATTGTTTTGTTCTGTTTTCTTCCCCAGAGAGGCCAAGGTTTTCACATTTTCACACTCACATTCTTAACAAAATAAAGACTATGCAGTTTTATCTCAACCATTTTTGATTGTTACTTGCCTGCCCATTATATTGAATTATAATGTTGTTCCCAAGGAATTAAGAACACTATCTACATTTACAAGGCAATGAATAAAACACCAAAGCAAGTAGTTTAGCAAGTAGTTTAGCTTGTGTGTAAAAATTATTGTCATACATGAATGGGATGGCAAATCCAAAAACCCAATCCCTACCTAAGCAATGATTGTAATAGGACTTTGCAATTCTAGTTGTAATGTAGACAACAAGCAGATGCATGGAAAGGTCATGCAATTGCGATCTACAATTCATCTTAAATCCTAGAAGGAAAAATGCATCTAAATTATACCTGGAAAGTGAAGAATGTAGCTTTTTGTTACCAATTCTTACTTACTGCAATTTTGTTGGTCATGAAAACAGAATAAATAATTAATCAGACTAAAAATCACAAAATCTGTATTTTATAGTATTTAACTATTTCTGAAGGAAAATTCCATGAATTGTGAAACTATTCTTTCTGACTTCAAACACAAAAAATTTTGTGGGGATAATGCTGGCGTTGCAATGGAGCCACAAAGATACAAATCAAGTTAGCAAGTTTCTGTAAAATAATAAAAAAAATCATCACAGTGATAACAAAACTGCTATAAACAAAGTGAAACCTAAATGTTGTGAACCAAAAGCATTAAAGTGAATATAAACACAAAAGACATTGCATACAGAGTAGCACTAGCCAGTTTTGCAGGCTTACACAAATGCTGTGTATTTGCCAAGGGTGTCATAAAACATGATGTGGGAACAGAGCTGGACAGGTAGCTTCTCCAGTGCTGCTGTGATTTTCCTTTGATTTTCCAAGATGACTGCTTTGGAACTACATTGTTCCTACCCCCCTGCAGATTAAAAAAAACTTTCGACAAAGACATCTTTATATGATACTATTTTTAGCACTGAAGTATGTCAAACCAGCCTGGTTTTTATCTGTAGTGCTGCAGCCAGTCTAAACTCCCTGCCAACATCATCTGTCAAGCAGTACCACTAACAGTGCTCAGAGTCAGGCAGCCTCCACCCTGCCCCGCTTTGGCAACCCTGCAGCATCCAAACGCACCTCATGGGCACTGCTCTTGTCACCTCTGCAGAGCAGCAGAGGAAAAGGTGCTGCAGGGAGTGCTGGGGGTTTGCCCAGCAGATCAGTCAAAACCAGGTTTTAAAGTCTACTCCACGATTCAGCATCATTAAAAAAGGGCACAGCAGGTGAACTGTAAGCAGGAGAGCAAGAGGTCACACATGTGGGCATGCCAGCCCACGCTGTGGTGGGACCAGAGAGACAGCTGCCTTTGCTCTTCCTCTGAACATCTGCCCAGCAGCCAAGAAGCAAAGGCAGAGGCAAGCCCTAACTTCGCACACATTTTATACCCAAAGAACACCCAGCAGTTTGCATTTCATTAAAAGACTCCCATTATGCAGGCTTAGCAATTTTCTCTTTTAATTGCTTCTAAAAGCAGATACTTGTCTACTGGAAAACCTTGCCTTCTGCAGCTACAAGGCTGCAGGAATGATTCTGTGCCTTCTATATAAGATATGTAAGATATGTACATCTATATTACACAGAAGATGATAAATGCACATTTCAAAAATATATATGGCTATTTTGGATACAATGTAATGTTTTTCTCATGCTTTGACACAATGCAAAATTCAACCTAATTCATATATATCCATAAATCTAAAATCCACTAATTTCATGGTAAAATGTCCAGGGTTCGATTTGTTTGTACACTTTCAAGTGACTAAAAGAGCTAGCTCATAAATAAATGAAACAAAAACAAAAACAAAAACAAAAAAAAAAAAAAAACAAAAAAAAAAAAAAAAATCATCTGCATAAATGGAGAGACAATGTTTAATCTTCCAGGAGTTAAAAGAACCAGAATATTGAATATTGCAACATGATGACAGCCTGCCAACCCAGTGAAATAATCAGTATCTTTTACTAAATTTCAAGCATTGCTAAAGCTAATTTCCAAGTTGATGAAAAATCTCCTACAGAATTGGAAAAAGTGGGCTTCAGCCTGTCAGAAATCCTGTTTTATTGTAAAAAAGCAGATTCAGCTTGAAATAACTTCTCTGCAGACAGGCAGAGACCCTGAAACCCTGTGACCCTGAATCAAATCAACTGCCTTTTTGAAGAATTGCATTCACAAAACCCTCCAAAATGTAGAATTTCTTTAATGGTTCCTTCAGAATCCAATCCAGCACTGACATTAAAAAAATCCTCAATTTGTTAGGGAAAAACATTACCATTTTTATAGGCTTTCTTTCAACTGTGCACCAGCTCAAGTACTCACTAAACACAGGCAAGAAAACTTCTTCCCAACCAGCTCTAAACAAAAATTATTTTCCTCATCACTTTGTTACCATGGTAACTCTGGGCTCTGGGGTCAGAGGAAAAGCCAAAAGCCTTTTTATTTCAGCAGCTGGTGTTTGTTAGGAGGGCTTGCCCAGAGGTATGTATGGTATAAATGAATGCATGTCCTGTGCTCCTGGGCAGGAGCTGGAGCTGCCTGGTATCTGCCTACAGGCTTTCCACAGGATGATGGAAGAGTAAGTTCTGGTAGTGAACACTCTTCATAGCATGATGGGATCATTCCGGAGGTCTCCAATCCAACCTGCTGCCCAAAGTTACAAGATCAGGGTTTTATCCAAGAAAAGCTCCGAGGATGGGAATGGCACAACCTTTGAGTAACCCTCTCCACTGTTTGACTTATGGTGAAAATGTTTTCTGACTATTCATTCTGAGCCTCTTGCTCAAGCCTGTATGTCTCTTCACCACCACCACTGTGAAGTGCCCACATGTCCACTCCATACCCTGCCCCTGGGTGCCAGGCTGACGATGGGACACCCCCCACCCCAGCCTCTCATGGCTGTGCAGGTGCAGCCACACTTTCCTCTCATGAAATGTAACAGGAGAAGCAAGAGGGTGTGTGGAAATGCATCTCTGGATGATTCCCAAAGCCACAAAACTGTATAAATAATTTCCTTACTTCTTAAAACCAGTGAAAACTTTAGAAGTGGGGCTCAAAAGGCACCCATCACTTGAGAGAGCAAAGCTGCCCTCAGCTTGAGCTGAACACCCTGAGGTAGTACAGTGAAAAATCTCCAGGCCTTAATTTTCTGGTACCTGGACTTCTTGCTTTCAAAGCACTTGTATACAGTTCATTTAAAGAACATAAGTAATTCCCTTCCCTTCTTTCCATCTCATGTTTCCATGACACCTGACAGCTTGACTCAGACTGTTATCCAAATGGCAGCTTTCCAGCCCAGGAGACCCTGGGACAGGTACATGTGAACACATACATATGCCCGTGCAGGAACCTACCTGGACTTGTACATCAATAATCAGTCATTAAAAACCACCAGGTTGACAACTGAAAATAAACTAAGTGAGCCTAAACTATCTGTATTTATGCAGACATAAGAATGTACAGAGGTTGTGCTGGATGAAATGTTCATGTAGCACCATATTGAGCAGTGAGTGATTAAGGTAAGAGAACTGGGTGATTATGCAAAGAGAATTATACTACTTATCAGCCATCTAGAGGTTAGGGATTTAAGAATTTCCTATCCACCATGTTCAGGGATCTTGATGGATTTGTCTTCCATGAACATCTCCAATGCTCTTTGAACCCATGATATGCACAGCGATCTATTAAAATAAGCTCCACAATTTATTTATGACATATGCAGAAGAAAACTTCATTTGTTTTAAGCTGCTGCATGATGGCCACCCTGGGTGTTCTATAGCTCCTGCACAACAAAATCCAACAAATTCCAGACTCCTAATTACCTTTGAATCATTCACAATTTTTTATAGGTCCTATCCCTCTTTCTGAGTCATCTCTCTCCCCAGGTAAACAAGTTACACTTACAGAGCTGCCATTCTCTGTCTCTCATCTTTTTTGTTCCCATTCTTTGTACCTTTCCTATACCTGTTAGACAGATATTTGAGATGAGGAACTCAGGCATGTGCACACATAGTACAGATGAGCTATAGGTTTTTACAATGACATTGTATAATGTAGTCTATTTATTTCCCCTTGTTTTCTAACATTGTAGTTACCATTAAATTCAAAAGAATATAGAATGGACTCTACAGTTTTGACCTCAAAATTGCAACCACTGAGAAAACACAGCTCTTTCCCTAACATGAAATCCTGAATATAGTACATATCTGCTCTGATGAAAATATAAGGAAAAATCCAGAAAATGATAATGGCACGATCTGATCATAGAAGCTGTAAAGGTAGTTACTTTACAAGTTTGATGGGAAACCCATTCAGTTTGGATCAATAACAACTTCAGAAAATCACAACACAAAAGCTTGCAGACAGATTTAATATAAATGTGCTTTATTGCAGAGAAGTTACATTATTTACATGCTGCAACACATTACAACATAAATCTATCAAGTATTTCATGGTGGATGCTGTTGGTTGCCAGATAACATTGTCATAAGAACCACATTATAAAGTGAAGAGACTTACAGCTTCATATACTCTACAACTTGGAGTAGCTAAAATTTTAAAAGTCAAAGGCAGTGTTTGCTCAGGCCTGCCTGTTGTCATATGCATGCAAAAGCCTAAGGAGAGCAAATATAAATGTCTTGTCTGGTTTCAGGTCTATGATGCCACCAAAGCTGATGATAGGTGTGTACTGATTTATATTTTAAAGCGCATAATCTTGCATAAATTATACAAGTCTAGTAAGATTGGTATAAATCTAATTACTTATAAACCATGACTTAGAAATGAAGGAGAAATGCAGCTTGCACATGCATTTAGAAGGACAACCTAGCAAATGTTTGTGACCTTCATGTTTATTATCTTTTTCTCTTAACAGATCTGCTAGAGAACATCTTTATAACATCTTTACTCTAGAGTTGCACTTCTCTTTGCTAAACAATGACAATGAAATTCCAGAAAAAGACATCTAAGCAATCTAGTCAATATATGCTGGTGGAGAAAAATCTATGAAATACAAAACATTATTTATGTCTAACTTAGTATGTCTTCATTAAGCAATGCTTCTAGCAGCATCATAGTGAAATAGGATAGTTGAGTGAAGTTTGGCCCCTCATTTTCTTAAATATGAAATAATTTAAGTCCCAATTGAATCTGTAGCCCAAAGATCAGTTGCTTAATAAACTGGGGAAAGCTTTTTTGTTTTCTAAAGGAAAGTTTTCCAATTGTGTCAGTCTTAGGGGATGGGACTAAAATGAGCCTAAAGAACCACAACAGACAGTTTTTAAGAAGTGAGGGAAAGGGTCAGGACGAAAGAAATCTAAACCAAATGAGAATATACAAGCCAATGCCTTCCCTGGTTAACCAGCCTTTGCTTTTTGCTTTCTGTGCAGCTGGGCTGTTTTACACCAGCCAAGGAGTGGGCTTTGTTTCTGTGTTTCTAATGAAGTTATCTTTCCAAACAGAAAGAAAGGGAAAGGAAACCAAGCAAGTACAGATATACAGCGGTGGCACAGACACAGTCATGCACGAAGGGCTCGATCCTGCCAGGAACACAAGGGGCATTGGTACGGGGGGGACACTTTGCCCATGTGGAGCCCCCCGTCCTCGGTGCACAAGGCACCCTACACGGCTCCTGCAGAGCAGGGCATGGGCAGTGTGGCCTTGCTCAGCTCCGAGGTAAAGGATGGAGGGCCAGATGAGCAAGGGCACGAGGGCTGGTACCTGCTCCTTGCAACCATCTGTCTCCCAGAGGCAGTGAGTACGTACAAAGATCTCCTTCCATGATCCCTCCATGGATGTCCACTTCTAACCTTACAGTCGGGCTCCCGTAAAGGAGCCAGGGCAGCCTGCCATAAGCTGTGCCCCCATCCCAATCCCCAAAACCACTGCTGAGACTGCAGAACTTCCCTTCAAGGATAGGAGAGGTGTAAGATTGTCACCATTTCAGCAGGTGTGTTTAAAATTATGTATTTCTCTGCACACAAGGTCAGTGTGCTCCTGGAGGCCTCCCAAAAAGCTCTGTTCCTAGGAAAGACTTCTTCCCGTGGAAATTCACAATTATTTTCTCTCAGAAAATCTGAGCAAGTCCCACTGAAGCTGACATGACAAGTTACAGACAAATCCCACGAGTCTCTGGGACTGGGGAAGGAGAATCTGAGCACACCAGATCTAATCTCAACTCTTTTCCACACCAAGGACAGAGCTGGATTTGGGCTGCACATGGGATGCCAGTGGCCCTGTGTGTGCAAAGTGGGTGCACTGATGTCCGAAGAACCCAGACTCATATGCCTGACTCCCTTCCATGGGTAGAACAGGGATTCTGGGTTGAAGGGTCCCAGTCAGATCTCCTAGACCATAATTATGCCCTACAAAAGAGGGATGGGAGAGTCAGACAAGTCCAGGGTAGTAAAGACCTAAGTCAGCACATCCCCATGGTGGAAATGAGCACTATCCTGGATAACCAGGTTGGCTGGGGCTGTTCAGTCACTTAATCTGGAGCTAATGAGCAGAATTTATAAGTGAGGTAACATGTTTAGACAGCGCCAAGACCTGAGTCAACTTGTCCCCAGCTGGCTCAGGTGTTGGCACATGTCAGGTTTGGGCTTAGCAGCGGCAGTAGGAAAATCAGATCCATCTTGATCTGTCAGTCTAGACATGCCCATAGACTCCTCTCCTTTTTAAAGGACAGAAGAATCCTCGTGCCCAGGTTGTCTAAGTCCCTCCGCTCATTGTATTTTTTCTTAAGCCACTTTTTCTATGATGCCACAAAAATCAGTTTATACTACATACATGTATGTGCATGTGTGTTATAGATATGACATTTATATATATATATTAAACATATATAAATATCTATTTTTATATATATTATATATATCAAACAACACATTCCATTCAATCATCCACATTTCATGTTCTTCCACCGAATCCCATCACTTCTCTCAAATTGCAGAAGTTCTTTAGGACTGAGCTGTCTTTGTTTTGGAGTACACTACGTACAGCCAATTCCTGTGAACAGCACTTTACTGGTACTGCATTGAGATGGCTGGGGCTGTTTAATTACTGCTGATACTCCTCAGAAGAGTTCAGCATGTCCTCAGGCCCTGATGATCAACTGTCACTAAGACTCATAGTTGTGAATGGGCCACCTATGAATTAAGCTCATATGCATGATGAGGACTGTAGCTATTGCTGAAAAGTAGCACTGTATCAAACACCAACTTTTACTGTAAATGTACATATAAATGTAAAAAAAGTCAAAGCATTTTGGACATTTGGAGAGAGATGCCATCATTTCTATTCCCAGTATCTCTTACATTTGCATATATGGGGGAAGAGTAATATTTTGGAGTTTTCACTCCAAGAGCCAATTTTTTGAGGTTTGCCAACAGGGGTAAACAGTATAGTGTTGTTCCATAAATAAAATATCTCCCAGAGCTGTCTGGTGTTAGTAAAACAAGTGATCATTTCAGGGGTATATTCATTGTCATTCTTGCTTGTCTTATTTAACAGGATAGGTTCAGTATGAAATACTGAACAAGATCATCACCATCTTGTTTAAAGTAAGATTTCTTGTCTCTTAGATGATATTTTCCAATTAGTAACAAAAAACCCAGATAAGATGTCCTACCAGTATATGCAGCTAAGACAACTGAATTTCCACTATTAACAAAGTCTATGAGCATTAATAGGGAAGTGCCTAACTTACTGCATATAAAACCCCTAAATAATACAGTATCAAACTATAAATATAAATAACAGAGAGTAAACAAACAAACAAAAAAAACCCCCACTATATAAATTACAGGAAAGAAAAAAAAAATCTCCAAAGCCCAAAAGAGTTTCCCAATACGAATTATGACTTCCATAGCCAGTGAAAGATTACTACAATTCTATATATAAACAAAAAGGTCTACAGCAGGTATTTTAACTTGGAATTAGAAGACAGTATCTGCAGATTGCATAAATATGTTGTTGTGTCACATAATATCAAAGTTATTTGCAAAAATTATACAATCTGGAATGCTTTAATATGAGACACAACAATGTATTTAAACACACAGTAATAAGAAAATGAAAGTAATAACTTTATAAAATATTCTTGGGATGCATTGAGTTATCAGTGCTATTTAGATTAAATATGTAAAGTGAAAAGTCGTCATTGGTACTGCTGCTCATTGGTACCCCTTTTTGCCATTAGGACATTTCCTGTGTCCCACTTCTGCTGGATCTTTAAAGTCCCAAGGGCAATTTACAGCCAGTTACATAATCCAGAAATAATTTGGTTAAGATCTACACTGTGCGTTTGTTATCATCTTATTATTTTTTCTTTTAAAAGAAAATTGATTTCACAAAGGCAGATTTCTTTCATTGACACAGTAAAATCCTTGGAGCAGGGACCATATTCTGGGCACTGCTAATCACATTGTTGGCACTCAACATATAAATAATAACAACAATAACAATAATTTACTTTGCTTAACTCCTACATATTTGTAGTGCTCATTCCCTTGATTTAAGTGATGCTCCTTAGGAATTTTCAGATCCTTTTGTCCTAAGTCCCCTCTGTCTTTCCTGTTGTCTTCTCAATGTTGCTACTCTCCTCAGTCCAAAAGCCTCTTATTTTCGAGGTGCTGCTGTTTTATTTGCACTTATAGCAGAGGTGTTCAATAAAGCTACACTTCTTTCTGCATTTGGTAAATCTGCTGTATCATACTCCCAAGGGCAGACTTCAGCTCGAGATGCTAAAGGTTGCTGTACGTAACTACTTGGCTTATGGGAGTTAGATGAAAGCACATTTCCCTCAGAAGAGGCAATTTTTTTCTGTTCAGCCAATTTATTGAGGTTTTCCATTTCTGCTGTTTTCTGGGGCAGCTCCTCCCGCTCTCCAGCACGGGTGTTAGGTGTATGCCTATTAACATTCTCACACTTCAGCCCAGGAGAGACCTGGGAATTTGACTGATTTTTCTCATTTTCAAAGATCTGCTGCTCTTGTGTCTCCTGAGTGGCTGCTTCCACCTTCTCTGAGCTCTTTTGATTTGACTGTTGGTACCCCTCAGGTGTCTTCAGCTTATGATGGGTCTTCCCCTTTGGCTGGGAAGGGTGGTTTTTCTCTGGCTCTGAGGAAGCAATAGACACATGTTTTTGAGCTTTAGAGTCAAAAGGCACAGGACCAGGAACTTGGTCATATATCTCCCAAGGACAAACTTCTCCTATGTTGAAATTGTCCTTGTGCAGAGACTTACCTGGGCCTGTGTCTGGATTTGCAGGTGTTTGACCAACCCTTTGCTGTTTAATAATTCCAGATTTATGGGTTTTCTTTGTTTCCTCAGACTGGGTAGAGTTTTTCCGGTGGGAATCCTTATGTTCCCCTTTATCGGAGGCTGAGTGCTTTTTGCTGGCCTCCTTACCCTTCTGCTGAGATTTATGAGATTTAGTGCTTTCTTCTAGACTCTGTGTTTTACCCGTGAGTCCCAGAGTCTTTTCCTTGGCACTAGCAATAACACTGAGGGATTTTTGTAACACAGATGTTCTTGGATGCAGAGGCTTCTTATCGGCACTTAAATTATGCGCACTTACTGATTTGCACACCAAAGGGACCGATTCAGTAGAGACAGCTTCAACCTTTTCAGGAGCATTTTTGGTTAATTTGTTACCATTCAAGGAGTCCAGAAGTGTTTTCTCAGAAGCTATAACTTCTGCACTTTCTGTAGTTAAGCCATTTGGTTCTTCTGTTTGATCCCTAACGTGATCGTAAGTGCTGTGGGACTTTTTTAAGGAAAAGACTCTGTTTTTCAAAGTATCTTCTTTTGGCTTTGCAGAACTCGTGGAATCCGGTGGGTTTTTCTTCAGTGTGGCCAAGTTCTTCACAGCACTGTGCTCTATCAGGTCCTTCTCGTCCCTGGAGCACTGCCTGGTGACTGTCTCAGGGATTTCTGTAATACGCCGCATTATCGAGCGCCCCAAGCCCTTTTTAGAGCACCTTTTTTTCTGGAGATGTGGATTATTAGCAATCATCTTTTTCCTTTTATAGATTTCAAGCTGAGCATATAGTTTCTTCAACTCATCCTGCAAAGCAAAGTGAATGGCAAAACTAGTGTTTACACAGTGACTACAGTCAAACAAGCAGACTGATGAATGCAAGACCTATTGCTCTAAAAAGGGCATTAAACTCGTTTCACTGTCTTTTCTAATTCTTGAATATGCAATTTCTCCATCAACTTGAATCCCATTTTTTCCACTTAAAAGAAGTTCAACTCTTATGCACAAACGTGTTACTTTCCACAGCATGCACACTTCATACTCATTTATGCTGTTTCAGATTTCACAATGCTGTGGTGCATGCTTTCCTGCTGAACTCTATAGCTGTTTTTTGGTCTGAGAATATAAGGCCTTTAATCATGTAAAATAAGAATAAAGTAATTTTCTCCATTAATCAAGTTTTTAAATGTTTATCTTTATAGTTATGTATGCTTATGTATATATTACATACAAATGACTAATTAAACTGAAACCAAAATCTGTTTGCACTTCAAAATAATTCAAAGAATCTATGTAAACTGAGTAATAGCTCTTGCTGAGGATGATTCCTCCTCCTTAGCCACCACTATGACTTTTACTACAACTAGTGATGCAGCATCTCTTCACACTAGTAAATACTACATGAGAGTTTACATGACCTGATACAACAATCATAAAAGATCTAAGCTGGCATTTTTCAGCTGATATCTACAAAGAGAAACAAATGCATCCAAGTTGGAGTTTTCTTCTAGGAAAAAGTGTTCTTGAAAACAAATGCTATTTAAATGAGTTCTATGTACCCGAATATCTTCAGGATCCAAACTATGTTCACTCCACGCTGAGTTGATACTGCTGTTCAGATAGGATCCAGACCGACCCATATCAAGCTCATCTTCATAAGCTTCTGTAGCTATATCATCTCTTGGGTTATTGCTTGAATGTGAAAACTGCAATAAGTATGCACACAAAAAAAATGTTGCCATGAGTGCAAAAGTTTACTTCAACACGTAAGAGCTTATGACAATTTTATGGTACCATGACCCTTCTATAGATTTGTATGATTCTCAAACTCAAAACATTACTTAAGTTTCATTTGCTTAAGTAGTGTCCTATAAAGTCTCAGTATTGTATGGAAGGAACTCTTATTAATGATGGCTTAACATGATAAATCTTAGAAATTTGCATAAGGAAAAAAAAATCCCTACTTATTTTGACATCTGTTTGAACCTCTTTAAATGGCATTTCAATTAAGCTGGCATAAAAATAGACTTTCAGACATTTCCAATAAGGCTGCTAAAACAGTAAAACACCATTTTATACAACACACATCTTAATAATCCTGCAGAAAGCAATTCCCCTATTTTAGATCCTAACCCTGAAAAGGAAGACATAAGGGGGAGGAAAAAAGCCCGCAACAAAAAAAAAGGAAAAAAAAAAAAGAAAGAAACTAATGAAAAAGTAGACAACTTTTTCTTCTATGTTTCACCAGATTCTTGAATCAGGAGTTGGAATGAGGTTGTCATTATTGTTTTGTTCATATTGATTCACTCATCTGAATTTACTATTGTCCACACAGTCATCTGTCTTCAGGAGTTTATGAATAGAACTAAACCTTGTGAATCTTAATTCTCTGAATTCTTTGGTGTGTTGGAAGAAAAGTCTGTGCAGTGAAACACAGATAAAAGCCAAAAATCAAAATGCTGATCCATAGTTATGAGTCAGCTTCAGAAAGGTCAACAAACTTTCTAGGCTAGTTTAAAAAGACACCTCTGAAGATGTATAATATCTCTGAAGATATGTAATAAAGTACATAAATATAAAATAGAAAATATAATATTATTGCTAAAGACCAGAAAGTAATTTAAAGTAAAACAAGGTTATGCAGCATTAAGGCTGCATCAATGGGTCCCTTGTTATGACTGTTCAGTGTACATATATTTCACAGCCATCAGCCTACTCTGTTCTGACACACAGGAAAAAGGCAGGAATAGCAGCTTCATTAACCTGAAAATTCTATCAATCTGAGCTGCTTAATGCTCTTTCTTCATATGTAGCTTTCACCTTTACTGCTATTCTGACTCTTGAGCTTTTGATTAATATGATCAGTCATTTCAAAACCCATTAGAAAGTCATTCCTTTTGCTGGGGTACTGTCCTCAGAAGGAAGTTCCACTCCATTCCTGGGGACTGTTGCTAGGGCCAGGAGGAGCCACTTGCAGATCTCCTGCCCTGGTGAGACCACACTGGGGCTTCCAGGAGCTGTCTGGGCTGCAGCTCAGGGGCTTTCTGTGCCCTTCCCTGGCTCCTGCCATCACCATCTCCCTGCTGCCAGCACTGCTCCTGGCTCCCTGCCATGGCCATGTCTCCTCCCAGTGCAGCATCTGTCTGTCCCAGGCTCTGACTTGCAAAGGGTTCTCCTTTTTCAGCCTGTAACTGCCTGGTTTAAGTCTCTACCTCCCCATCTCATGGCTAGTCCAGCTTAGAAGAGTCCAGTGGTTCTACGCCCTTGCCTAAATTTTGTCTGTTCTCAGCTAACTCTAGCAGCAGCATGATCATACAAATACCTAAGAAAAAAAAAAGCACAATTAGGCAGGATTCTGTCCTTGTATTAATAATATCAACATTTTAAGTACTTTAAACTACTGAATTTTGAAATCTGAAAGAAAGAAACTTTGAAAATGTATATTTTTAAAAAATAAAAACAATACAGCTTTCAAGGTAAAATAGCCAAATTTTACATCCTCCTTTTCTATCAGTTGCTGCTAGATTTACACAGAAATGCTTCTGCATGACAACATTTCTCTTCCTCAGACTTGGCAAAAGAAAAGAGAGAGCAGACTCAAATACCTTAGGGATCAGAAGTAGCCCGACAGTAACTGTCACAGTCAAATGTGTGTGTGCAAAAAACAGCATCAGCATCCAGTCAGACTGAAGTCTTGAAGAAAGAATAAATCTGAAAATAGAATACAGGGTTGCAATTCACTGCATTTCTCCAGTGCATTAGATTTAATATCATTAGTATTCCTTAGGTTTCTTTTCACTGAATGGCCAAACACAATTGGTTTTGTTCTCTACTGCTTTCATACAGACTAAAAATTACATCCACAGTTTCCCTATATACTAAAATTTCAAAACAACTCTGAAAAAAACCAATCAACAAACCAAAATATAAAAAGAAAAACACACCTTAAATGATACTGCTTATTCCATATTTCTCACTCTGTTGAGCTGTCTTTTTGGTTTGTGTATATTGTGACAGTTTCTTTGGCCTGAGTTATGGCAGCTTACATACATCAAGGAGCTGAAGGGATGGTTTTAGGTTAAGCACATGTGCTATGATGAATTGCAGTGCACTTTATAAACACAGGATGTCCACAGATCACAGCTATTGAGTACAGCTGATAAGCCATCCAAGGAAGAACTGAACTGAAATGCATTTTAGCAGGGAGCAGAGAAATGATCTTTATAGCAGGACCGCCCAGCTCACTGCTGTGGGATCCAAGAGCCTGTGAATGCTTGGAAATGAGTGGCTGAACTTGTCAAACAAAACAGTTCCTTGCTGAGCTTTCTAAAGGAGTGGTAGAAGAAGCAGTGCAGTTAAAGCTGAGGCATGCTTGGCTTGTCTGCTTTAGTGAGCTCCCAGAGAGGAGCAGTAAGCAGTGCAATGGATGAGCGGATGTACTGCTGGCTTGCAATTTCCAGGTTAAAAAAAATCATTCAATAGAAATGACATTTGCAACTTATCCAAGTTCACAGATGCACATTTTGAAGAAGCTTTTGTTAACAGAAATAGTCTGGCATGAAACACTGGCTTACATGCTGTAATAATACAGTCATAATTACTTGTTTAATACTTTGTAAATGCAAGGTTTTATGAACACAACAAAATATCCTGATTAATTAATTCCTTGAGAGTTCCTTTGGGGTGCGAGGGAACATGAGGAGGCTTGGGCCTGAGATTTAGCAAACTGAACACAAGTGCACTGATGAAGATAACATGAGAAACTGATGGATGTAATAAATAACAGAGTAAAAAGTGAACAGAAGTTACAGACAGTGCTGTAAGGGATGGCAAGATTTCACAGATGGTTAATAGGGAGTCATTTGAAAGAGGGTCAAACTTCACAGGTAACTGAAGGACTTCTGAGGGAGCAGAACTTGCAAGGTCAGTGGCACTGATGTAACCATATCAGCAACAGCAGATAAGACTGTGATTACCTAGATAATGGCATCACAAATTCCAAATTTGAGTACACATATAGGAAAACTGTGACCAATAGGAAAAAAATAAAGAGGGTGGATTGTTTATTTGGAAGACAAGGACTGGGACAGATAGAGGATAAGGTAGGTGAGGGAAAAACAAACATAGAAAAAAGAGGGGGAGAGAATGGCTAGTGACATGTAAGCAAGTTGTCACTGAGCTCTGTACCTGACGTATCTCCCATCTTCTGTTAAACCCTTACGTGTGATACCACTCTCTGCATGGTGCATGTGTGCATCTGCAATTGATGAGCAAACTTCAGGCAGCACGTGGCTGGCCCCTGGGAACACCCAAAGCTCCAGCCCAGGCCCTAGAGGGAACGAGGCAGAGGAGGAACGGGAGCAGGCTGTGTGTGGGACCTGCACTGGCCCTGGTGGCCAGCCAGCTGCTGTGTGACTGCCCCACCGTGGATTTGCTCAACCTGCAATGGAGCCAGCAGCAGCCAGATCCATCAGACAGATGGGAGAAAGCATCCATATCCTCATGGCCACTGCATCTGCTTAACCTTTAACAGATCCAGTCCTCAGATGCTTCAAAAAGGCTTTTTTGCTTGCTTTATGCTGAAGACCTTGACTGATTAAAGTATCCATGCCATGCCATGTCTCTGAATGCAAAATCACATTTGTAGTAGCCATTCAGCCCTAGAAAAGATAGGATTTCAATTTGAATGAGATTTTTTTCCAGATAAATTCTGGGTTTTTCACTAATATTAGAGAAAGAGCAATGCAGAAATTTAATACTATGATGATCTGAAGATAATCCAGAATCCTCTGTTTCTGAAATGGGAATACTTTCAAAGGAAAACAAAATGCAAACAGTTCAAGGTTTTATTTAGTGCTCACATCAATCTTCCATGAGCTTTGGGAGTTTTCAGACTGGATGGCTGCCTTGTAGGTGTCCTTCAAGGCTCCAGTACTTTCACTTCATGACAATTCAGGTATGTCATATAAATCTAAGTTTTACATTTCCGCCCTTTCAGTTGCATCCAGAACTTGGCAGGAAGATAGAAGCAAAAAAAAAAAAAAGAAAAAAAAGAAATGGATTAAGAGTTGGGCATGCAGAAATGGACATAATCTCAGGAGGGGTCATGTACATTTTTTTCAATCTTATCTACAAACACTACACAATATTTCTTCAACAAACCAGCATATATCAGACAGATGGGAAAGAATCAATACAAAATGTACATTAAAAAAAAAAAAAGGAAGAATAGGATCAGCAGACCTTAGGCTGCAGGCCCAGGATTGTCAGTAAGACAAACTGAAAGACTTAATCCTTTGTGTCTCCTTCATAAAGAATGTATTAAAATGCCACATTTTCCCCTTTTCCCCTTTCTTTCATCCAAGGTTACTTGCCTCCTGTTCTATTGTTAAAAGAAACTTGCAGCCTACAAAAATACCTCTGAACTGTGTCTTCTAACATGGCTCAACACACAGTTTAGGAATATAAATTAACGGGGGGGAAATTGACTGAGAAACTGTCGCATTGGTAATAATAAACTCAAAAGTATTGTAAGTGAATGTTACATCTATCAGGAATGAAAAGGAAAATGCTGCCATCAAATAAAGATTTTAAAAAATAACTTTGCAGATGTTTGTGTTAGGGAGTATAGATTTTGAGTGTATGTGGGTGTTGAAATACAGGGTTAGGAGAAGGGGAGGGGAAAAAAATGGCAAGCCTGAAAAATGCAGTGAACTGTATAACAAAGATAAGAGAAAGGAGCACCACGGAGGAACAGAGATGAAGGATTTGCTTTGCTGATGTTTACTCAGAAAAAACCATGAAATCAAAAATCAAGAAGACAAGTAGAAATGTTAGTGCCAAGACAGACAAAGGAACAGAGAAAAGTATTTGAAGACTGTCAATGAAGTAATGTAAAAATAAAAAAAGATCTTAGTAGATAAAGTCTGTTAGGCAAAAGAAGGTGTGAGAATGCCGGAAGAAAGTCTTAAGAGTTTTTACAGGATGAGATGAAACTCATGTTATCTTCCTCTTTTGCATTTTCTAGGACCAATTCATTTTTACAGGGTACTCTGTAGGAAAGCCAGATTTAGTAAATTTTCATGTAGCTCTAGCAAAGACTCTTATTTATTTGTTACTACCCAAATAATTTACAAGTATGAAATGCAAAGCTCATTACGGACTTCAGAAGAAACATGGGCTTTATGTCACTGATACAGCATCATACGTGTAACAATTTTTTATGTCAGCATATAAAACACTGTGCTTCATGCCCAAACCAGTACAATAATCTTAACACATAGCTGCAGCTCACCAATCTGTTACACATCAGCAAAAGTTCATACAAACCAACATTCTTACCTGCTGTTTTTCTAGGGATACAAAACAGTGAGTGGTATGTAGATGACTGAAGACAGTTGTTTGCTATACCTAATTTATCATATATACTGAATTTTGATCTAATATCACCTAACTATACTGAAAAAAACCCTAATTATAAAATTTTATATTCTTGGATCCCATGGGAACAGTTTTAAGTTTAGTAAGCACTTAATTTGCAGAAACAAATATTTATAAGACTTTCCATTATCCTATCCCATTTACCCACTCTAAGTTGCACCATAGGAAACCTGAAAGATAAATGGTTAATTACTAGATCTACAGATCACTTGCCTAATTGTATGGAATATAGCAGAGATAATGAGCTCATTGTGAACTGCAACAGCCATATAACGTGGCTCATGAAATGCTGATGGGACTGTCCGCACTGCATAGCAGAGATAAACACCCCACAAGAGGAATAAAAATTCAGCTGTGAGAAGAACAAAAAGAAATAATTTGCAATTAGTTTTATAGATGGAAGGAAATTTGAAGCACTACAGTATCTTCTGTATGTGTGAGTATCTATGCAAAGACAATACACATGTATATAAGTACACACATAGGCAGTCAAACTCTTTTGGATATTGTCAGTGTACATGATATATTTGGTTTTAATTTTACACATCTTTTTCCACATCAGGAACCCTTGCATTTATGGAATTTCAGTTTACCAATTGACAAACTTTGAGACAATGTCTAAAAATGTCTTGCTTGCTTTTATAATTGGTACTACAGAAGTCTGACATCACTTCAAATAACAAGGATTTTTAATTGTAGCTCTGGTTCTTGATATAGAGGCAGATATAGTGCTACTACCACACTATATGCTTTTTAAGACAACACTTCCATTTCAAAGGTTTATAACTTAGATAAAACCAGATATAAAAAATGCCTCTGTTCAAGACAGTTAATTCTGCTGATACCCATAATATGACAAGTCACTTCTGAGGGTCTAATGCACTTAAAGCAATGATATGTTTCTTTTAGGAGAAAAATGAGTAAAGGAAGAAAGGAGAAAAAGTAGGGTGTCAGGATCAGCCTAAACAATTCAGATGGAGATAGCTCATCTGCATCCAGCAGTACACTGACTTCAGCTTCCAGTGGACATCCTTTGACATCATTTTGACCTTGATACAAATGACTTCCTAACCACCTCAAAGAAACTCACAGAAAAAAAAAACCTACAGCTCTGTCATGCAGTTATGAATAGAGCAGGTGCCAGTCCCTCTTGCCTTGCAGTCTGGGTTGACAATGGCTGCAAGTGTTTGAGTGTCACCCAGTAATGTGCAGTTCCATGTTAGACCCCTGCAATGCCAGCACTGCTCCAGACCAGCTTCAGAAACTGTGATCCCATTGTTACTCAGACACTGCTTTTGTCTTGTTGAATTTTTGCAATAGAAACTACACTTAAATGCAGTATAATAGAAAATCAATTCTTTTTCAGACTTCTTTTTGCCAATAATTTTTCTATACTGTAACTAAACCTGGTGATCACTGACATCACCCTGTGGAAGTGGTCAGCAAATAATTACTGGTCTGGTTTCAGTAATGACACAAATGCTTGTGAACCCCACCATTAACAGCAGACTAAAATATAATGTCAGCACTGGATATTTCATTAGAACACGCCCTCCAGTTCCTCCACTTTTAGTAGTTCATGACTGATGTAACTTACCTATAATATATTGTTATACCATTTTGAAACTTCAAATATTGGTATTAATTTCAGGTAAAACCAATAAGAGACAAGTCTGGATAAAATTAATTCAGTCACGCAGATCCCTCCGTGCTATGAGAAGAGCTCAGTTTGAACTCTGAACAAAAATTTGCACATTTCTTAATGAAAAATATATGTCCTATCTCCAAGATCCTAATTTTACTAGAACACATCCTCCACACACCCAGCAGTCTTACCAGTTACATAAACCCAAACATCTGAAGGGGCATAATCCATCCATACTGCTGGTTTTGTGATCTTCCTCACCAAATCCTAACAATAATAAACTTTTTGATCTTTTGACTAAGTAATAGTATGATTTGAGGCCTTACTGAGTGTCAAAATGAAAAAAATCTTGGTATGAATCTTCTGAGACTGTATACATGCAGGTATGTTATTCCCAAGTTACTCATACACTTGGCCAAACTGACTGCTACTTCTGTTTAATTTCTAGAAAACTAGCTGTGCTATAAATGAAGTCTGTCATTCTGCTTTCTTCAAAACTCCTGCACAGAATTACTTACAAAGCCATCTTGATCCTGAAGTCTTTCCTGACAAAGTGGAATACAAAATTGGCTTCAATGAAATAAGAATAAGGGTTTTTTTCCAAATCTTAGCAGTCTGGGGTTTTTTTGTTTAGGTAGTCGCCTCACATATGCAGAATCATGGCACTGGAATGTATTGCTCTTCCAATGTGTGTAATTTATTGCTTTAATTGCTCCATAATGATTTTGAAGAAATTGAAAAGCAGAAAATTGTTAGAATTAGGCTGCTAAAGCCAGATCTCTATATCTTACTGTCCTGTATTCTGTGGAAACCTTTCATACTAACACTGTTCAGCAGGGCTCCTCTAACATGCCAGCAACACCTATTTCCTCACATTTTGCCTTTCATTCAAACTTGCCCTGCTCCCCAACATGACCAGCAGAACTGAATGATGATGAGCTAATTGTGCAATAACAGGCACACTCCACAAAACCACCCATGGTCTGTTCTTCTTCCTCTTTCTCAGCTGAAGTGAGAAGAGCCACAAGTTTCTTTCTGACTAAAAAGATCAGTTACAAGTGCTAACAGAGACTGGGAGTTTGAAAAGGTTTGGCTTTTGAAGAAATAAAAAATCCATCTAAAATGTAATTTGCTGAAGGTATTCTTACTTGAACTAAAGAGTGAGGGCCAAATTTTGTTTACTTTTAGAGGAAAAAATAAAATTGCTGTAATTTTGAAATAGTGGTTTTTGGGTTGTTTTTTTCTTTGCATACAGAGCAAATGAAAATTAAAAAAACCATACTTCCATTTAAAAAGCCCAACAAAACTCTTACAACCTTAGTTATCTAGGCTAAGTAGGAAGGCAGGTAACATCTGATCTCCAGATCTGATTAATTCTGAAAATTTCAGTTTTCAGTTTCACAATCATGGTTGCAAGGAGTTCTTAAGACAAGAAGCAATTTCAAAGTATTAATATACTGGAGCATAAGAGTAGTTTGTACCGTTCAGTGCATAATGCTTTTAGAAAAGCTTTACATTTAGAGCAGAGTTGGCATTCCTGTCTGCAGATAATAATTACTGTGACATCTGGTATGGAACACAAATACGGAAGAGCTCTTAAAACATAAGGTAAAATAACAGAGTTCCTTTACTTGCTAAGTCCAACATTACAATAATTTCATCAGCAATGACAAAACAGACTGATAGAAAACCGATTTATTATCTAAACCACTAATTAAACAGATTAAATATATAATGTAAAAGCTGTGTTTGGGGGAGAAGTCAAGTTCCTATTAGCTACAGATGGTTAGTGCAATTTGCAACAAAAATCTGAAGGTGTTAAAAATTTTTGCTGTATTTTTTTCCTACATGGCCTTCTTACATTCTCAATATAAAGTAATATAACATATCAATGTATTTATTACTGCAATGAATAACAAAGATATAACTAATGATAGATAGATAGATAGATAGATAGATAGATAGATAGATAGATAGATAGATATAGATGGATAGATAGATGAGTATATCTGGCTAGCACACAGCAAGGTTCTACTGTACAATTCATTTCTCTCTTAGATTGTTTATGGGACACTAGTGACTGCTTTGCAACAAATATCTTTAATGGTCAAAATCTGTGAAATGTGATTTGAAATTCCTATTTGGCTTGCTGAATAATTTTTCATTAAAAGTCTGGTGTAGAAAAGTAACTTTCTGACCACTAAAGGAATATCTTAGCATACTGCATACCTGTCAAGAACAAACTCAAAGCTCAAAACACATGGTTTTGTTCCTATGATTTAGCACAAGGCTTATAAATGATCCCATTTCATATATTAAGCACAAAACCCAAAACACCCTCCTTTCCCCTTCTGAAAAAATTATGGAAATTCCTAGGAGAGAGAGCTGTCAGCTGTTCTCTGGACAGAAAATGCAGAGTCAAAACAATAAAACATAAAAGAGCTCTGAAAAAAACCTTGCAGCAGTTTCTCAATAATTGTCCAAAACAGGCATTCAGATTTGGGAGGAAATCTCTGATAGATAAGAGGTTAAGAAAAGGCAGAGCTGCTTTAAAGGCATAAATGGATGCAGATATGAATGGAAGGTAGGAGATGAAAATGTAAAGTGACCTCAATATGTCATGTGCACAAATGAATTAGTCTTTAAATATCTCTCTTAGTCACTACCTACTTCTTATCCACAGAACCTTTTATCTGGTCTTTGCATTATCTGATCAACCTGCTTAGTATATTCGTTGGTGCTTAAAAATCAGGATTCTTCCTTGTCTTCATGATGCTGATTATGTTTTTGGAAAATGAAGCAATTTGGAGCACTTAGCTTGATCATCCAACACACTGGGCCAGACTCGCCCGGTGCCACCGGCCTGTTACAATGAAGAGTGTGCCATGTCCACTCACTTGAGATCTCTTTAGGCCACTGCTCATATTCTGCATCCTCTGATAATGAAGGACAATGACATATATCCATAGTTTGTGGTATGTATCTGCTTTACAGAAAAGGATGGACTTAGGGTTGTTTTTACTGACTTAATCAAGCTTCCTCAAAAGATCTGGGTTAACATATTTTCTAGGTTTTGCTAAACATGCAGTGGTCTGCGTTGCTCTGAGCAGAAGCAAATCCCCACGTTAATCATTGCTGCTTTCACTCCTGCTATGCAGATGTCTGTACTGACCTAATCAAGGCTGCCTAATGAAGAAGGCTCTGCATTTTGTTGCAAATGACATTTGGGTGTCTAGTGAACGACAGGAAAAACTGCAAGGGGGGAAAGTGGTCTAGAACACATGCACAACTGACTTCTAACTCTGCTTGTGCTTCAGGCTCATATTCTCATATTTTATGAATATGAAAAAAAATGCATTTGAGATCCCCATTCAATCCAAACTTCACAGAGGTCATCATTTTTTTTTGCAGAAGTGGGAGCATTTTTCTTGCTATTTGGGTGCCAAATACGCATTTTTGCTGTGATTTGCAGTAAAAATAAACATGCAGGGCTGTATTTGTAGCCAGTGAGACCATAAAAATGTTGCAAATATATTTGACTAAGCTCTGTAACTAAGCCAAAGGCATTGCAACATGGACAACCATATTAAATGGACCATATAACCCTAATCTCACTGTGCCTCAGCTCTGCCTGTGTAAAATGGGGATAATGCCACCCTGCCATTGAGGACAACAGTGGAAATAAATTTACCCATATTTTTGAAGAGCTTAAGTCCTAAACTGTGGGTTTCCTTCCTGCCACGGTCAGGAGAGAAATGTGAATTATTTCAGACTGTCCTGGTTGCTTCTCAGCCCTCCTACCTGGGCAGAAATGCCTTTCTCTTCATTCTCTTCTTCATGCCAGCCTCTTGATAAAGGAGCTGTGAGCTCTCTGGAGCAAGGACACCCATTCCTGTGCTTACTTGCACTCTGCTGTCCAGGAGCTACTTGCAAAAAGAAGACAGTCCTGAAAGATTAAAGCCCGTTTTCATGGCTCTGTATGAAGCTTTATGTCTGACTGCACTTACTTGTTTAAAAAGCACCACCACAGGCCAAAACCAGGCCACTGCTCCCCAGGGACAGTGACATTAAAGCTGTGACTTGCCTAAGTTCAACTGGAATTCTGAACTCTACACTCTTGGTAAAATAGTACTGTTCCAACAATTATACCATTTTTTAAACTCTGATTACTGATTACCACTCTGCTTACATCTATAGCACAGCTATGACAACTCATTTATTTCTCTACCACACTTCACTACATTTTAAATCCTGCTTACTGAGATGAAGTGAGCTGTGGATCTGGAAGAGCAGCTCTTCCATCCGTTCATTCACTCAGGGTGCCAGCTGGAGCTGAGCATGCACCATTTTAAAACTGGAAAAAAATTGTGTCCTCAATTGCTCTTGTGTTGCCAGCCAACGCAATCTCTTTCTGCATCGCTGTGTCCAATCTCCCACCTGGAGAGTTGCACCATGTCATAGGAGAAGCATTTTTCTTCAACTGAAAGGATTTTCATATATTTCAATGAACTGTGATTACAAGTCTTTAGTGTTGAGTTATTCCTAGCAAATTATAAATTACCAGAGGTTTATCTGTCTCTCCCACCATATCTCAGCATCATTTTAATTAGCTACGCACAGCAATAATGAGAGCTATTTGTGGTAAAAGAATTGATGGTGCCAGATTCAGACTTTTTTCCTCCCAAAACTTCCATGGCCTGTGGCTGTGAAGGCTGAGAGAGAAGAGTGGGGTCCTTGGGCTGGCTGGTGGGAGGCACAGCATACTCCATCCCCCACACCATCACAACAAGACTGCCTTGCAGGTCTACTCAAAGTGATGCAAGGGCCATGCAGACCATGGTCTGTGGGTCCCATGGCTTCAGGGTGCCCTAGAAATGGCTTTTGTGGGCAGTGGAGACATATCCACTGACTTGAGTGTGAGCAACAGACCTAGGAGTCTCACTGCACTAAACACATGCCATCTCGGGTCTCTAGGAGCTCCTCTAATTTCTGCACTTCTTTTAGCCTTTATACTCAAGCATTTTCTTACTTCCTCTAGAATTAAGGCTGTCCTGACTCATGACTTCCACAGCTCACTGTTGTTACTAAAGTCAGCCGGACACTCTTCTTGCCTCCATGTGCCCCATCGACCTCTTTGCTTGTGTGTGGATGAAAGAGGGAGAACAGGATCAGCTGAAAACTGGCTGACTGTGGGGCCTCTTCTCTCACATCTTAAAGAAGATGCAAGCAAATGCCAATGGCATCCAAAGTACTTAAAGTGTCAGAAAGATTTGGAGCAGTACCAGTAGTGGACCCCAAAAAGAGTGGTGCAAAGACAAGAGGAAGTCAGAACACCTTCCAGCCTCTCCCAAACCACAGGGACTTGCATAAGCAACTAAATATGGCATTCACCAATACATAAACACGTGGCCCAGGCAACACAAACATGGTTTCCTGAGCAGAAATACTTTGTAGAAATCATGCCTAAGGGTATGGGATTTCACTTATCATGTAACAGGTAACAAGAGAAAGTAATGTTACTGCAGGGGTTAATGCAACCCAAACTGCTAAACCTGGGGATTCCAGCAGCACTCCCCATCTTTGGTGTTGTCCCTCATCCTCTTCCAGATTTACCTTATCCTAGAGACGAGTGCCATCAAACTGCACACAGTGCTGGGGATGTGGACTGTGGAAGGACTGCTGAAGAGGTGTACAGGGTGGCAGGAGGAGTGGTTCACAAGCAGCAAAGAGACAGAGCTGAAGGTACTTTGTAAAACACTGTTCTTCTTCTATTTCTGCTGCAAACATTTATACAACCCTGGTCTCATCACTTAGACTAAGCTTTTCACAAGTGATCACTATTTTTACATGATATATTTTTTGAGTACCTAATGTGAGAAATGAAGCTAGATCCACACCAGTGCTGAATTCTAAGCATCTCCTGGTTGTGCTTTCCACAGAGGAGGCTATAAACAGTACTCTGAAAAACCAGTCCCTCCATGTCTCAAGACAGACACTGAAAATGGAGAATTTTGGCTTTAATCTTTGTACATTGATGCTAAGGGGAACATGTTTAAAAATGCCCATTTGGAAATGAACATTCTTCATTCATTGCATGCCCTGAACAACACACCCCAAATATGGCATAGGGCCACATCAAATGGGGATAACAAAAAGAAATAATGATCACTCATTCACTGCATGCAGCAGAGGGCCTGTAGAAAATTTAATAAAGGGGCCTCATAAAGATGTATTACAATGCTCTAGCTCAAAACTGTACGGGCAGTCGTGATGCCCAGAGCCTGTCCTGGCACCTCATGCCCTCATTAGATGCAAAGATTATCTAAGTTAAGTATCAACAAATGAACAGTGATAGGGAGTTCTTCTGGGAACAGTCCAAAAATTAATTTTGTTCCTTTTCCTGGCTGAGAGCATGCAGTAATTATGAGGAAGTTTCATATTTGAAACCCTCCTGATGCCCAAGACCCAAAGCATGACCTACAGATGAGAGTGCCACAGCAGCAGCTCAGTGCAGTGGAGCAGCACTGCTCCTGCCAGCCAGAAATCAACCAGGTGCAGGGGAAAAACATCTCCCTGTGCTTAGTTAATACCTGTCATTCACTTCTGGTCTAAATAAATCTGAAAAACACACACAGAATGCATGGGGGATTTTTAAAAACTTGCCTATCCATTTGGGTGAAACTGGCCCTGTTGAAGTCAGGAACATCCACCTGTCAAGATTTCTCCTCTGCTTTTTGTTTGTACTTGTACATGCATGTTTATCTCTCTGCCTGCCTCTGTATCCTCCCTGGGGCTTTGTTCATTAAACTTATTATATTGTCTCTTTTTCCGGTTTCTGGGAAGCTCTTTTAAATCCTGGTACAATATCTGTTATACTTATAAGATGTTTTCCCCTCAGGATAAAGAACAGTAGTTTGATTTGTGACACTGCAAGCCCGTAGGTAGCAGAAGTTTATCACTTGGAGTTGTTTTCTAAGTCAAAATGTGATGGTGACAGGTAGAGGTATAGAATATATTCAGGCCATAGAGAAAAGGCTTTGTGGGTGAGTATTTTCAAGGCCTCAGGTCTTTCTGTGCAATCTCAGACTGTCAACCATGCCATGGCTTTTCAATGAGACACCTGCCCTGACCTTGAAAGGGATGCAGAAACTAACACAGGAAATAAAAGAATAAGGCAAGTAACAAATAAGCTACCCACAAGTATCCAACCCTAAGGAAAATACACACTAACTTACAAACCCAAAGGAAAATACACAGGAACTTACATTACATTATGTAGATAAAGTAAGATTTACTGAATGCTAATTTTTCTCATCAGCATATCACAGAGTACAGCGGCAATGCTAGAAACAGTGATAACCATTGTGTATAAGTCTCTGCATCTCTCAGAGAGACCATCCTCTTAGACTTAATGGAAATGTAAATATAAAACATTCACTGTAATAAAAGTCTCCGGAGATAGAGTCTAAGTAGCATGATTAGTATGGAAAATGCTTCATAAATCCCAATTCCAATAATCTCTGGTAGCATAAAGGATTCATCTCATTATGACTTTCTAGCAGAGCCTTGTTAATTCTCACTTCACTAATCTGTGACCTTGAAAATTTCCTGTCTGCATTTCAGTGAGGTGTTGACAGCCAAGTGAAATAGGGAAGTATTCCAGCAAGGGCTACAAGTGACAGAATATATTGCAAAACACTCACTAGATTTATATAAAATAATGTGCCTGAAAAAAATAAATAAAATAACAAGTCTTTAATCAATTACCATCCAACATTTTTTTTTAGCATTTGAAATCAAATAGCAGAATCTATCAATTAATTTATTGCATATTATATTTTGCAAGGCTGCTAACATAGGAGTAAAAGGAATTCTTTGTTAAGGATATTACTTCTGACACATTTCTGAGATGAAGTATCTAGGTTTGGGAATAGTTCTTATTGACTGTAAGCTTTTGAGGCTGCTTCTAACATAAAAATCTTGAAGTTACATGCACACACACATACACACATATAAATATCTATATAAATATAGATCACACATGTTACTACAGACTTGTAGGTGCACATCTCTTGGTACCACTAATATGACTGCATAGTTTACTGAAGATTTGCATAATTCTGTTTATGAGGTAGTGTGGGTAAGAAGACAAAATGACTGAACAAAAGAAATTCTGCTCTATTTTCCAGGCTCGAGAGCTCACTTCTACTATCCCTGAGTGTATTTTGAAAAACATTAAAAACTCTTCTAAATATAAACATACCTTAAAAAACAATCCTTACTTTTTTTCAAAACTTGGCAGACAGCAACTTAGGTAATTTTTTGCCAAAATATACAATTAATCAGAATTAGGTATTAAGATCTGAATTGTTAATCACTACACCACCAGAATTATAAAACCCAGAGACTAAAAACATTTGTTGCCATTATTAAAAAAACACCACTATCAAAATATTAACAAAACTACACCGTCAAATACATAAAAATTTTGATCCAAAATGGGTTAGTGCAGATGACATCATCAAGTGTTTCACATTTACTTATTTTCTGTTAATTTTACAACATCTCTGCCAATACTACTATTCCATTAGTGCAAAGCACACCCTCCAAAAGGACCCAAATTGAGATGCATTTCAAAACACGCTTCTTTCTACTCTTCTCTGCATGGTCTACAGTGAGCATATTGACAGATGGGGTACCCCTGTGCCCGACTGCCTCTGAGATCTTACAGAAAGGAGAGGAAAGCAGAGCACAGGGGTACCTTGGAGCCATGGAAGCTCCTCTGTGAAGCTGGCAGCAGTGTTCTGTCATACACTGACTTTCTGTATGCCAGTCTGAGAGAAAACACTTCTGTCCATCTCATCTGCACTCTGATGTGGAGAAGCCACCATCACCTGTCCCTAATCCTCAGTAGCAGGGCTCCATCAGCAGGATGTCCACGGGAGAAACAGAGAAAGGGCAGAAAAGTGGGAATTTATTTCAGATTTCAAAACACTGAAGTATTTGAGACAGTGTGTGGCTAGCCTGGGCTGTACAAGCAACACCGGCTCTAGGTGGAAGCACTGTGTGGGAGAAAGCACATCACACTGTTTAGCTGAACCCTGGCACAGGGAACCCACTGCTTCTTACAGAGTTAAGGAAACAAAAACTAATCCTTTCTCTGCTTTATATGACTTCTGCAGGGCGTCATTTTTAGCTCCTATGCCTATTCCATACACTGAAAGCACATCTAACAAATACATCAAATTGGCGCATTTAATGTTCATTTCCTGCTCCCTGTACTTTGATACCAATTTCTGTAAGGTTATGAATGAATGGTGGTGGAAGTTCTTTGCCTCCTCACACAAGAACTCTGCCCAGTTCTGTGGTGTAAAATCAAAAAGCCTTCATTAAACTAGTCACAATTTCTCACTTCAATAGTAGAAGAGCCATTGAAGAGCTCCAATAGTAGAAGAGCTACTTCTTCCTTCTGCCTTCAAAGATGAAAAGTCTTAAACACACATCACTTTGTTGCTATCCAAGTTACAAACCTTTGAAAGTCATAGAAGTGTCAGCATATTTTGTTTTACTTCTCAGCCCATTTAAAAAACCTATATGCTGATATTTTACTGCTGTAGTTCTCACATATTAGCCAGTCTGACAAAACTTTAAGATATTCTAAAAGAAGAAAAAATAAAAGGTAACCAAACTTTATTATAGAAATTAAAGATAAGCCAGAAAATTAACATACCAACAGCCATCATGTAATCCCAGCGGTCTATGAGGCACATATTGAAGATCAGGTGGTCAGATGTTTGCCCTTGACCAATGAGTGGAATGTTTCTCTCCAAATTTTGGGTTATTGCAGAAGTCCAGCCAATGAGAAACCAAAAGACCACCAGAAGAATAACAGACAGCATCCTCATCACTCTCCCACCTGTCATATATGGAATACGCTGAGCCGTTCGGGACAGGAATACCTTCAAAACCCTGAAAAATTCAGACAGTGCAGAACTGAGAAGAGCAGTATAGGGTCACAGGAATTAGACTTCCATTTTATTTGCGTACCAGATTATTTAAAAAACAAATCAACAGTCTTTCCTCTGACAGTATGTACAAGAATGAAGTTTGAAACATTATTACTTTCATATTAATCGTATTTAAATGGAACTGATTGCTGCGCAGAGAGTGTTACATAGCAATAATAGAAAATATTAGCTATGCTTATGTTAGAGACACACATTTACAGGCTGTCTTGTCAAGCTGTTTTGTACATTCCATCTCCCAGTGGAAGACTTCTGTCTTTGAAAGATGAAAGGTCATTTCCATAAACCAGCAACTATGTATGTGCGACTTTATTCTGTTTTGATGCTGTCTGCTCATCCCCAATCCTGCTATTTCCGGAGAACAAATTAACACTTCTTAGATTTTTTTTCTCACTGAATTTGATGCCGCTGAGACAATAACCTACTCATCACAGAAATAACTATGGAAGGCATTTTGCTAATTAAATGGGGTTTGATTTGTTTAGAGGCAACAACATGTTTTTTGAGCTAGGACAGAACCAACATAAGAAAAGCCACACCACACATCAAGCACTTATACTACATAACAGCTATTGAACACATAACGCTTTAAAAATAATTGCACTTATTATCAGGATAAATTTACTCCCACAAGAGCTGTTCAAGGAAATAGCACCTGCATTTTCTACCCATCACCACTGGCTAATGCAGAAAAAGCTCCTCCTAGCAGCATGAGAACAACCAAATTTGAGGAAATCCCCTTGGGAAGAAGGAGCAGTTTGATTCTTCATGTAGCACAAAATATCTCTCTGTGCTGCTTGCACAATGGGATCTGCCAGAAGCATCTTCTGGGAGCACTGCAGTGCTCCTGCCTTGGCCCTGCTAAGCTGACACGGATGAGCTCTGAGGAAAGGCTATCATGGATGTTTTTATATACCCTATAGACCATTAGAAGCAGATGGGCTGAAGTTTAAAGGCTGTTTTAGACACTGGGGTGAGGAGTCTTTTAAGGTGAAGAGTTCAGCTGTTCCAGTGATTTTGTCCTCAAAGCCACAGTGGCTCCTGACTGCTGAGCATGAACATGACCAGTCTTGATATCCATGAAGACACAAATTATCATTGAGGTTTCAGCATCATGATTATTTTTTCCTAAAGTTGATTTTTAAAATGCCCTTGTCAGCTCTGAAGTTATTTCAGTGTACCAAGCATCAAACCACCTCCCAAGACATTTGACAACCAGGCCTGCCTTTTCAGCCATACAAAATCACACTTGTGATTAACATTTATGCTTGTATTTGTCTGAGAGAAGGCAGAAGCAGTGTTGCCTCCCAAACAACTAAGAGAGCAGTGTCTTAAAGGCAGAAGCACAAAAGGTTTTCCACATCCATAACAATGAATCAGCATTTGACTACAAACACAGCCTTCACAGTGTGCATTAGGTGAAGTCAGAGATCTGAATATGTTCAACATTATTCAGCTGTTTCCCTCGCAACAGTCACTCCACAGGGAGTCACAGTTTTTGATCTTTCCATGTTTGATAGATGTTCTGCTCTCCCTTTGCAGATGCTAAGTGCCTCATGTTGGAAGCAGACTACCAAAGACTTCATCCAGGAGAGACAGAAAACTCTATGGAGGCAAGGCAGCCTACTTCTCTCTGCATTGCTCAGCCACAGCACTACTTGTCCAGGGCAGCACTGCTGAACCCTCATTTTCTAAACACTAAATTCCTGATTTTTTCTAAAATCAGGAAGCAAAGGCTTCCCTTCTACCTGTTGTGAATGCTGGTCAGGAGTTAGCTTCTCTGAAGGGAAGAAAAATTTATTATTTTTGTAATGAACTGGAATATTTCACAGCTATAATATGTCATTTGAGAAAAATTGCATCATACATTTTTATGAATGTTGAATTATTAGAGAAATCACACAAACCAGCTGAGAACTATTAGAAACTTTTTGTATTTTGGCTCCAAAGTAAATTCTTGATGATTCTGCTGAAAGTCAACATGTGAGCCTATTTTGGGAATAATAAGGCAGAACCCATTTGATTTTTTTCATTACTAGTTCATTAACTGCTGCCTGCGAGACAGCTTTCTAAGGGAGAGGTGTGGGCTGCTGCTATATTATTTACCTAAGCACAGTGAAACACATATTTTTCTATACAGCAGTCAAACCTCCTCCAATTTGGATCAAATCACATTTCTTTTCTTTTTTTCCTCTTTTTCATAAAAATAAGCATCCCCACCACAATAATTTCTACCTTGGACTCATAGGCTTACATGTAAGCCAACTTTACACTTCTTTTTTCAAACATTCTTTTTCTGAAAAGCTGTAAAGAAAGTTGCATTAGGTCACTAATGTTGCAAATCTCCTTTTCAGAGGTTGTGGTATAAAAGCAGTCAAGCAGAACACAAGCTCCCAAGTTGCAATTCCCTCATTCTCCTGCCACAATGTGAATCCAAAGCCTCATTGCTCTCCACCTCAACACTGCCTTACATGCTCTGTCTGCTCTCATCTTCTATGTATTATTGAACATGTATCAAAGCAGAGGCAACTGCCCAGGAGTTCCTCTCCCAAGGGCACATCATCTCACCAGACTGGAGGGTCATTATCTTTCCTGTACCTCTGACTCATACAATCAAAGTTCACTGTAAAAAAGTCGAATCGCTGTAGTATGAGACCAGACTGCCTCAGCAAACACTTGGTGTTTGATTACTGGTACCCTCTGTCAGAAAACAGGGCAATTCTTGATTCAAATCCCTGCCCTGATTTCCAGGTAGACAATGTTCAAGGCCCCCTTTTCCACTCAGTTCAATATCTCTACATTGGGTCAAACTAGCTATTGAACAAATAAAAGAGAATTCTTACAGGGAGGAAAGAAGTGGGGCTGGTGGGCTGCATGGCTGCTAGGAAATAAAATATGCCCTGGCTCATCCAGGCCACTGAAGCCAACTGGCAGAGAACATACTATTATTCTCAGCATTACAATTCAGCAGGACAGAGGATGGAGTCCCAGTGCCCAGGAATGTTCTCAGATGCTACTTAATTTATGAATATAGATGTACCAGATTCAAGTTCCTGAGCAAATTAATGTTTAATTATGAGTATCAAGTAAGGCAAACTCCTCCTGTCCTATCTACAGCCAAATTACTGGCAGCGCCAGTCAGTGCCCTGGTAGAAGCTCAGGGGTCTGTTTGAGACATATGGTCTCTGATCTAAAACAGAAGAGAAAACTTAACCATGTTCCTCAGCATCTTCTAGCTATACTCCCACCTAAAACCACTCAGGATATACAATCCACTTTTCTGCACTGTTGTTGGATAATTGAACAATCATTTCCAGTGACATGTGATCAGCTCTGTTTACAGGCAGATCAGACAGAACAGTGCAGTGTGTTTTACCTGCTTTTCTGGAAGACAGCTGCCTTCGAGCAAAGCTTTGACTCACAGACAGCTACAGCCAGGATTAAAGTTGATATGCAATAGCCATTCCCTTTACAGAGTAAACAGAAGGTGCAGTTCAGGCTGAATGAACTGCCTGGAGACCACGGCACATAAATCCCAGCTCTGCTGGCTGCACCGTCAAGACTGGGGAGAATTAAGCTACATCTGAGGATTTTCTTTGGGGTGCCTGACTCCATATAAATAGAGAAGGGCTTGGTTGCAAACACTGAGAGCCAAGGGAAGCCCAGCAGCTGGGAAGGGAAGCGATGCTGCCAGTGGAACTGAAGCAGAGGGACAGAGCACGCTGGTTCACAGGACTGGCTGGGATCACCAGCTTGGAAACACCAAGTGAAGCACATGGCTGCTGCTGTAGTTATATCCCAAAATGCAATATGTAATCTTAGAAAATAAATAAAACCATATTAAATTTTCATGTCATATCAACAAAAGATGGTCCCCAAACTACCACTGACTGCATAAGTAGCAGGTACTACAGGTGAAGGATACTGCTTTGATAGCAATGACCTGGCAGTTTGTTTATTTTTTATTTCTAGCATCTGTCATTTTGTGACTCAACTGAGTCATTCCATCAAACTGCTCTGTTCCAGACTGGTGATTTTTATTATGACACAAAAGCTACATCAGAAAGATAATGGGTCAAGACCTTCAGAAATATATTGCCCTCTTGCAGTGCAGGGATTATGTCTTTCCTACATTTCTGGACTAACAGTGAGTATGCCACTAGTCATTTTCAGTTAGTAAACTGATGTGATTGCCCTAAAAGTGAAAAGGTACCAGTGGGACATGTATGGCTCCAGGTTGATACAAAAGAGTGTATCACTTCACACTTGACACACAGACACAGACATATACACAAATACTGGGTGCAGGTATAATTTCCGCATCAGGAAAGATGACTGAATAAAGAATATCAACATTAAGGCCCAAGACCTCAGAAATCATATTTAGATAGACTCATACCATGAGTTACTGGCTCTCACTGGAAAGAATAAAACCCATATAGAAATGAACAGCTTTCTAAACAATTTCCCAGCTGAAAGTGTCCAAATTAGTAATGTCTGCTTCCCAAGTGATTTCTCAAGACCTGAGCACAGAACAAACAAGAAGTGCACCACTGAAGACAATACTCTTATGGGATGATCTTTTGCTTTATTGATTCTGACCACACTGAACCTGAGCAAACCTGGACTGAGAGGCATGCCATGTCAGCAGCACGACAACAGCAGGGCAAGACCCGCATCATACGCATCATGTCCTGTCCACTGAAAATACACAACAACTAGAAAAAGAAGTTTTGGCAATTATGTGGGTGTATGGATACTTCTGAGAGCCCCCATCTTATGTGTAGCCAGCAAACTGGGTCACATATCACTGAGAGCCATCAATTTATCTCAATTCCTTCACACTACACATGTAACATCTTACAGTATAAACAATAGGAAATCTCCCTCATTTTTTATTTCAGAAAAGAATTTTGTAATAGCAAATACATGTCAAGAACACTGTCATGAAAGATAACAAATGCTCAGAGGAATTGACTAACCCATCCAAATGCACTGGATTTTGTAATGGGTAACAGAGCACAAGTGTGCTTGGCTTTTGTGGCCAAGAAGGCCAATGGTGTCCTGGGAAGAGCTTGGCAGCAGGTTGATGGAGGTGATCCTGCCTCTCTGCTCAGCCCTGGTGAGGCCACATCTGGAGTGCTGTGTCCAGTTCTGGGCTCTCAGTACAAGATACACACAGAGCTCTGGGTGGGTCCAGCTGATGGTGGCAAAGATGATTGAGGGACTGGAGCATCTCTTTTATGAGGAAAGGCTGAGGGAGCCGGGCCTGTTCAGCCTTGAGAGGAGATGACTGAGAGGGGGCCTCATCAGTGTCTGTCAGTATCTGAAGGGAAGGTGTCAGAGGACGGATCCAGGCTTTCCTCAGTAGTGGCAAGCAACAGGACAAGAGACAACGAGCAGAAACTGATGCACAGGAAGTTCCATCTGAATACAAGGAAGAAATTCTTCACTGTGCAGGTGGTCACACTCCAGAACAAGATGCCCAGAGAGGCTGTGGAGTCTTCCTCACTGGAGCTATCCAAGAACCATCTGGATGCAATCCTGTGCAATGTGCTCTAGGATGACCCTGCTTGAGCAGGGAGGCTGAACCAGATGACCACTGTGGTCCCTTCCCACCTGAGCCACGCTGGATTCTGTGAAGGCTGGTCTGCACACTGAGGCCACCAGCGGCATCATGGGCTTGCTCCATAGTTACAAGGTAAACTACAGGTGCCAATAGTACTGGAAGTACAGGGAGGGAGATTGTGCTACAGGATTGTTTCCTCTGTACTGGAAGTGTACCTGATTTCAAATCCTTACCTGAAGGTCTGTGTTTAATAAACGGCAATATTAATATCTGAGGATATCTTAATGGTACAGTAAAAATTCCCTATCAGATAATTTTGTGTATTGAGTAATGGGAGAAGCAGTGCTGTTTCTGAAACATTTTCTGCAATGTTTCTGCTGCAACAACAAATTGTATTTACTTTCAAAAATGTGATTTTGAAAGTAGAATTTCCTTGACATCTTCCCTAGAGTTTTACAGTGATTTGCTACTGTGGGAAATTAATGCAATACAAATTTATAATGTATGGCTAGAATAACAAGCTGTGAAGATGTATTTTACCTCAGTGCCCGGCAAAATCTACCTCTAGTAAGCAAAGAGACATGTCATGACTTAATGCTAACCTACTCTGCACAGAAGTTTCCTAGATCACTTTAATGCTACACATATAAAGGTAATCCTACAGTACTGAATGAAAGTTTCCCTTTCTGAATAAACAGTGATGTAATTTCCAGGAGTTTGAGCAGACTGAGGAAGGTGGGAGGGAAATCACATGCAGTTCAAGGAAAGGCTCTGGGTATTGGGAGGCAACAGAACAACAATAGATTTCCCACTGCAATCAGAACCACTCACTCACTCCCATGTGAGCAGTGCTGGACTAACATTTTCTTTCATATTTAATAACATGGAAAAGGTCTAAAAATATTACTCGCTTTGATGAAAATTTATTCATTTGAACGAGCTTTTGTCTGCCAATCTGTAGGTAAGCTAATCTGTAGTGAGAAAACAATGTTATTTCTTTAAATGTAGCCAAGGATTCTGACATTTTTCATGCTATGCATAGGTTCTATTTTCTCCTTTCACCTGCAAGTCTAAATTCCCACCTGGGAAAAGCTCAATTTCCTGGTGGATTATAGAACAAAAAGCTTCCTCTGCCTGCAGCCAGTTCCAAGAACTGCAGCTGGAGCCTTTTGACAGACCAGCTGAGCTTTGCTTTTCCCCAGTGCCTCCTTGCTCCCCAGCTCACTGCCCTGCTGCCTGCATCTGTTCCAGCTGCCTTCCCGCTTCCACTGCAGGAGATACTGAAGCTTCTGCCTCTGTGTGTGTGTGTGTTGCTTTTTGAAGTGCTTTTGTTTATATCACCATATCATCCAGGTAGGTCTCATCAGAAATGGCCACTCCTCAACAGGATTTGCCCATCCTGAATGTGTGCTGATGGATGTATTAAGCATTGGGGATCTGAGAGGTAAGAAGGCTCAACAAGGGGACTTTCCATGTCACGTAACTAGGTTTCAGTGATGCAGACCAAGTCTCCTTATTTATTAAATCCTCATCTGCTTTGTGCTAATTATCTCTTCTAATAAACCACTTACTGCACTAATACCCCCACGAATCCTTCTGAGATTAGCAGAACTACAGAGTGCCAGTGAAACGTCTGACACTCTGCTGTCAAACTCTGGTGAGGAAGAGCTGCTACAGAGCACACCGTAAACCATTAAATAAAAAGCCCATCAGTCTGTCCCCAGACAACTAGCAGTGACATATCACACAATGGTTAGGTTTGGGAGGGACCTTAGAGATTATCTCATTCCACCCTGGTGACATGGGCAGGGACACCTTCCACTAGACCAGGTTGCTCAAAGCTCCATCCAAGCTGGCCTTGAACACTTTAATGTTTCCTCTTTGTCAACCACTTGGGCTTAAGGTTACATCACACAGAGCTCATGACCACAGAAGCTGATGCCTAAAGTTCTGAAAATCCCAGGTCCTTGGGATAGGCACAAAGCCATCTCTTTCCAAGTCTGCTATTGAATGGTTAACAGAGCCATTTCAGTACTTTGCTCCTGACAGATGTGTTTAAATAACCACATCCCTCACTCAGTGAAAAACTGGGTCAGCTCCTCAGACAGTTTTGTCCATAAACAAACCAATCTTGTTGAAGTGTTTCCTTCATTCAAATTTGTAGTGATTTTGTGACAAAAACTTTACTTCAGACATCCTCAAGACTCCTGCCACTAGTAGTTTGGTCTAAAGATTCAGCCTATATAAAGTCTGGCTAAGTTAATTATTTGCTTTTTAAAATTCATCAGGTGGTTTTTACTTTTTTGCAAACCAAAAGGGATTAAGTTCTTTACCCTAATCAAAGACTTTCAGAACAGGCATTACAAAGATCTCAAGGTCAATATTTATCAGGGAGCTTACCCTGTGAAAACAGATGCAAGAACTGCCTCCTGGTAATCTTTTCCTACAACAGGTCAACATTTTTAAGGTTTTCATTCCAAAATTTGCTTCACAGGCTATTGTGGAGTTGAATGTACAAAAGGCAACTCCCCTTGTGAACCTGGCTCACAATGTTTCATTTAACAAAGGCTGATGAGTAAAACCAGCTGGGATGAAAAATTCCCCTCCTTGTTAGTGCTGCTCTATCTAACACTGTTCCTCTACCACTGAAAACATTCACAGACAATTTCAACAACCTTTCCAATTTTCAGAGGCATTTTCTAGTATCATCCATAAGATAGCTGGGCAAAACCTCATGCCAAAGCTTGTACTTTTGTTCTTAACATAGTCATACTACAAACAGGGAAAGTCTTGAAATGGATAAAACCCAAATCCAAACCAAAGTAAATTTGAGAGTGGCTATTTATATTGATGTAGACATCTATTTATATAGATGTATTACATTGATGTCACGGTGCTAATAACACCAAGGACAGGGTTTGTTCCCCTCATGGGCCATTCACGTGAGAGCTGGACTTGATGATCCTTGTGGGTCCCTTCCAGCTCAGAATGTTCTATGATTTTCTTTCCTTTCTTCTCCTCCTTAGGTTTACTGGCAAGCATTGTACTTCTGATCAGAGAACAATAAGCCCCACTTAAAAAAGACAGTACTTTTCCAGAATTTTTAATGTGGCCAGAAAGCCAAAACACCTCACTCCTTTTAAGTTAAAGATGGTAAATATTCTGGTCCATTTGCATGATGTGAAAAGTTGCTGCTTTAGTAAAGATGTAGCAATTCACTGCAGCTGTACTATGTTTTTCACCACATCTTATAAATGTATTAGAATAATTTATTCAGGTACTATATAAGAAGAATGTAAGGCTTTTCACTGGATCAAAAAATAGTGAATAAAAATGTAGTGGACTTGAGTGAATTATAATTCACTCTGCTAGCAGTCATTTATTGAGGACTGAACTATATATCCATAGCATATTTACAGATCACTATACTTTGGTTTTTGAGAACAGCACTAAACAGTAGTTGGCAGCTGAAGAAAAACAATCAAAATTTCACAGATAAATTATTTGTTTTCATGTTCACAGATAGATACCACATTGTTTTACCTTTGTATCCTACTTCACTAGGGTTAATGTGATACTGTAACTGTTAGTTTGGGTGCGCTACATTGTGGATTTGAACAGGCTTTCCCTAAAAATATCTCCTCCTTACTTATTTTTAGTCCTAATTACATAGCAAGTTTCTACACTAAAGCAGAATAAAATGAAATGTGTTGCTATGTGATCTCTTTTGTCTTATTAGCTGTTTTAACAAAATTAAAAACTATTTAATAGTGTTCTAATAATATCATACAACTGTGCTACTGAATTTTCTAGAGCAGCATCTGAGATCCTGCAGCTTGCAGGGCAGATGTAGCTCTTCATTCCACCAAGGCTGGCAGTTCATGGCTGACATCCCTGGGACCCCATTAATGCACAGACCAGTGCAGGCGTTTGCATGCTCTCCACATCCCCAGCAAGGAGGAGCTTCCCAACCCTGCTCTGAAGGAACAGGTACATTGATTTACAAGATCTAACCACAGAGTCTGGGTTTGCATTTGTCATCACAGAAGCTTCAGTGACCTAGTGATTTTATTGAATATTCCACTTGCAGGAGATGAAAAGCAGGAAAATTGATTCCTCCTTGGAAGTCGAATTGTGTTTCCTTTATAACATTTCTCACGATTATGAGATTTTCCTGTGGATCTTCAAACTCCGTGTGACATCTGACATCATCTATATTTTCAAGACATTATTTAAGAAACAATGGGGTCAGTAGACTTCTCTGATGAAAGTGCTATTTCTCTGTCTGTCTACAGACTGCTGAGCAAGCTCAGATCTGGGGGACAGCAGCAGGTAAGAGTAGAAGCCCTGGAGCAGATGCAGGAATCTAGAAACAAAATTCCAATAGAAACAGAGAAGATTGTGGACAATTTGATGCAACTTCAAAATTCATGAATCTGGATTAAATCAATGCCACCCTGCAAGAACATGGCACATGAATCAAGAATTAGGCACAAGCACTGCTACTTCAGGTCTGATGCATCTCATTGCTTTGAGGTTTTCTGTTATAAAAATAAGTCACCTGATTGATTCATCAATGACATTTTCTGAGTTTTCTCTTTGTCTTTTCGGGGGAGGATCCTGCAGGAGCAGCTGCACACAGTGCAAAGGTGTCACTGACTGTGGGTCCAGCTGCATTTCCAGAGGATGTTCAAGAGAAGTATTTTTCAAAATAAACTGGTTTATGTATACTGCATTGAAAAAAATCCAGTAAAAAGAAGGAGACTAGGAAAAGAACTCTATCTGTAAAGCACTGACTAAAGCACCATACACAAAATCTTTTTGCACTAAACTGTCTCCTCACGGACTTACTTGCAAGCACTTACTTCCTTTTCTGCTGTGCAATGTGGTTATTACACACTACTTTAAAATGGCAATTCATTATTAAAGATGCAGGAAGCAAACATCAGCAGTAAAAGGGACAGGAGCCTGTCCTGTCTTTATACTGCAACAAGCCACCATTTTTATGCCCTTGTATCTTTTGGAGTGTGTTTTTGTCCTTTCACTTCTGTCAGTGTTTCAGTGCTGGAAGTCACTGTGAACTGGCTAAATTGCTTCCATTTTGAATGACCAGAAGCATGTACATCTTTACATATCCAAATGAAGCCAAGTAAGTGTTCACTTTTTAACACATTATCCCCCTAATCTTATCACCTCATTGACAATCATAAATATGCATTTCTTTTGAGCCATGAGGACAGAGGAGGAGGATACACTGAAAGGTTCAGTCTTTGATGAGTTGTGTTCTCTCTTAGATACTTTCATTGCCATGCCAGATAATGAAACAGCTCACATGTAGCAGAAAGAACTTGTCTTGACTATTCTGCTTCCTTTAGGTGTGAGAAAGAGTAATAATCACACCCATTGGATACAATCCTTCCCTCAGACCCACAGTGCAGACTGCTGTACTTAGCAGAGCTCAGAAGAGGAGCTGGATTGCCAACACCCTTATTATATGATGCTAAGTTGACAGGAGTTAATGAAATGTGGTACAGAAAGACACGTAACTGCATTATTTAGTTATAATATTTTTTGCTAGTTTTGTGCCCATTTTAATAAAACAAATCTTTCCCAATTTATAATGTGATTGACAGACAGCAGTGTTCTGTATCAACTCTACTGCAAAAGAAGCTCTTTATCAGCATTGTGTTCTCCTTTCACTTGTGGAATAAGTATTAACTTTATCTCATGGTTGTGTTTGCAGGTCTCATGGCTAAGGGCCTTCGTGGATATTTGAAAGGCAAGTTTATTCTTCAGCTGACCTGCAAAAGATAAGATTCAAACTACTTTTATAACCGATAAAATCAGGAACATCTCCACCTGTCACAAGATACAGCAGTGTCAACACCAATAGAAATTGAAACCATAAACAATTTAACTTCATTGAATAAAATTTCCATGTTCTAAAATATTGTTATTATTAAAATATTCCTCTGTAAATGTGCACCTGGAATAGCTTACACGGAACGGAGTGAAAATGCAAGGGTATTAACGTTCATCAGGCATCTGGGGAGTTACTACATCTCTGGTTCACTAACTCATAGGATAGCCAAGGTTGGAAGAGAGAAATTGAGAAATTCTCTGACACGACCCTGATCCAAGCCAGATCAATGACAGCAGGTTACTGAGGACCTTGTACAGTTGGGGTGTGAGTTAACAGACTATGTCAAGCATCTCCTACAGAGGGGAAAGCAAGAGACCAGCTGCATGGCTGGAGGAGCAGTGACCTCTGTAGAACAGAAAGTCTAACATGAAGTTAAATAGCAAAGGTTTCCACAGAAGCTTCATGTCTTTCACTGCAAGTTCCAGGCTGTCAGGAGATATTTAACATGAAGGAACAGCATCATATAAAAATATGCTTCTAATCTGTCAATATAGAGGTGGAGATATGGCTATTAGAGGCTGCAGTACTACTACAGACCTCCCCTTGCTTTCCTAGTCATCTTATTTTGCATTCTCCACTCTCAAAAGCAACATGACAAAGGTACTAAGCCTTCATTACTCCAAACCCCTGTCTTTTCTTCTAAATACAGATGATGCAGAGGACAAACAGACTTTAGACAGACATGACAGTCGCATTCCCTCACAAATTGCCCAACTTGTTTCCTTCACAAAGAAATTTAGAAAAAAAATCTACAGTAAAGGTAAGCAGACCAAAATAGAATTTTTTTGGTACTTTAGTATGCCGAACACCTCTCCTGATGGAAGAACAAGTGCCTGTGTAAGACAGTGAACATGAGTATGTGCAAAACAGTTTTTCAGCTAAAGCGGAAAGCAAATTCTGGTCAGAACAAGGTCAAAAACAGAAGAAAGAGAAGAATGCACTTCTTCAGTTTATAATACCATAGTAACAAGACAAATAACTAGAAAATCCAGCAGTCAAAAAGCCCCAGTTGTATAAAACTGACACCTGATAAAATGCCTCCCTATGGATTCCTGTGCTCGGATTAGCTTCAGCTTGACTTGTGCAAGCAGCACAGTACACAGCAGTACCAAAGAACCCTGTTTTGGCACATAAAATAAAACATACAGTTATAAGAAATTTAAAGAATAGTAGCCCAGAATCGCTGTACAGTGTCAGCAATATCTGATTAATTCTTTGATAAGCTTCCATGATCTATCGCCAGGTAAATGCTCAATCAACTATGTTTACTCTCAGCATGTGTGACAATCAGAAAAAAATGCTAATTAGGTTTACCATGAGTACTTCTGAGGAAGCTACAGTTTCTTGGAAACTGGTTTCCAAGACAGAATTCAGACAGAATGTCTGTTTGAATTTAAAGTTTGCGGAAATAATTAAAGTTGAGTGTCTTGATAATTACTCGCTGGGCAAAAACAATGCCATGAAGCAGCACATTCCAGGGGCTGACTGGCTGGAAAGCAGCTTTGCAGAGGATGACTCAGAGATCCTGGTGGACATCAAACAGCCCATGAGCCAGCAGTGTACCCTTGTGGCAAAGAAGGCCACCAGCCTTCTGGACCATACCAGGCAGAGCATGTGCAGCAAGCTCAGGGGGTGATCCTGTGCTTTCCTCACCGTGGGTGGACCAGAGCTGGAGTGCTGTGTCCAGCTCCAGACTCCTCAGTATAAGAGAGACATGGACATCATGGAGATAAGCCCTGGGAAGGGCCACAAAGATGACTGAAGGACTTGATCACCTTGCAGAGGGGAAAAGCTGAGGGCTGGGACTGTTCAGCCTGGAGAAGAGAAGGCTCAGGGAGAAACTCACCATTGTATATAAATACCTGATGGGAGGGAGCAAAGATGATTGAGCCAGACACTTCTGAGTGGTGCCCTATGTCCACATAAGAGGCCATGGGCACAAACTGAAATCCTGGAAAATCCATGTAAACATAAGAAAAATCTTGGAGAAATTCAGAATCTGATTGTACATGGCTCAGAACATTCTGATCCAGCTGAGCCTGCTCTGAGCAGGCGAGTTGGACTCTATGATCTCCAGAAGTCCTTCCCAACCCCAGCTTTTCTGTGACTCTGTACGCTTCGTGCAGTTGATACACAAGTGTATAGATGGAAGAAACTGTATTTTCTTGGTATGCCTTCTGTAACAAGCTTTTTAATCAGACCTTAAATCTTAAAATTTAATATGCTTTAGAACTGTATTAGTACTAAAAACCCAGCAGTAGAAGCTCTTTTGTATAACTTGTTCCATGATGATCTTCTGAGCTCTGACTGAACATTGTACAAAGCATCACAAATTATGCTCTCAGGGGCCCACTAAAGTACACACTTTCACTTTTATTTTCAAATTTATTACCATACAGCACCGTCACCCATTCTAATGAAGAGGGAAATGAAATTACTCAGACTCCTCCGCATGGTTATATACATCCCTGCAACATACAACTTCAATAAATAAATGAAATGTTCTCTTTATTTGAAATTCTGCAATAAAATACTCAAGTTTAAAAAACCAACTGCAAGAAATACTGACTCTCATCTTCTGTGTTTCATCTCACAGAGGAAGAAATAGCATCATCTGACATGCTGAATTCCACGAACTGTTTTCTGTTTTCACCATAAAAGAAAGAACTTATACTTTAAATTGCAGTTGAAGGTTTAGTTGTCAAAAAAACAAGAATAATGAGAGATAATCTAAATGCCACAATTTTCAGGACAAAAGCGCAACAGCTGATTGCTATGAGATAGATAAAACACTGCTGTATTCTCACTGAAATCAAATGTAAAATATGTAAAAAATACAGACACAGGCAATCTACCTACAGGCAATATAGAGTAATGAGACCCTATTGCCAACAACATGGACTGAACAGAATGGGAGTAAAATGCAATAAGCTTGAAACTCCATAGTATCTGCAAAGATAATAAGGGCAGAATCCCATCTTCCCTTTGTGGTCACATACACATTAGAAGTGTTGATAGCCAAGCTGTTTTTTAGAGAGTAGTTGTTTAAAAATAAATATTGCAATTAGAGAGACATCACATAGTGCTAAGAAATGCAGTGGCAATGACCTTGCTTCAGAACAAATAACCCAAGGAAGAAAACGGGAAAAATTAATGATTCCTTTTGAATTAATAGACATTGACTCAAACTCAGACTTGGTGACATCCATGCAACAGAAGAAACAGATTTGGACTCTTGAATATAACAAACAGCTTAAATGTGGTGTTTCATGAAGCATGAAGATGAAAATAAAACAAACAAGCCTGGTCTAACTGAGCATGGAGACAAAAAGGAATAGAACACACACTTTGTTTTCACTGAAAATAGTCTTGATAAATAATTTGGTTTCTGTATCCTATCTGATAAGTCTTGCAAATGACATTGATGCCTCTGACTTTTAATGCTAATGATGCATGATGACAGAGCTGAGGCTGTCCAGGGCAGGGCGTGCTGCCAGCTCTTCACCCACCCGAGCCTGCCAGGGCTGATCCAGGCTGCAAGCCCGGGAAACAGCTAAGCCACAATGCTCACTACATTCTGAGAAGACAGCTACAAAACCTGCCTCGCTGGTTTTGATTTCCAGTATCTTTCAGGGTACTCAATTTTGTTGTTCTTGACAGTCTTGTGTTTATTCCAGAAACTGATGAGCCCATCCAGGAAACCCTTCTGGGATTTGGTATAAATAGTATTGTTTGGGTTTGCAGAACGACCTTTGTCAGTGACTTTACTATGTCACTGTCACTACACTTCTAGTAAAAAGGTGCAGAAAACAACTACACAGTCCACTGACTTGATTTATAAATATTACCTTTTTTCTTACAAAAAAGCCTCACAGCTGAAGTCTCAAGGGCTTTGGGTTGGGTTTTTTGTTTGGTTCTGCTCAGAAGGCCTGTGCACTCTGGCTGGACTGCAGATGTCACAGACAGGACATTCTGGCTGCCCCGTGACTCTGTTCAAGAAGGTGTCAGCTGGGGGGATCTGCATCTTTGGGAAGGTGTGGCACAGAGCTGCTGCAGCTGGTGGCTGTGCCTCTCCTGCCACACAACACTGGATTGTGCCCACTGGGTAAAGCAGACTTTGGCTCTGAATGATTTCTGAACACTGCAGAAGGAAAACAAACAAAATGCAGACAAATCCCAGTTCTCTGTGGTCAATCCACCCTTCTCAGCTCAAGCAGCAGGTTAGATGCTTCACAGTGCCTGGAGTGAAACCCAGGCAAGCTGTGCGTGTGCAAGCAGGAGCACTGAGGTGTGGGCAGCAGGCACTGACAGCGGCAGCAAGCTAAGGAACTGCTGCACTGACATTTCAAAGTGCAGGACTTCCTCCACAGGAGTGGTATTTCAAACAGACAGCCCAAAGAAGGAGGGAACAAGAGAGTTTGTAATGTACCTATGAGAAAGAATTGGTCTTGTCATTTGAGGTGGAGAAACTGAGCAACAGACCTGGCTGTGGCTGACATCCAATTGAAAAGAACTCAGAAAGGAATTACTGGGATCCCAGAATTAGCCCTTCAAACAGCCACTAGAATTTGTCTAGCAATTAAATTACTCAAACAGAACTTGGGATCAGAAGACCTGTGGGGCAAAAAGACATGTGAAAAAATCTACAATAAACACTGTACAGTGCCTGATGGTGCTAGACAAAACATCTATATTCTTCAAGCACCAGTCATAGCATTTCAAGAAGATGCCTTACCTAGAACTATGCCTGTTTGAAGAAAGACTGAGGAGTGACACAAGCCTGCCTGCTCTTACACTCTGCACAGGACTAAGCCAGCAATGCTGCTGGCTCCACAGGAGTGATGAATGAACAAACAATCATAAGATTAAGCTTAAGGTGATCTAGGGCTCACAAGTCAAAATGGTAGCTGAAACAATGCCTAGAGCTCAAAGTAAATGCACAGCTAATATAAAATAAGTGTAGTTTCAGAGTTAATTAGTGATCAAACATCCTGTAAGCTGGCAAGTTAAATATACATATAGATAAAGAGATAATTGGATATTACTCCATCTCTAGTTTTTACCAACAAAAACACGTATGAATTAAGAGGATAATAGCATGCCTCCTTCTTGGTCTTGCTCAGCTTTGGAGAGGCAGGGAACAAAGAACTGAGGAACATCCTGGCAGAACACAGCACATTCATAAGAGTCCAAATGACCTATAGTTTTATGTTGATTTGTGCTGCTTGCCACAGGGCAACAGCTTAAATGAAGAGAATCACTTTGTGCTCTGACAAACAAGCAAGGAAGTAGGTAGTTCTGTTCTTCAGAAGGGAAATAAAGACAGCTAAATATGCAACCCAGCCTCTGTAAGGCTAAATACAAATACCAATTTGAAAGAAATATTTGGGTGCCTTAATAAGGGCAAATCAGGAGGATGTGGTCTAGGCCAATGATAAGGCAACTGTGCAATACTCTTATCTTCAAGAGACATTTGGGGTATGGCACAGAAATGCTGTATTAGCAAAAAAGCACACCGGTGTCAGGACTGAAAGCACCATCCCTATGTTAGTGAGATGCACAGCTCAGCTATTTGTTAAGAGTTAGGTTTTTTCTTCAGTTTGGCCACAAGTTGTGCCAAGGGAGGTTTAGATTGAATATTAGGAAAAATGTCTTCCTGGAAAGGATTGTCAGCCATTAAAACAGGCTGCCCAGGGAAGTGGTTGAGTCACCCACCCTAGAGGTATTTAAAAGATGTGTAAGTGTGGCATGAAGGAACACAGTTTAGTGGTGATCCTGTCAGTGTTAAGTTTATTGTTGGTCTCAATGAAGGTATTAAAGGTATTTTTCAACGTAAATGATTCTATGATTCTGTGTTTGTCACTCTGCTGCAGGTTTCTGTGGCTTTTAGGTACCCACACAATGTTGTATCTTGTGGAAAAAAAATCAATAGCATTTGTTTGGGTAGACCTGCCCCATGCTTTTATGCATGGCACATATTCACATTCTCCTTTGGGCAAAACAGTTTATCTCTGGCAAACCAAAATTTTCAGCCAGAAACATAAATGCCATTTGTTAGCACAGAAACCATTCAGGAAGAACTCCAGGGCAGTTATAATAGTTGTCTAAGATCCTAAGAATCTCTGATGAGACCTAAGAGTTCTGAGCAAAGATAAACAAATACCAGAATGCCACATGAGAGCAACAGTAAGCACAGAAACAAAGTTCAAAGATGAGTATAAATAATCAGTGGGCATCACCATCATGTTTATCACCCAAATTAAAAAGAGCATGAAAACACACAGAATGGTCAGCACGGATTTTGTGCCTTGCTCACATCTGTGGTCCTGATGGTGCAGCTGTGCAGCACACGTCAGTGCAAATCTCAATAAAGAATGCAAAAACCAGTAGGAATTTGTTGATTGGGCTTCCAGACCCGAGGCAACATCTTAGGAAGCAAACAAACTGAGCACCAACCAGTATTGCAGAGGAGCACTGAAAAAATTTCATTACAAGAGACTGAGCCAGAGACAAAACTGGACATTACTTAGCATATGTTCTGGCAAACTCCTACATTTTCATACATTCATACATGGCAAACCAGTCAATGACTTTTTCTGGGTACAACAGTGTCATGGTTTGCCAATCAACAAAAATGGGCTTTTGCTCCTCACAGGCCACTGGCAGCTGACACTCACCAGAAGCCATCAATTCCTACTTTAACACAAGTTTGACAATCACAACATACAAGGATCCCAGAGCAACACACAGGCCATTTTCTCAACTAGTAAAGTATCATTTGCAAATTGAACAGAAACTTAGAATTGAGACTTGGTCATTGCAGCCACATTCTCCAAAGCATTTGAAAAAGTACAGAGGAGCAAAGTCCAGAGCTGGATTATGTTAATCCGATTTAAAAGAAAAAAAAGTCTGTCCAGTCTAAGATAGAAGGCAGACTTATTGCTGAGGCAAGATCCTGCATAAAGCAATTAAGGCTTTTACTAAGGGATGGCTGGGACAGTGTCATTCCAGCTCTTTTATCAGTTTCAAGCTCTCAGCACTATATGGAGTTTTGCTCAAAGCCAACAAGAGAGTGATTTCTGAGGTGCTAGAGAATTACCTCAGGAATATATGATGATCATTTACAGACTGAAGGAAACCATAGGGGAGCTAAAAAACACATGGTTTAAGAAAAATAATTTAAAATATTAAGTTTTAATACATAACTTCACAGAACAGTAGCATGTAAAAAGTTCTAAAAGCTAGTCACATGGTAAAACTAGAAAAGCAAGTCAAGGAGAAGAACAGAAGATCTGCAAAAATGTGCCCATAGATTTGATCGCAACATCTGGAATGAAATAGTTCATAGATTTTTAGCCTTGTTTCAGTAAGACAATGGTACCATACATGCTTATATATACCAACTTTCTTGTTACTAGCCCTGGTGAAATTGCCACAATACCTTCTGACATTCCTCTTTGTTTAGAGGCCATGAATTTATGTAGTTTGAACTGAAGTATGATTTCAGACATGTAATGCCTATTTGCATTATTCACAAGTGAACAGTAGAAAACAAGATCAAAGAAATGCTGAAAAACATCTATGACAAAGGCCCTGATCCACATACAGCAACAAGGCAGAACCAGTGAATCCCTGATTGCTTATGCCTGACATTTTTTAGAACAGAATGGTGAAAGTAAGAATACATGCACTGGTGAGGACTGATACCAGTCAGAGAGGCTTAATAGTTGTATAAAAAGGCAGGCAAGGAGAAACAAAAAGCTTGGTAAGATTTGTGGTCCCAAGCTGCACTTCCCAAGAACTCTGTGCAAGCCAGAGTTTGAGGCACAGCCTGCCGAGAGCAGGGCCTCCCCACCAGCAGCCCTGCACTCACACAAACCTGTAACCTCCCCTAGGACACCTGGGAGGAACAGGGAGCCAAAGCCCAGCAAGGAGGAGAAGGACTTTTTGCTCAACACATCTGGGAGGAACAGGGAGCATCTCCCCCAAAGCCCAGCAAGGAGGAGAAGGACTTTTTGCTCAAGAAGATCTCAGAAGGAGAACAGACATTGCTGCAGTAGAATCAAGAGCAGAACGTGGCTCCACCAGGACAGCGGTGTTGCCCTGAGCCACCAGAGCACAGCACTGCTGATGGCTGGGAAGAGACTCAGAGACCCCTGAGTAATGGAGCTCAGCATTGGAACTCCCAGCTAACTTAATTCACACTTTGGAAATAGGCACTCAAAATTTTACACTGATTGTTAACAGCTAGGATTTTCAGATTTGCCAGAAACAGAGGCTCCAGCTTAACCTTATACAGTAAATGCAAGTGTGAACAGAGGCTCACAGTGCGCACACAAAGGAGATAGAAGTCAAGAACATCCACAACTTGTCCTGTGCTGTAATACTCTAGAGCAGAAAAACAGTTTTAATTTTTAACACAATTTTTTTTAGCAGTGAATATTAAGTGAAAATGTTACAGATCAGTTCTAAAAGGAACAGCTTAATACTTACAACCGAATTAATACTGAAACTTTCTACAGGACCTACTGTGTATGCATTCCCAAGCTTCAAGCAGTTAAGTCAGCATTATCTTGGTCTTTCCAGCTCAGATCATGGATCCAATATATCGCATGTATAATTCTTGGAGCATCTTGTGCCTCTTTCAGAAAAGCATCTATGAGGATTACTCACCAATGTGCAGAGCAGTACAATGCTAAATGAGCAAAATGAGCTTTAACCCTGTATATGTTACAGCAGAGCAACACAGCATTTTATGTCACCAGTAGTTGGTTACCACTGATCAGATACTCAATTCTTCAAGAACATAATGGCAATTTTTTTTTTCATTCTCCATATAAATCCAGAAAAGAGCAACTAATATGTGAGAATATTTGGTCCAGGGAGTGGTACCAAATACCAGTGGTTCCCCAGTACTTAAGATCCACATTAGAGTAAGTGATCAGAAAAAATGAATGTCAAAGCAGCTGGTACACTCCAATAAACAGTACCACTGTCTGTCATTTCAGTCTATAAATATGCTTCATCTCCTAGTAGATCTATACTAGAAAGAATGGTTAAATATAGTTTTTATTGCATGTTTGTAAAATAAAGGCCAAGTATTGGACTAACCACTAAATTATACACTTTGATCAGTTGTATAACACCAACCATTACACTTTTCTATTGAAACTCCTGTCATTTGTAGTAGTACTTAACTACAGAATCTTCCAAGAGAGGAATCAGTCTAGAACTGAAAGCAGCACAAAAAATTTCTCATTGCTCCTCTAATCTATTTGGATTTTTCAGCAGCTAAACACCCTTCTGAGAAAATTGTATGCCAGATTGCTCATTTGAATTTCTCTGGCTCTGACTTCCAGCTACCAGTTCTTATTAAACCTCAGTCCAATAGATTAAAGAGTCCTTTGTGACTACTTTACCCCTCCCTGCTCATTTATACACCACAGAAGAAGTCATCTCTCAATCTTCTTGTGGATCTAAAAACCAGATTAGCTTCCACAGTATCAAGAATTTTTCCAGCCCTCAAATACTTTCTGAACCACAACCACCTATTGTGTGTCTCCTTTAAAAATGAATCTCAAGAATAGGACACACTGCATTTATATGAATTTCAAAGATGTTGCCTCCTGTTGTAAAATCAATTCCCTACTGATTAACCTCCTATTCTCCATAACGTTTTGTCTTTAAATAGTTCCTAGTTATAATTTGCCTTTTGGCTGCACTCAGATGCATCTCTCTGACTGAGGCAATAACACCATGAACGTGGCAGAGATGTTTAAAGCTCTCATTGCCTCTGTCTGCAACACTGATGATGGGCTAAGAGGGTCCCAGTGCCCTGAGCTGCAGAACCATGGCTGTGAGAATGAAAAACTCCCAGCTGACTCTGAACTTCTACAGGATCTGCTGCTCCAGCTGGATCCCTCTAAGTCTATGGGGCCTGATGGGATTCATCCAAGAGCACTCAAAGAGCCAGATGATTCATTGCAAGGCCTCTTGTAATGCTTTTTGAACAGGCTTAGGAATGTGGGGAGATCTCAGTTGATTGGAAGATGGCTAAGGTTGTCCCAATGTCCCAAAAGGGATGACCCTAGAAACTACAGGCCTTTTAATATCTCTTCAGTGACTGGTAGAATTCAGGAGATTATTCTGCAAGTTATTGAAAGCCACCTGAAGGACAACACGGTCATGGGTCAGAGCCAACATGGATTCACAAGGGGAAAATCCTGCTTGTCAAACTTAATTTCCTTTTATGAAAAGGTAACTCAGTTGATCAAGGAAAGCCAGTTGATACAATTTTTCTGGACTTCACCAAAGCTTTCAGTGCTGTCTCTCACAGTACCCTTCTGCACAAGATGTCCAGCTCACAGCAGGATAAACACATCATGTGATGGGTGAGCAGCTGGCTCATGGGTCTGAAACTGAGAGGAGACATCATTACAACTTCCCCATGAGGGGAAGAGGAGGAGCAGACACTGATCTATTCTCTGTGGTGACCAGAGACAGGATCCAAGGAAACAGCCTGACTTTGTGTCTGGGAGGTTTAAGCTGCATATTAGGAGAACTTTCTTTACCCAGAGGGTGGTTGGGCACTGGAACAGGCTCCCCAGGCCAGTGGTCATGGCACCAAGCCTGTCTAAGTTCAAAAAGGGTTTGGACAATACTTCAGGCTCACGGTGGGATTCCTGGTGCTGTCCTGTGCGGGGCAGGAGTTGGACTTAGATGAATCTTGTGGATCCCTTCCAAATCCAGATATTCTATCATTCTAGTAAAAAATACTTTTCATTACTAGACTTGCTGAAACAGAATTTACTATTTCACCAAGCTTCATTACACACAAATTTTGTGAGTAATCATTTTGTTCTTGGTTGTTCATTGCAACTGAAAATGCTAAATGGTACCAGGCTTACTCCTCATCCTTCACAGTAGCCCACCAGAAGCCTCCTCTCCAGTCATGGTTCTTCACTGACAATCAGTGGATGTGATCTGCAAATCTCTGCTTCCACTGTGATCAGCCTGTCTGTGAGTCACGTCCTTCACTCCCTCATCCTGCTCCTCCACAAATAGCTATAACTCCAGGACTGCAGTGTAATGCCTGGTTTTTCTTTTATGCAATAATCCCACCCGGCAGAGATACCTTGTTCCACTGACCAATTCCATCCTTCCAGACCAATTCCATCCTTCCCACATAATAAGAAAAACCAGTCTGTAGAGCTATTGTCACTTGCAAATGCATACACAAATGCACATCTACCTGGAAGGTATTGCCTCACAGCACAAAGTCTTTCTGCCTAAGGGAGGTTCTGGACTTGGATATCCTTGGAAAGGACAGGTTCCAGTTCCAGCTCTGAAGCCCTTCTGCTGTCATGTTAACCTGATGTGCAAAACCAGTCCTTTCTCACAATATCTGCCAGGGTGCTCTTGCATGCCATCAAAAGACATCTGAGAGGTCTAGTGATACCTGTGGATCATTACAAAGTGCCTTCCAACCCAATGCTGGTTTCTGTCTAATCATGATAACAATGTAATTGAATATTAAAACACCAGACAATTTCTTTATCTTCTCTTTGAACCTTCCTAGCCAAAATCAGTCTGATATGATATAGCAGAATGTTTGCTACATTAAGGTGATTAAAACACCAGCCCATGGAACTGAACAGCTGCGTCTACAACAATTTATACAAATTAAATATTAATAGGAATATGGATGAAAATATTTTCCAGGATCCCAGTGCCCTATTAATCTTAAATACATTACATGATGCTGATTTTCTTGCTTTAAGATAACATTTATTAGTCCCATTTCTACATAGTGCTCCATCAAGATTAATTCTGCACTGTGTTTTTTTTAACAGCAGTACTACATTTTGCTAGTTTCTACGTAAGAAAGTAGATATTTTCATTCAGAAATATGAAACTGAACCACTATACTGTCTAGTTAAGGCTAGTTATTGCTTGAGAATGGCAGGGATACAGAAGAACTAAATAGGATTTTAATAATGTAGGTTTTTATTGAGGAAAAAAGCCACAGTGCAACAGAATGTGACTTATTTAATCTAGAAGTACTGCAGCCATAAGAATTGCATCTTGAATGTGCATCATGCAAGAATGCTATACGGGGTTTACTGTCTAAAGCCCTGTTTTGTTGTATACCATAAAAACAAGTAAACAAAGTAGAAAAGGTTTGCAGCAGACATGAGGCATGAATTATACTCATGAAATTAATTAATTTGGTTAAGGCATGCTAACAAGAAAACAGATTTTTCTATGACTGGTATAATTAGTGAAACTTCATTCCTTATGAACTCCTACTGTACATGCAGACACTTTTTCAGCAAGCCCAGCTTCTTCCCTCCCTAATCTGCATCCCCCAGTCTTTCACTCTGTACCCAGCCCCCAAAATCCTCATTTCTCTGCTTTTTTCTCCAGCAGCCAGGCCTGAGGCACAGTGTGGGAGCCACCAGCACAGTGTGTTCACTGACCACCCAGGGCAGACCAGACCTGCTGGTGCTGTGGGTTTCAGCCTTTGCTCTGTGGGACTGTTTTCTCCCCCAAAACTGTTTTTCACAAACCTTTGTAGGATTCAGTTCATACAACATCAGGTGCCAAAACATGCCACTTCTAGGGAAGAGACAGACAAATGGTTGGAATAGTTATAGAAAGCCCCTACAGTGTAAAAATCTCTACAGCTTGACCAAACCACTCCTTTTCCTGTACTGCAAACAGATTGAAATCCTGTGAGTCAAGTTAAAGCAGTAAAAGCCCAAGCAATGAGTTTTTACTGCAGTTAAAGCAGTAAAAACCCAAGCGATGGCAATTCAACAAGGCAGTATCAGACCAGAACTCTGTACACACTGTACATTTCTGCAACAGCAACATCTGCCTTGAAAACAATTTTCCTCCTCTTGTTTCATGTGAGATAACAACAACTACAGAAATCACTATGAACCACAACCAGAGGCAAAATCCAACAATGAATGCATCTGTCTAAAGGCATTTCACTCTCACCTTCCACAAGAAAAAAAGGATAATTCAATAGGAAGTAAATCCTCCACATTTTTTTGAGTGCTTAACCAACCAAACCATGAGGGCCTGACTCATTTCAAAAAACAGGATTGTTCAACATTACAGACGATGCTCATCTCACTTTGCTTGCCAATTTGAGTTACACAGTAACCACTCCTCCCAGACGAAACTTCTCTCTGCAGCGCTTCATCACTAGTGTCCCATTTCATGGAACCACTGGGTAGTGGTGTATTGGCACTATGGAACTGTCACCTACCGGCCCTATGACCTGTGAAATATTGGCCATGTGATAATCCAGCCATACAGGTTCCAGCTGCCATGGTACCTTCTGCCCCTTTCTGCACCACATTCCCACCAGACACTTTTAGACAAGGTCATCGGTATCCTCTTTCCCAGCCCCAGCTGACCTAGGGGAGGCCATATATGCTATGTGTTGTGGTTAGGAATGGGATTCCCAAATTTACTGTTCCCACTCTAAGACCCAAGACCACAAGCCAATTGCTCACTTAACCCCCACCTCCCCCTGTGGCAGAAGGAAGAGAAGAAGTGAAGGCACAAAAAGGTAAAGATCACAGGATAAGAACAATTTAGAAAACAGCAATGAAATAAGAAAAGAAACAGTAACAACAAGCAATACTAAAAGCAGAGTGCACAAGTTAGGCCAATGATTCACAGGCGAGTGGTCCCCATGTGCCACCCACCCTCACCCTCGGTTCCCCCTGCACATGCTGTGAGGCATATCCAATAATCCTGGGGTCCTGGCTGTGTCCCCCGGGCTGATGTGGCTAACTTTAACCCTGTCCTGGCTGGAACAGGACACCATGTCCTCACCACTGATGCTTCAACAAGCAAACTGACATCTTCTTCGGGTTCTCTGCTGGCACGAGTCTCCTCTTCAGTAAGATACTGAATCACAACTCAGAGAACCACAAAATCATTGAATTGTTTACGCTGGAAAAGACCCTTGAGATCATCAAATCCAACCATAAATCTAACACTGCCAAATGAATCACTAATCCATGTCCCCCACTAAAACATGCCTCTAAACATGCACACACTACCCACACTGGTTTTTTACTCCTTTCTTTACCACCTCCAAAACCTGTAGGAAGGTCCACCACTTGCTTCAACTGTACCAGATGGCAAAGCACAGCAATATAATCTCAGCACAGCATTTAGATAAAATGCAGAATTGCATCATAGTGTTAACATCTTGTTCTCCCACTAACACTCCCATCCCACCATCACTGCTTACAAAAAAGTGGGCATTATGACATTGTCATGTTTCTCATACCTGAACATCACCTTCCCCATACCTTCTCATTCTCCTCACTTTCTCACTTTCCTTTTTTTCTCTTACTAATATCAGAAATGGAGATTCCCATTCCTGAGTTTCCTTTTCCTAAAATATCTGAAAACTATCCTATGTATACACATGTAAGTGGATACATTTGTCTGTATGTATGTTACTTTGTTTCATTCTTATGCTTTAGTCCAGAATTAAGGATTCTGTATTAACCCTGACATGGAGGTGACACAAGTTCGCACAATATTTAAAGTAATGAGATAACCTGTTCATAAAACAAAGGGCTTGAGAAAGGACACAGAGAGTCTTCAGTTACAGAAATACACTGAAAGGTGCCACATCAGCTCCTTTAAACCCAAAAGGTTAAATTTGAAACATTATTATTTCTTGAGAGAATTGTTTTGAAAAATTCATTGTTAAGGAAAGTATTGTATTTTATGTTCATAGCTCTTCAGCCAGATTTCTTAAATTAAGCTCATTTCCATGCCCCTATCCTTCCACCCCCATAAACATCAGCTCGTTATTTAAGAAATGCACAGTGAATAAGAAAGAGGCAATTAAGGATGAGGCACTGTAGAAATTGTCTGTGACAGGTGTTCCAAGAATGAATCAGTACATGACTTCCCTGTTCTTTTACTCTTCCTTAAGCATCTGCTTTTGACTTCTTTTCTGATTTCCCCTTGATGCTTGACCCTAACAAAACCTCTGAGAACTCCTTAAGAAGTGAGGAGCTACAGGAAAATTTTAAAAGCTACAAAAACCCCAGGCATGTCCAGTGACTCCTACCTGGCTTTGTCAACCTTCACACTCCATCGCTACTCAAAGCATCTCATTTGTTGAGAACTATAGCATGAGACTTTCTCTTTATCATTAACAGCTACCTCTACACAATATTGGTTTTCCCATTTAACTCAGAAAAATCACAAGTTTCTTGCTGGCAGTTGGTTCTTCCCCCAGGCAGGACACAGCCTAGCTGCAGGAGGGAACCAGTGCTTGTCAGGAGTATCTGTCATGTCTGCAATAAGCCATTCCTCAACCTTGTATGAATTGTGGATTGAATTAGATCTGCCAAAATTTTCCACCAAATTTCTATTAACATCACATTGTTCCTAACAGCATAACTGCTGTGAATGTGTATAATAAAATATATATCTAACTTGACTCAGTCTTTTGCAAACCACACTCTGGGACTGATATATTCAAAACAAAAAAAAAGACCACAATATCACTAATGTAGGAAAGGAAGAGTCAGGATAGCTGGGTGCAAAACAAAAGATATACTCTTAGACAAATTAATTATAGATTAACATACTAAATAGGTTTTTTCCCTCTTTGTACTACACAAAGAAATACAGAATTATTCAGAAGGGCAGCCAATGCTCACAGCAGGGTTAACAGTGAGTCCAGACCAGGTTGCTGAGGGCTTTATCCAGTTGGGTCTTGAAAACCTCCAAGTATGGAAATTCATAACCCCATGAGCAACCAGCTGCACTGCTTAATCAACCTGACACTGAAAATGCTTTCCTCATTTAACATTGCCCCTGATATTAATTCATACTGTATAAAGTTGAAATCTCCTATTTAAATTTGTCAGTCTTTTGTTCTCCTGCTATACACTGTTGTAAAGAACCCAGCTTCACTTCCCTGCAGGTGTTGGATAGCTCATGTTAGGTCCCTCCAATGCAACATTTTCTTCACGCTGAACAAGCCCTGCTATCTCAACCCCTCTTTGCAGGACCAGTGCTCAAAGCCCTGAGCTTTGATGGCCTTTTTGATGTGGTGCTCAAAGCCCATTTTGATGGCCTTTCACTAAACTCATCTAAGTTCGCTGACATCTGGACACATCATTGCAGATATGGTCTGAGTAAAGGAGAACAATCACTTCCCTCAGGTTACTATCCCATTGATAAAGTCCAGTCTGCTGCTATCCTTCCTTGCTTTGTGATGATCAAGAATGAGGATGCAGTGCATTCTTGGCTTCTTATTCAATTTTGTCTGGTTTGCTGACCCTGTCAGCACAGGTGCTAAGTAACACCAAAAAAGCAGAAGCAAAGCAGAAGACTTTCTGCCCAGTTCTGCAGCCTATCCTCACTTAATATCAATGGAAGATCAATTGTCCTGTCAGGAGAGCTGCTTCCTCATATCATGTACAATCATATAAAGAACCTGTTAGGACAGCAGAACTGCAGTGACAACATGAGCCACCCACAGTCTCAGGCTTTTTATCTATCTAAGCTATAGATAACAAAGCATCTAAGCAAAGTCACCAGCTCCCTTTCTCCTCTACTGCTCTACTTGTTTTACTTTTTGCATCAGAAATTGTTCATCGCAGAGAATACTATGGGGGTGTGGGATTTTCTTGGTCATTTTCAATGCAAAGATGTGGCCAGACACATCATTTTACAATTACAGTTTACTAGCCTAAGTGCACACCTGTAACTAGGAACACAAATTAAAGGGAGCTGCATGAAGGAGCTCTGTTTTAATGGGAAAACAGGGGTTTCCACATAATATGGAATAATATGGACAAGTCAATAATGCATCATGAAACACAAGATATTTTTAGTTCTCATTCAGTTTATGAGCATAATATCAAGCTTCTTCTATCTTACATGCCAACACAGTAATGAAACGAAGATAAAAAGAGGAGTGACCGTACTCCATCCAATATGTTCAAATATCAATATACTGCTTATCTCTTCGCTTGAATAATTACAGAATGTATCAGTAATTTTTTTTTCATTAAAGTTTAAAGATGGATTTTATCCAGCATACACAGAAAAGGCTTCAATTTTTAAAGGGACTGTAGAATTTGGAATTTAAGTTGGGCCTCTAAATCTTACATCTCTGAGTAACATGTGAATGCAGTGCCAACCCCATGGAACCCAGAATCTGCTTCATATTTTTGCTGACAGGTACTGATGCTTGTGAGTGTGCAGCTTGTCTGCTATGATTGCCTGAAGAAAACAGCCCTTGACATAAGAGCCATAAGAAAACACGCTGAGTACACACACTGTAGTCTATTGCTTTACCCACCACTGCTGTGTCTAAACACTTCAAAAGCATCTCTCTATGAACACTTCACAGAGAAGCTTTTGAACACTCTATGAATACTTCTGTATTTTTATATTCAAGGAAAACACATTCACCTCCTGAGAAAAGGGGTTCTTGCACAGTTTAACAGTTAATGTATATGTATTTTTCATCAAGTCCTGTCAGCATTCATAGCTCTCAACTCAGATTAGTAGCATATAATTTGAGCAGGAAAATTGAGGAGAAATACACGGTGGGTTTAAAATCAGAAATGGCACTTTTTTATGATAATATTTGCAGTTCTTCCATCTAAGTACCCACACAGATTGCACATACTCCCACAGAGATGGAAATTAATATGTGAAATACCTGTGCAGCTTGAGTGTCACAGTTCCATAAACAGTAGCAAAGCCCAGAAGACGAACCCATCTTAGGAGAACACAGCGAAATATACTTGGCTCAAAATACAAAATGACAACCTATAGAACAGAAAGATAGAGAGAGCTTCAGTACTGCTTTCATGAGAAAGTAGTTCTTCATTCAAATGCAGAATAGTTGCAAAACAGGACAGCAGACACATTTCAGCTCGTACTGCTGTATATTTAGATTTTCTAGTAAAGCGTTGGGATGATCAGATCAACCAGCTGGCACAGTTCTAGGCACCAACTCCTTTTTGAAGGGAGCTGGCAAAAGCCCTGTGACAGACTGTGAAGTGACAACACTTTTAAATGCAATTCCACTGACTTTTCTTAACTGAGTGAAAACATGTACCCAGAGAGGAGGATAGAACAGGCAAGGACTTTTTCCTTGAGCAATTTAAGTAATATGCAGCTGGTTTAATTCTGGTTTGATAGGCTTTATTTACTAGGTTACACTTCAAAGTCACTCCTAATAAACCTAGCAAAATGATAGCTGCTCATTTTTCTCTGCCAGACTAGAAATGATTGCACTGGCCTCTTTCTATCCAACATATGAAATATTTAATGACACATTTAACTCTTTCTTCCCCATATATTTCACCTAAGCTATATCAAATCTGCCTATGCATCACAACTTTCTTAAGGAAAATAACCTTTTTGTTCACCTATGCATTTCTCTAACCACAACAAAAAAATGTCCCACCATGCCCTGTCTACTAAGGACCATGCACAAGAACAACACTCCATAAACAGTAAAAGAAAGCTACTTCTGTAGGTATAGTGCATATAGAAGTTTCACTATCAAGTAAAATAGTACTCTTCTCTAAAACAGGGTTGCTCAGTAAACTCAGTCACAATTTGAATCAGGAGTCCATTCCTTCTCATTCCAGCAGACATTGTCCCTGGTGTCCTGAGGGCTGATCCCATATTTCTTCTCCCTCATCTGGTCCCATCAGGAGCCTGCTGTCCCAGAGATTTGTTGGAAAACTGCCCCTACCCCACATGTAGACCCTGCTTAGTCCAGCAAACTTAGATCCCATGCATTCAATGTGTCAGATCAGAACCTGGTAAAACAACCCAATGCACCATAGTAAAAATTAATTAGGTAATCCTGGTCTAGAGAGAAAAAGCACTGAAACATTTCAAGCCATCTGTCACAGCTTCATTTACAGTCAGTACATTCTGGCAGTAGAGGTAGTATTGTGCCTACTGGCTGCCACATATTATTTTCCTAAGTAAATGCTCTTCTGCGTGGGAATTCAAGTTCAGGATATTGGCCAAAAGCCCAGGACTACATCCTTTGGGTGACATAGACTTCTTTAGAAGAGTGGGGGCAAAAATGGCAGATGTGGGCTGAGAGAGATGGAAGCTGCTGTGCTTCACTGGAATGCTTTTTTATACAGCAGAATCAAACTATTCCTTTTAAAAATATGATTTGCTGAATCAAACTGTGCTGCAAAATTTAATCTGCTTTTTTCACTGTGACAGAATCACAGAAGGTACTGAGTTATCAGGGACCCACAAAGATCATCAAGTCCAACTACTGGCACTGCATAGGACACCCCAAGAAACACACCATGTGCCTGAGATATTGTCCAAATGCTTCTTGAACTCAGTCAGGCTAGTGCTGTGACCAACTGCCCTGGGGAGTCTGTTCCACTGCCCAACCATCCTTTAGGTGAAAAACTTTCTTCTGATTTGACATGCTTCAATGTAGACATTTTCTGGGATTCTGACAAACCATCCATGTAGGAAAGGCAGCAGCTTTTCTCCTTGGAAAATCAGCTGGAAAACCAAAATGCAGCCACATATGCATGACCATGCTTGGGCAAACACAGCATCCAGCAAAAAGTTTCTCAGAAAGACCTGAATGGCAGCAATGACCTCTTATCCTAATATACAGTTATATAGATTAGGACAGTTGCAGAACCTGAGCAAAGTCTGTAGCAGTAACTTGTCTCCTGAGGTTTGCTGGGGAGTAGAAAACACCATGTTTCATCTTTGATTCTTCCAAACAAGAAAATCACTGTCAAAAAAAGACTGGCATACAGAGACTCTGAACATTCCAAAGTTGATTTGAAAGCAGAATTTTTCAGATAATTGAAATGGGAAGGTCTGAAAACTCTCCAGGCATAGAATTTTCTGAACAAGGGCAACAGCTCTCTTTGCCATGCAATCTGACACAGCAATTTCATCTGCTGCTGCTTGTTGAAACATTAACTGCATGTGTCTAGAAAATCTCATTGATTTGCATTGAATCATTTTTATGAGCAGCTGAGGCATTTGGCTAGATATCAACCAAGAAACCACCACTTCAAACGCAGCCTGGTGTGAGCTGGCGTGACAGCTCCCTGTGAAGGCTGCAGAGACAAGGCTCTGGTGGAGAAAACTGTTCTCATTTTCCCATTTGAAATGGACACATTTTAACTGCTCCTTCACCCAGTGGTGAAGGATACTGCAGAAGTAAGACTTCATCCAAGCTTGAGTCTCTTTTGGATCTTCCTGTGTTTATACGATGAACTGTAACAGTGCCTTCACAAGGGCCAGTGTCCATTTCTACCTATTCTTGCACATGGTCTGTCATGGACCAAGGCTTTGAAGAGCCAGAATTGCTATGTGTACATTTTGCTTTCTTCTTAGGCATTGCAGAAGGCCATTCTAAGCATATGTCTTTCCCATCAGGGCTCACCAGAATGTTCAGGTGACTTCCCTCTCTAAGCTCTTGTCAGAATTACATCTCTTATAAGCACCATGAATTTTAGAGGCACAATTTTTTAAATTAACAATCTTTAATGGATTGTAGCCAAGGGGCTACAGAAACACTGCCCTGGAAGCATTGCTCAATTTTTCAATGCAAGTGGAATACAATTTTTGCAAAGAACCTGGTCCCAAAGTATGACTGCTGCACTCCAACCCTCACTCTCCCTAGCAAAAAAAACCCAAAAAACAAACTCAAAAAAAAAAAAACCAACCAAAAAAAACCAAACCAAAAGAAAACAACCAAACGAAAACAACCAAAACAATGCAAAAAACCCCAAACAAACAAACAAACAAACAACAAAAAAACCCAAAAACCCCACAAAACCAAACAGAAAACAACAACAAAACCAAACCAAACCAAAAAAAAAAAAAAGAGGAACATAACACAGAGAAGTCTTGGGTTTGTTTCACATCAGCCTCTTCTGCCTTATCAAAATCCCCATTCCCTACTGTTATGCCCAGAGCTAAGTCTTCATCAAGTGACAACAAATGTGCAGCAAAAGGTTGCTGGGCTCCAAGTGAGGATCTTAGGATAAGCACCAGATTCACCCACACATCCAGGCTGCTCTCAGCAGAACAAGGGAATCCCACAGTTCTAAAAACTACCCTGCCCATCAAAAATCTGACAATACTTAATTTTCTCTTTTTGCACTTACGATGCAATAGACCATGATCTTCTTTAAAATGTTGGGATGTTTTGCTGATGGATGGAACAAAACATCTTTACTGTACATAAAGAAATGTGTTATCCTCAGTTTTGCCAGCTCCTGGCATCCACTTAAACACTAGACATTAGTTTCTGCTAAGAGATCTGGGGAAAATTATTTGGAGACCAGAAGATAAGCCAAACAGTGGCTGCTCATGTCCCAGTTACTGCAGCTGTGCGTGAGACTTCCTGAACTGTGCCTCGTCTTTGTCATTTGGACAAATGCATTTAGATGTTTGCTTTTGAACTCAACGTGGTTTAAGCTATTACTATCCTTGCCAAAACATTGTTCCAGTAGTCACGCTACCACTTGTGGAGTCAGAGATGAAAAGACTTCCTAAGGTCACCAGCTAACTGTCAAGTGTGTTTAGAGCTGGAGAATTACAGACACGGAAGAGGGACTTAGCCTGCTGACACAGCGATCAGCCAGCTCAGTTATTCATCTGACATGATGAACAGACACACACACACTCTAAACACAACAGCTGAAGTCAATAAAAGCACCTCACACATTACAGCAAATTTTCCTCATCAGGACAGGTAGGAAAGTAAAAGTGCAAAGAGAACTAACACAGAACAACTGAACATTCAAAAACATAACAGAGTTTGTCCACACAAAAAAAAAAAGAAAAAAGGAATTAATGAGTTTTATAGGCTCAATGCCATTGCTTCTTAAAAGATAAAAAGTATTTAGAAAGATTCTTAAAAAAAAAATCCACCTTATTACAGCCCTACAATATTAATAGTGAGAAAAACTGTGCATTGCAAAATGCTCTTTTGTCTTTCAGGTTAATTTTACTGTGCACATTAAAAGATGGTTAACTCTGCCCTTCACCTTGGCACCAGATCCAGGCAAAAACTCTTTAATACTGTGCACCTCCCCAAGGTGCAGTGACTGGGATTCAGTCTGCCTGAATCAAACATATAATTTCTTGCTACACTGTTTTGGGGGGTCTAGTAAATCAGGCCTACTAATGCAAGTTCCACAGATAACCCAGGGACAAAAACAAGTACCTTGAGAAAGTTCAGCTACTTGGATAGGAGTTGGCTTAAAGGCTTCAAGTACACATCTCCATTGACTAGAAAGGCACTTCAGCATTTATTTTAGGGAATTTTCTTCAATATAGGTCAACTAATAATCTGTATTAGGAGGACTGAGGCAAGCACTTTACAGCCAGTTGTAACAATTTTGTAATGTATTTAAGACAAGTACTTTTTACTTCAATTCTTAAGCCATAGAAGTCACGCAAATAGATCAAAAACTCATCTTCCTCTACAATCATCAAATTGCTATACTTCATGTTGAAAGGAAATGGGCAACACCATAATGTCTCAACAGACCAGAAGCCAAAGAGCTTTAAAAAAATACAAGCATTGCCAGTGCTAAAAATTCTAAAACTAAACAGGAAAAAAATTGAGCAGGACCTTAACTCCAAAAACCCCGAAGTGTTCAAAACTTTTCAGCTCTTCTTTTTTTTGCCCTTGTTGTAGAATCATACTAACGTTTAGGTTGGAATGGACCTTTAAGGATAATCTAATTCCTAGTGCTGTGGACAGAGATGTTTTCCATGTTATATGGATGGAAATGAAAGTCAGAGCTTAGAATTTGAATACCAGCATCATCTGCTGATGGATCTGAGGTGCAAGTCACCCAATTTAGACACAAGTGATACAAAAGTAATAATTTTTTTCTCATTTGCAAATAACCAAATTAATCTTAAATTGTGCTCACTTAAACCAAAGAACTTTACAGGAAAACTATCTACTTTTTTAAATTGAAGTTCAGAATTTTCTGCAAGTACACTGCACAGTTCAATGCAGGACAAGACACAGCCATTCAAGATAATGCCATTTGGGCTACTTCCATTAACAAGCATCTAGGAGATACTGTGAAGAGATCCATATGATCTGTTCCACTGCCCAACACCATCTGTCCTTGCCTGACTGCAACAGCTGTCTAGGGCTGTCTCTAGGCAATTCTGCTATGCAGCAAGCCATCAGACACTTCCTCTCAGTGTCCTGTCGTGCCGAGGGATGGGCAGCCTTCCTCCTTCTGACACATTTCAGTAGTTTCTTCCAACACGTCAAATATCCTCCAGGGTACATCAAGTCACCTATTAATGCCTCAGTCCTAACACTGAGATGGGATTTCCTGCAGCAGAGATGCCGTTTGCAATGTTAGATAAGCCTGCCATCCAAACTCATAACAGTCTGGCACTACGCTTCCTAGGAAAGGGATCGACCCTCTTCTGTGTGGGCACAGTGCCATCTCAGCAGATGGGGTGAATGAAGGCATTCATGAGCCTGTGCACACTATGGGCACCACTGCTCGAAACATGAGTCACAGCTCAGATCATCTGCTTAAATATGAGCGAAGGCACAGCTCCTTATCCAGCCCTGTGCTATCCACAACCGTTTCCGGTGCCGCTACACACAACATTTTAGAGGTATGATAACAGCTGAATATATACTTAGCCTAATTATGTAAGAACATTTCCTTCCATTTCCATCCCATTTTTTTAAACCACATGTGCTTTTTAAGATATTACATCTTACTATAATAGGCCTGTGAGCACACAGTACCATCAAACCCTGCTATCCTTGCAAATCTCACAATTTTAATGCAGAGCTGCACTGGATCATTAGCTCAAGTGCCTCTGTAAAGCACACATTTGCTGCACAAAACCACAGTAACTACTCAGTAGGTTTTATTCTTGCCTATGAATTGGAACTGAATCAACCTCCCAGTACACAGCGCTGGAAGCACTTTGCTTCTGGGGGCAATGCATTTCAGATAAGATGCAAGTCACAAGCAAAATCCTTGCAGCCATTTAAGTAAGGTCCTCTGGGTTTCTTCATAAAAGAAGACAAATTTTTCCTCATCATCCACACAAAGTCCAGCTTGAAATTCTGCCTGCTGAAATCTTCTTTTCCCTCCCACTATATTTTCAGCAGTAGATATTGGTGTTTCTTTCATTGCCTATTGTACAATATCTATTAATACATATTAAACCCCTGTCTGTGTTTCAGCAAAGACATGTCTTGCCTGTAAATTTTTTTGGAATACCATGACTCAGTATAAGCACATAACCACCAGCACCAGTGTAAAATAAAAGGGCAGACTTCTAGAACTTCATTCATCAGAATGCTCTGCTGTCGCTAGGTTTTATTACACTATGGATTCATCTCCATCAGGCAGTAACAACAGATCTCTAAAGTTCTTTATGGAATACGTATTTTACCGTGGAGATCATTTAGCCCCCTGAGAGATTTAACTGGAGATTAAGCAAACAGAACCTTCAAGACCATTCTGGTTTGACAAAAGACTGCATATTTAGAATGCCTTTTCACAGATATATCTTCAATTATTTTCCCTCTTTTTTTTTCCTTCCTGTGTTTATAAGAGAGATCTCAATTAATTATTGACAAATCACCCTGAATAGGTTATTCTGAGGAATAGAAACATCCATGTGATTTCCAAGATGCTGTCATGTATTTCCTCCAATTTAAAGAGAAAAAGTGATATGCCACAGATCCTACCAGCTCTGGAAATATTTATTTATAAATTACTTGAACACATGGCCTGAAAATGCACTTACTTACCATAAATTCTAGCCTTTGTTTAAGCCTTATTAATGATTCAGCTTCACTGTTCCTATTTCCTTTGGTCTAATGAATAGTATTCTAAAATCAAATAATAACAAACTAACATGTAATCCACAATGGCTTTAAAAAGAGACATGCCTGCACTCTGTGTTCAGATTTGACCACAATAAATGACCTTTTATGCCCAACAAGGCCCACACAGTAGAGAAGAGCGATCGAGGACTTTTTCCTAATAAAGGATAAACCTTTATCACAAAACAGTTCATTAGTTTATGAGAGACATGAACTGATGCCCTGGCTGAACTGGTTATAAATGCTAAGGGTTAAAAGGTACTCCAAGTGTCATTTCACAATCAGCAAGAGAAAAGAGATTCAAAGAAAGACAGCACACCATTTTTGGGGAAAAACACAGCACAAAAACAAGTATTACCAAGAGGACTAGACCTCTACCCCAGACTGCTGTGGGAACCCTCTGAGGAACTGAGGAGAAACAGAAATCACCTTGAAACACTGGATTATCATGTATGTTCTCTGCATCTATTTCCCAACACAGAGACCATGCTTAGCTTTTCAGTGTAATAGAATAAACTATGCAACTTCAGCTGCAAACTCCTCAAATACAAGGAGAGATTTCAATGCTACTGGCCCAGAGAGTGCTGATGAACAGGTAAAGCACGATCATTCGGGAAGTATCAGGTCTCCCAGTCTAGGGGGCTATAGGCACTGAGGTGCTGGAGGTGGAAAGTCCAGTACCTTAGGGACAAATGTTTGTCCAAGAAAGGTGTCTTCTTGACCACTGCTGGTTATTGGATGCTTCTGTAGAAGCAGTATAAGACAGGGATAAAGTCGGAGGCTCAGAAGTTCCATTGAGATCATGCTTAAGTGTAGCACAATGAACAAATTACCCAACACTGAAAAATCCAGGCTGAAAAAAAATCTATTTGTTTTACCCATGTCCCATGTAAGGCAGAAGAGAAAATGAAGTCTGCATTGCACACTATGCTTTCCTTGTTCTCACTCAAATGTACTTCTAACTCACCAGTACCATAAAGCAAAAGCAAACTAAGCAAAAACTGACCTTCTTACCCATCTGCTTTGATGTGCCAGCTATTTCTCTGTCTTGGTAGATGTCTATCCCTCACACATATGTTTACTCCCTCCTGACAACCTCAGAGTCTTTAATACAGTTACCCTAAAAGTAGCCTGAACAGCCTCAGAAGTCAGTTCCCGAGGACTTGAGAGTTGGCTCATCCAGCAATTCAGACTCTTGAACTGGCCAGATGTGGACTTGGCTGGATGTCTGAAGTTTCCACTGAAATCAAGACACTGCCTCAGACAGTTTAAAATGTGTTTAAACAAGATCCTTCAAAAACAACAATAACTATTGTGTTTGAAAATTTAAAGCCTACCAGAATCTACCTAGCTATCTGTGTACAGAGCAAAATGCTTTTCCTCACCCACGTAGGTCACCAATCACAACCCGAAAGCACAAAATTAATGCAGAGTAATTGATCTGACTTTAAAGATACTTAGGGGCTAGTAAGAGAGTCGGAGCTGTTGACTTCACTGAAAGGCAACTACCCAAATATTTTAAAAATATCTGTCTTCCTGTCTTCAGAAAGAGTGCTAAGAGCAGCGTATATAGATAGCACTGATGCTCTGCACTCTTTCATTCAATGTTTTCAAACTTATACGAAAGGGTCTTCAATTACTTTCCAGTTAAATACTGAAAGATACATGAAAATGTGGGTTTCCTGATCAAGCAAATGGTCAGATTTTAAATGAAGATTATTAAATGTGATCTAGCAGCAGCAACTAAAAGCAGAGATGAGCAGGTGGGGCATTCAAGGCTCCAGCCTCATGCACACTAAAGCTAAGAGAAGCACAAGTGAAATACAGAGAAGAAGCTGAGCTCCTTAATCATTCAAAGCTTCTATTTTCATAGTTCGCAGTACATTCAAAAAACATAATTCAAAATTAATAGAAATAATTTCATCAGGACGTTTTATCTCAGCAATGTATAGGCATACCAAAAATTGTTCATGCTGATGCAAAATTTAAAAGTGGAAAATCAAAGGAAGCTGCAAAGTCAAAATATCTTTTAAAATATTTGCTTCTTCTGCCAGTTAACTTTTATAATCCAATTGCTTCTTTCATTTTTTCAGATACATTTTCTTCCATGTGACACACCGCTTGGGTAAATCACAACAGTCAACTGAATGTCCTAGTTTATCTGCTTCATGTGGGAAAAAAAACCCCTAAACTTACTTACTGGGTGCATTACGGTCCTCTTTTCTTAAAAGAAAGGTGGCAACCAAAGAAGCAAAAAGATAAACATTTTAACAAACTGAACCATGTCTAATGAAAAAACCCTGACATCATTTCAGCCTATTCATTTGCCAAACCACTGACACACGTTAATAATAGTTTTAAGGACATGTATTTTCTTTATTTTATTAAAACCAAGGAAAATCTAACAATTAATTTTAAGACCACATCTGTGATTTTAGGAAAAAGGAATCTTTTAAAAACATAATGGTAAAGTAGTCTTTATTAAAATAAATCTTGCAAGAGCTGCAGCTAAATCAAGATATAATACATATAAATTATTCAGAGCAATTTGTCAAGTATACTTAATGCAAGACACAGGTCATAAAAGAGACTCACAAAGACTTTTATATCTTGTTACACTATGGCTGAAATCCCTACAAATATACAGTGTAAGGTGTGTGTGGGGGGTGTTATTTGAGTGTTTCCAAATAGTGACTCCTACCTGGGGAAAAGAAAACATGCAGTATTTAGAGTTCCAAAAATACTTATTTCCTTCTCTTAATCAAACAAAGTCAGAGAAGTATTTAACACAAATTTGGAGAAAAAATGCTATCTGATGGTTTAAGTTCTTCAGAAGTACCTCCTTCCTTTCTGTACATGCTCTCTCTGAACTACACGTTGGCAGGTTCACGAGTCAAGGTAGGAATTTTATTGACATCAACTATTAAGATGGTTATTTGGGAAAGGTAATGGGGACAGACTAAGACTTTGAAATACTCTGCTAAACCACAGCAAAGAGCAGGACAGAAGTGTCTGCTATCCTCCTCAGGATAATTTTTGTTGGTATTTATTTTGACAACAAGCAATTTAGAAAAACTCCCTCCACTAAAATACCAGCCGGACATCTCAATCCAGCCGGTGCTGATTAGTTTACTGCAGACATCTCTGCTGGAACTATTGACTTTTCATTTTCAGCTTATGCACCTGTAGCAACAACAGCAGCAGGCACAAGCCAGAGACCACAGCGTGACCAGCCTCCAGAAGAAGTGCTGGGAACACTCCAGCTCCTAATGTTCCCTAACGAAGACTGGATGTCTGTCTGATAAATCTGCTTTAGGTAAACTGAAGCTACCGGTAATTGGATGAATTGCAAAAATGAGTGACATACTCTGCTGGCATGATCTACATTAATCTTCAATCTACACTAATCATATCAAGCAAATTATGTTATTAACATAATTAATTCATTATGGGTAATTAATGAAGTCCAGAAGAAGCCAGCCACATCTGCAAACTCAAAATTCACTCCACAGTAGAAACTATGGAAATAGGAATGAATGAAACACTATTTTTCTTCCCAGCAGGAAGATATTCTTATAGTTTTTAAATCACATGGATATGAATATTTTTACCTTCCAAAAGAACCGTTTGGATGGTTTGCTTGGCTAAGAGGGCCAGAGTGCTCATACTTTTTTGGTCTAGTCAAATGGGAAAAAAATGTTTAATAGAAATCTATACACAAAAAATATTTAAACAGTGTTGAGCAATACTGAAAAATTATTATAACTGAGAAATTGAAATAAATTTAGCAAAATAAATTTCTATATTCAAGATGATCAGGTTCTTCTGCTATTTTATTTCAGTCACATATGCCACATACGCCAGGTGATTTTTAAAGAACATCATAAAATTAATGACATGCTTATATAAATATTTGAATACATATACACTTAAATACAGAAATAGATTTGGTACATTTGTTGTGATTTCTTTTTTGCCTGTAAAATCATTATTCCCTTTCAAAAGTTAGTTACTTTTCATGCATGTTGATTTTAAAGTGTATGGATTCCAAAGCAGCATAATTTAAGTGTACCTGTCCCAATGTTTTCTGCTTTATGAAAAGCACCACAGATCAGTATCAATTTCCAGTAATCCTGATCAACACTGAAATACACTTTATTGCAGAACAATCCAACAGGGCATCTCCATGAGCCATAAAACACTCTTTCTCAAAGCCTTATTCTCTGCATTCACTCTCCTCACCACATTCAGCTAGGGTGGCTTGATATTATAATCCAGCTATTTCTATTGGGACTAGGAATCTGGAGCAGATGTTCTACACACCTGAGCCAGGGAAGACAAGTGAATCATTAAATTCCAAGACGACCCCAGCTCCCTCTGTATTCAATGGAGAGCACTGTAGGCAGAGGCCAAACCACATCATCCTTCTACAGGTACCTGAGTGCTGTCTTCCAGAGGTGCCTACTTCCCTCCACAGGCTAAAGGGAGCCTACAGTAAAATGCGATGTTTCGAGTTAAAATTATTTAGGAAAAAAAAAGTAATAATAAAAAAAATCCATGCACTGCAAATAGCCACTCCAAAGTTTTACTCAAAGTTTTCAGTACTCCCTCTTTTTCAAGTGCAGGCAGCACCTAGTAACTTGTCAGACCATGTAAAGCCCATCCATCAACTCTGATATACTAGAGAAGAGAATAAGCTGGAAAAACCTTCAGAACTAATTTAATATTTATTGCTATTTTGAGCTGGGTGTCTCAAAGGAAGAAAATAACTTCAGAACATTGAACTGATTTGGAATGAAATGGACCTAGAACAAAAGTTATATTTCATGGACTTTAAGGCAACTTTTGAAAAATGCAGAAACACAGAAATAAGATGGTACAGAAAGTAATAGAGGCATTAGCACATTGAGGGCCATGGTCTTAATGGACAGGTGACTTTTCCATTACAGAAGAAAAATTAAAAAGTCCTAAAACGGAAAACACTGATCTCAAGATTAGGCATACAAGCTGTCATGGAGCAATCTCAAGCAATGTATCAGCACCAAAGTTGGATGGAGTGAGACTAGCCTGAGAAGAACTCTTCATTACAGACCTCAGAAGAATATTTCTTTAAGAGTTTGAGAACAACATACTCGACTCTGAAAGAGCAGTCTTCAAAAGCTTCAACATGTGTAGGTGGCGACCAACTAAACAGAACAACTCAGAACAGAAATCACCCCTTGGAAATATTGTGGAAAGTAGGAGAGATGAATCTTGAAGCAGATTTTCAGAAAGTTGAGTGTAGACTCAAAAAACTTTAGGGAGTCTGTGGAGGTCACTGCACAGTTAATCAGAAGGCTGAAGTACAATGATGCAGGAAAGAGAGGAATCAAGTTGCACAATATGAAATTATTAACTGGGAGAAACTAGGGGTAGTAAATTCTCCTCTTGGAAACAAAGCTTCACGACGCTTCAATGATATGTATGGCTGCTCATGACCTGAACAATCAGCGACAGTAAAATCTCTTAGGAATAACAGGCACATCTCCAAATATTGCATTTTCGTATTGCATTTTGTAGCCTTTGCATACATTCAGGTTTTCCAGAAAACTGCATTACCAAATGCACTTATTGATGAATTCTTAATTGTTTGACATGGGCAATTTCGTCTTCAAAAACAGAGACACCACAAAACCATCTGAGATATAAGGTTGCATTAGACAAGCATATCTTTGATATTTAATGTCTCTTTCAGTTATCAAAATCTGATTCATTTTCCTCACATGGTATCAAATCTTTTCAGGACCTAAAAATTTGAGCTCAGAACAACCCTAGGACTTCTAGTTTGTTTTGCTGCATTATGCTCCCTCTGTAACTTAGGGTTAGTTTAATGTGATTGTAACTGCCATTTATTTCAAACACGTACATTAACCATAAAGAAATTAATTTTGAATAAGGGAAAAAACCTCAGAGGAACAACTTTTTATTATTTTGAAAATTCAGTGGGATTAGCCAAAACAACACACCTGTCTGCAGTGCAACAATTAGCAGGTTTCTGAGGAAAGCTCTTGACAGTGCATGATTTAACCTGGAGAACAACCAAACTCAAGCTACGTTTTCTCAGTGACAACAGTTGAGGCCCATATGCTTCTCTCTGCTCATACCTAAAAATAACCATTCCTTGAAGCAGTTATAAAGCCAGGTCACCCCATTTAACCAATACGTAATCTAGCCAATGGGTACAACACCTCTCCTACTGCTCTGTAGTTGAATTCATACTTGTGCTGATACCCATTTACTGCTGCTTAATGGAGCAATGTGAAATGGAACAGTAGCAGCACAACAGGCTGAACACCTCCCATGCTCTGGCATCCTACAGACAAATCCGCAAAACTTTCTTCAAGGTGGTACAAGTCTGTGTCTTCTGAGCCAGAGAGGGGAAGAAGACATAAGTGTCCCATCCAGAAGGAAAACATTAACAAGCAGAATATTGAATAAAAATGCTGTCCATAGGCTGGGGGTTTTACCACCTGTACTTGGTAATGAAGTGAAGATTGCATGGTGTACTTGAAGAAAGAGTTCACATCTGCAGGCCTGGTGAAGGAAGATGTTTCCCATGCAGAAAAACTAGGCAGATGATAAGCACAAACCCTTCTCTCTTCAGGACATTCCCAAGCAAGCAAAGCAGGCGTGCTGCTGTCTGTGCCCCTGACCGAACCCTCTCATATAAAGAGTACCTCACTTGACTTCAGGGCATCAAAACTGAGCACTGCAATCTGTGACTGCAATGCTTACCCAATGGCAAGTTGAGTGCTTAAAAGACTTGCCATAATTAAAACTGAAGGTGTATGAGGAAACACATTCCCTACTAATGGCTAAACTATTCAAGCATCTTTGGTCTCCTCCTTTGCGAGACACCAACCAAAATACCTGTAACCAATCTGCTGCTTCCCTCTTGTTGCTGCAGCTGCAAAAATAAGGCATTAGAAATAGCAGCCTTCCCCAAGAAGATTGCTTATTTGCATTCCTGGCACAGCTCACTTGCATGGTCCACAAAATGCATTCATTAACAGATAACAAAACAGCAGAAGGAGGCTTTCTCCAAATGTTCCACTCCTTCCTGAGCACAGGGGGAGTCCTCCAAACATTTCACTGATTTATCAAAGAAAAGGCCCACCTTCTAGCAGGAAAGACATATTCCACTGCATTTCATTGCTAGGCAGTTGTCTGCACTTAAGTGCAATTATTTATTTATATGAACTTCCTTCTCCACCCTTCCTACCAAGATGTTTGTGGTGTTGAATAAACAACTGTACAACAAAAAGAGCATAAAAGCAGAAGGGCAAAACATTTAAGAGCAAAATTAACAGTTGTCACCAGAACTAAGAATGAGATGGCAAAGAAAAAGATGGCAAAGTCCAAAAATAACTGGACTCCAGGGGGCCAGGGAGAAATACAGCAATTTTTTAAAAGAGAAGTCCGGCTGCTAAGATAGATAGAGAGATAGCAATGAGATAAACCAACCAAGTGGTGAGACCTCATATGTGAGACTGCCCCAGACAAACATTTCAAGACTCATATTTAGTTGTGGAGCTGTGAGTACTCAGAAGGCCATGACCTTCCTTTCCTTTTCTTCAAGGTTCTTGAACATTTACTATATATAACACAGCTATTTATGATTTAAAACAAATCCATTCAGGCAGATTTTGACAGGATTGCTTGTGACATGTCTGAGAAAAATGCATTACTTTAAACAGTCTGAGGAAATAAACCTAGCAGATTTAGTGTTTCATGCTACAAAATGTCATCTAATTTTATGAAAGATATACATGGAGGGTAAAAAAAAAAGAATATTTCTTTGAGCTTGCTTAGATAACTCAAGATAACTCAAAATCCCAAGAATGTCTGCTGTGCTCTCTAGACCAATGGAGCACTCAGTGTTTAGCAACAGGGACTTCTCTGTGCTCAATATAGTTTTCTCTCTTTCACATTGAATGCTTTCAACTTTTTTCAACTTCTTTCTTTTCTCTAACCTATTTCCTAATGATTTAAGACTAAATATTACTTGAAGTTAGACCAAGGTTCCAAACTTCCTGCATTTGTTGAAAGTAACTGAGAATTTTTCTCCCCTTTACTGTTGTCTCAAGAATTCATTCTGTCAACTTCCTTGTTTAATCAGATCCATTATTATTATTATAACTATTAACAGTAACACATACTATTATGGTATCAAATATAATTAGTTATCAATTTCACATCTGCAAATTCTTGATCCCATCTGATGTCTGCTATGCACACTGGAGAGTCAAACCAGGAATGAATGCATTTCACAACTACATCATGTGATATGAAAGGCTTTTTGATGTTAACAGGTTAGCCCAGTTCACAAATATTTGTGAAAAATATAACACACTATAGGTTTCCTTTTCAAATGTAGTAAGTACTGATGTCCCTTATCCTAAACAGACAAAATATCCTGCCTGAGAAAAGAAGTGCTCCTTATTACTTGTTAATCCCACAACCAACAGCAGTAATTACAGCCCATATAAAGACATCTCAGCTTAGGATCAAGACAGATCAAGTTTCTTGTCCTGCAAATCTAGAAACTTGGAATGTGTTTTGGTTCCAGAAAAGTTACATGAAGAGCAGCTAAAATATTTTTTTTAATATAATCTTGGTCTTTATTTTCTTATGTATCCTTTCTTTATCTGAAATCGGTAGATATCTTATTGTTGCCAATAATTAACTTATTAAGATTGTTTAAGACTTACATGCTAAGCATTTAGAATATGTTTCTGAATCAGCTATCTTTCAAAATTCCTGGGTCTTCGAACAACTGAGCATATGATATTCTAACAGAGCCTTACATTGAATTAATGGTTAATAAAAATGTTCCTTAGGGTTTTAAAATACTTGTTGTGACAGCATTTTGCCTTCTTGTAGCAACAACTGGTGATTACTTGAACAGAGAGTGCCTGCCACTAGGGCAGTAACTTATGTTGATTATGATTTCAAAGACGTAAAAAATGCCTTAAGGCTTGGAAAGTAGATACAAGTTTAATAAATATGGATATAAATAGCTGACTAAATAACCCACTACACAGACTTTTATAGATCAGTTCTCTACAGGTTTCAAGGCAATGCCATCAATAAAGGCAGAAAAAAGGATGAGCTGACTCTAGAGGCCAGCAAGCCCTGTCAGATTTCTGAAAAACCCCACATTTCAAGTGTTCAGCATGCTGGTGATGCCAGATTAAGAATTTAAGAGAGAGAGTTAACATTAAAAACACTTGCTCTATATATAGCACTACAGTATGTGTTGGGGATTAGGTCATTAACAGATTAAGCAAGATTTATACATTCAACAACATACTGCTGGAATATATACAATCTTTTTGGACTCTGACTAATGTGACAACTTACACACTTGGATTGACATAGAAGAAGAGATCTGGAAACTAAATCATAGATCCATGTTTTAAAAACTGTGGTTATTCAGAACAAATTATTTCCTATAGAAAATTCCAAAATTTAAAAGGAAGATTAAAGTTTAAACAAGATACAATGCTTGAAGGAAAAGCGGAAAGGACTTCCTTATGCCAACATAACTTCTTTTACCTTTCTTCCTAAAAGTCACAGAATCACAGAACCACAGAATGTGCCGAGTTGGAAGGGACCCACGAGGATCATTGAGTCCAACTCCTGGCCCTGCACAGGACAGCTCCAAGAATCACACCATGTGCTTGAGAGCACTGTCCAAATGCCTCTGGAACTCTGTCAGGCTGGTGCTGTGACCACTTCCCTGGGGAGCTGCTCCAGTGCTCAACCATCCTCTGGGTGAAGAGCCTTTTTTTAATATCCCACCTAAACCTGACCTGACACAACTTCAGGCCATTCCCTTGGGCTCTGTCACTGGCCACAAGAGTGAAGAGATCAGTGCCTGCCCCTCCTCTTCCCCTCACAAGGAGGTTGTAGCTGCAGTGAGGTCTCCTCTCAGCCTCCTCTCTTCCAGGCTGAACAGACCGAGGGACCTCAGCCGCCCCTCACACAGCTTCCCTTCAAGACCCTTCACCATCCTCATTGCCCTCCTTTGGACACCATCTAATAGTTTAATGTCTTTCTTATAGTTATCTTATCCTTTTTATATTCCTTGTATTAATTTCATCGCAGTCTGCATAAGTACCAGCATATGCTATACAAAGTATCTCTGTGTGATATACATGTAACATGTAAATGTTTAAACATGTAAATGTTTAAATGTTTAAACACAGACATGTAAATGTTTAAACATTTCTTTCAGTGAAAATGATCAAAAATGCTTTGATCATACAAGGAAAAACTGTATCAACACAAAATTAACAGAAAAAAAGAAGTTAAGGAATTAGTAAGATCACTTTATGAAAAATTATTTCTTATCCAAACTTTGTACACACCACAAAGTAGACCCAAACCTCTTTGTAGCGACCTCTCAGTCAGCAAATGCTGTCAGAGATGAAGCACTGCTGCTCAAATGGCAGCCAGCCATGGCAGCAGCATGCGGAATGCTCTCCTGTCAGAAATTCCTAGCACAACTGTATTCCACCACAAAGCACCAAGACTGCAGCACACCCAAGGAATGCACTCAGCCTTTGTGGTGGATCTGCCCACGTGCACCAGTGCAACACATTCAGAATATGTCAGAATTTATGTGTGTGCATGCTATGACTACAGTTTGCATTTCCCAATGCATTTGACCCATCAAGATTACTTTTACAACCAATGACTCTGACACTGATAAAGTTTCCAGGTATTCCAAGTAAATGCTTAGGTTTACTTTTGCCTGCTTTTTGGCTCACTGCCTTTCTCACCAGCCTTGAGTCAATCTCACACATGATATACATGCATCGGACCCTCTACTGTCTGCAATATAAAGAGAAAACCAGACAGGCAACCCAGTAATCATTACTTGCCAAGGGGTCTAAGGACTAAAGCTTCAAGACTATTTCCTGCTGTAAGTCACAAAGTCCTTGTCTAACCTAGAGTGTATATGAACCCTCCCAACTCATGCCAGTGCCAAACACCCAACTCCCTTCTGAGCCCTCTTCAGCTGGTAATGTGTAGGATCCAGTCTTGCTGGCAAGGCCAAACCAAGGGACTGAGCGACCCTGTTCAGATCATAGAAAAGCAGTTTTAAATCCCTGGTTAGTTTGAGTCCAATGTCCCTCATGTGTAAAGGCATGTCCCCAGTTGGGCAGCTCAGGGATCTGGAGCTGGCCTGGCTTCAACCCACGCCAACAGAGCTGCTCCAGGGCACACGGAATGCTTGCATGCTTTCACTGGGACAGTGAAAGAGATCAGGGCAGGCCCCTAAAAATGGACAAATTCAACATTCCCTGTCTATTCAGAAGAGGACAGAAATATTCATTTGAGTAGAACTGGGACCTCTTCTTTATGCTACCCCTTTGCATTGGCAGCTTTTCCACTATTCCCTCTGTCACCTTAACTCCCACAGACTGATGCTTTCCACCGAGTGCAAGGAATTTTCCTCAACTATTTCCAACTGCTTTGTTTATCATCTAATGCATGTCTTCTCATACAAGTTGGGTGCAGCTCCATAGAAATTAGCAGAGCAGTTTCATGTGGAATACATTCAAGTATTAGGCTTTTTTCTGTTAGTATTTTCATGGCTTAATCTTTTCAAGCATAACTCAAATATTCCCAGATAATTCTCATAAGTACCTATACTTTCTAAAGTATAAAAACAGTTGCATGCTACCAGTCCTCTGAAGATATAAGAAATTCACCATTAACTGTGTCCTTGCTCACACCTTTAATAAAATATTTTTAAACACTTTCACTGTTATTATTAGTAACAGTCATTTGTAATGTGATTCTTATTCATTGATCGGGACCCTGCTGTGCATGGTGCAGCCATGCCAAACATCCCTGTACCAAAGGGTTCATAATTTAAATATGAGATGAGAAACCACACATCAATACAGAGGAAGCAAAAGGAAAGAATAAAAGATTTATCTTCTACAATTATGTAAGTGGTGTACTAGGAAAGGAGAAGAAAGCTTGCAAGGAGTAGTGAGAAATAATTGTAGGCAAGCAAAGAACAAGCACTGAATGTACAATCTGTGGTTTTATAAATATCTTCTATAACATGTAGTCATGACAATAAGAGTCCTGACTGTACTAAGGTAGAACATGCCATTTGTGTCTTGTTTTCATTTCTATACTGTTTGGTTGCTCAATTTTGGATTAATTTTCCAGATCCTATATTGGACTTTTTGCTGTGTTTTAATTCTTGGGGGAAAGTTCTCTATTCTCTTTTCTCACTATCATTCTTTTCCTTTTCTTTTTACATTGCTTTCACTGATCCAACCATATGCAATAAGGTTCTAGTATCCTGGCTTGTTTAAAATATTAACATCAAATAGCAATTAAAATTGTGAATGATTGAAATAATTTAAGTTTGATAAATTATCATGTAATGATATGTGAGGGAGCTATATAAAATGTTATTTTCTTCCACTTACAACCTTTTGTACAATGAAAGACTCATTTAATCCTTTTATTTTTCTGTAGGTATTTTGTCCATATGTATTACCTTGGAATTCCTTTAAATTTTTTTAGCTTGGAAATCCTGCCATCCATTTCTGACAAGAACTTTGATCAAATTGACATATTTCTCTTTGCTTTATTTTTTTTCTCCAAAAATGTGCAGAACTTACTGCATGGCATCATGCCACTACAAGAAATTTACTTTGGATTCAGATTTCAGAGAGATCAGCACATGGATACGGTATATTGGTTATGAAGGACATGATATTTCCTAATAGTTTCCTCCAAACTTACATATATTTGCAGATCTGTGCTTAGTCCCACAAAGGCAGAAAATCTAGAAATGAAAGAGTTTGTATAAAACACTGTTTGCTGAAAAGAGTGCTTTTTGTATGTGATTTTAATAAGCAGAGTTATATAGAAGAAATAAGATAGTCTGTATCACATAGGAAAAAGCTACTTTTTTAATGACTAATTGCTTGCTCTAATGAACAACTTTTCTTGAATCTGCAGTACTATTGCTGCTCTTAAGAACAGAAATCTCATCTCTCCCTACTTGATGTGATGTAGATTAAGACCCAGGCACTAGTGGTTTGAATGTCTCATTTTCAGAAATCCATCTGGCTAGTTACATGGCAAATTTTTGACCTGCTGGCCCCTAACTCTTCATTTTTTTAACCCTGGCAAACTAAAATTCTGATATTTTTGTCAGACTCTACTATTATCAATACTAACAGAAATACAGAATAGCTTATACACTGGTATTTGTTGATGTGTTTTGATAATTTCATATTGCAAATTATATGTTATATTGTAAACTTCTCTCTACTCTCATAAGTGTTTATATTACTTTTTCCAGTTCTTCTCTACAAGCAAAAAGCTGATTTCCTATTTACATCAGATTATATGTAGTCTTGGGTTAAAAGCAGTGACTAAAATTCTACTTATCTCTTATCTCAGAGTTTAGAAAGGATATGTTTAGAAGTGCTACACAGTAATAAAAACCTTGCACTATGAGTATTATAATTCTGTGAATTTTTTCCAGTGCATAGATTTCACTAGTTGTCATATACTTTTGCCTGCAAACTGCAAACTGCTCAACTTCTAGCAGTTGGTATTAAAAACCATGAAGATACCATTGCCTGCATCCTCTCAGTTCTCAGCTTGCAGAATGACTATGGGCAGCCTCATCTCCGATGGATGAAATCTCCTTTCTTAAGGATCTCTTCCAGAAACATCAACTCTTCTCTTCCTCCATTATAATGTATTGAATTTCTTATCTCTCCTAATCATTAACCATTAATCACCTTTCATGGTGCAACACTTAAAATCTGAGTAGATGGTTAGGAAATACCTAATGCATTCATACATAAAAGAAGAGAGACTGAGAAGAAAAACCAAAGGAGAAAAAACCCCATAATTCAGCTCCTGTATTATTCACAGGGAATAGGCTTTGAGATGGAGACTCTGTCATTTCCTTTTGCACTGTGTTGATGCAGAGTAGTCTGTCAAGTGACAGGGAAGATGATAGGTAGGATATCATGTTTTGTCACTCACCTGTACATATAATACTGGTCAATGTCTTAACTTCATATTCCAAGGCATGGGGAGTTATAATATTGCCAGTTTCCCCTGACAGCATTGGTTTACAACTGCACCCAATTTCATACCAGAAACAGCATGGTAGTATCAGCTTATCTAACACAAGTCTTGCTCTAGCATGAACTGCTTCTGCTTTCATTTTGCTTCAGATTCTTATTGATGCAGATCACAACAACCAAAAAGCAGGCAACAGCTGAATATAGCAAGTTCAGCAAGATTAGAGACAACCTACAGGCCTTTCACTTGACTGTAGCTGCTGTTCCTTGGGTCTTAGGTATGAAAGCATGAGTAAACAAAGAGAAAAGGCATTTGATGGAAAAAAAGAAACTTGTCCCCAACTTTCACTGAAAGACACTTGGATAAGTGAAAAAGAATGACTAAAATTTATCTTCCACCAACATGCAGTCTGACAGGTGCTAAACTAATGACAGAAGGTAAACCACAGATGCAAGGGCTATGCCCTACTGAATATATGTAGTAGGGCATAAAAATTTAGTGGTGACTAAAATTTTTAATATTTTCCTTTCTGGCACAGCTCAATCATGGCTCATCTATACTATCAAAACTCTTGCCTCTTTGGTTTTAAAACTTAATAAAAAAGCTTTTAATGTCTTTTCTGTAAAAGTTCTGTCACATATTTTGAACCAATACATGAGAATGCCTTTTTTTATGTGTCAATTTTTTCATAAATTTAAGTCACTAGAGTAAAATTCAAGCATATTCTAAGCGTCTAGCTATTGACTCAATTCACTTGCCAAGTGATCAATGTGGTCATCAAAATGTTTGGATGAGAAAATTATTCCTTTCTAGTTTATATGCATTGAGACCCAACAGGAATTATATATTAGATATATAAAAGACTTTTTTCCTCTTTTCTAACTCTAATTCTAACTGATTAAATTTTTTTCAACCAGGCATTTTTCAATAATTCTTTGGCATGGAAGTGGCCCTGCTGTGCTCTCCTGCTTGAGTGCTTGCCAAGCACCAAAGGTTCAGCTTTGGAGAGCAGAGCAATGAGGATGGATTATTAGAATATGGTTCCAGGCTTTAGTAAGGAACATAATATGAATATGTCCCAGCACTATTTTCCTCCATTTGAATATACCCATATTTTACCCTCTGATAATTTTTGTGTTTCAAAGCTTTTTGTGATCAGAAAAGAGGTCCCCACACTTTCACCTTTCAAATGTAGCACATTTTTAATTTGTGCACGTGTTACTGCTCAAGATGTATAAAAAATTTTTAATCCCCTGACTAAAAATTGTGCACTGTTTTTCAGGACTGTAGTCTGGTTTTACATCACTTCTTTGAAAAGAGTATATTAATGTAGAGTTTTATCTACGAATTCTTGTATGTATAAGTTTACTCAGGCAAGTTACTGGATTTATGAGTAAAGAGGAAAGACCACAAGATCTTGCTCTGCTCCCCTCACTACAAGATTCATTTGTTTGAATGAAGGGCTGGCAAGACTGTACTACATAAGTGCCTGCAAGCTGACAATGCAAGATATTAATTTAAAATAAAAGGGTCAACGAAAACCCAACATGGCAGTTGGCTCAGGTCACTGGCTGTTGTCCTTTTCTCTCCTTACTCTCAAGCCCTTCACACACATACTTGGCTATTCAGTGAACCCAGACTCTGAAAAATGTGCCTTTTTAACTTAGCTCTCAAAAAAAGCTTTCAGAGTAGCAAAAATAGCAATGCCCTCCTACAATACCTACTGCACCTTCAAATCATGGAAGGGGAAGATCGAGTTTTGTCATGGTATCACAAATAATGCCACAAGGATGAGCATGGGAGTCCAAGATGTGAAAGAATAGTAAAATCAGTACCTGTACCTTCACTGACCTATCTTCAGCCTGCCATGTATAAGTCCCATGATATGTTCCAGCAACATCCCAGATTTTATCACTATCCAAAAAAACTACAACCATGTGATTTTACTGCATGCCTGCACACTGCCTGATTGAGTAGTCTCCATCTCTGCAGGTTTTTAAGACCTGTAAAAATAAAGCCCTTAGTAACCTTGTCTTGTATGAAGTCCTACAGCTGAGTGTCCTTAGTGCAGAAGTTGGAGTAGAGGCCTCCTGAGGACCCTTCCAGCTTCAGGTAACCCGGGAACACAGCACACAGACATACACAAACACAGAGAACATACACAAATACTCCTCACCAAACTCCACCTGTAAAACCTCTTAGAATTTATGATGTCATAGCTCTACTATGCTCTAGCATAGCTCAACTAAGTTTCCAATACCTTAAACTTTTGTGATATTCACAGAGATGCTAATATGCAACTAAGATCAGGAGACATATAGCTCTGCCTAATCACAGTTCTTAATGTGGATAATCACATATACAATAGCCTCTAGTTATCTCCCTGACAGTAGCTGCCAAAATTTTTTAGGATACCTATGTAGAATAGTGACAACAGAACAATGAAGAAATATCACATGTATCTTACTTTTCTGACATTTTAAATAAATGTATTCAAAAAGCAGAAAATATTCAGTGCTTGCTTCCTATCAGTAAAAGCAGTCATAAACCTTTTTCTTAGCATGGTTCAGGGCAAAGACACAAGTTTCCAGTACCTATGAGGTTTCTGTACTTTCTAGCCTGTAACCCAGAGGCTACACCAGCTGACTTCTGGTTTTTGCATGTAAAACATGCTGGCTCTTAAAAAAAAGGTATTGGTTTACTGTTGCATGCTAACTCCAAAACATAAGTTCATCTGACCAAGAGAGACTAACAGCTGCATCATCTTCTGCCTGGCTTCCTCACCTCTATGCCAAGCATACAATGCACATATAAAATCTTCACAACATGGTATTTAAAATCTGCCTTTTGCATTGGCTGGATATCTAACTCACTGTGATCCAAATGAAATTAAAACACCCTTTCCTAGAGTACTGTGGAAATCTCTAGTGATTATTTTAGAGCAGATATTTACACTCCTTGTCCTTGGACTTCAGTGACATGAATACCAAGACAGGCATGTTCTTTACCTGAACAAGAATAAAATGATGAGTGCTCATTCTAAAAGGTTTAAACACTATTTTGTGAGTAAAGGTAATGTGGGTTATATCCTGACAAAGACTCAACCTGAAATATCTGGGGTATCAGAGCAGACTTGCAACGCTAAATGTGTTGGAAAAAGCAAATTTTTCAGCTGGCCTCAGTGCACATCAATATACATGGAATAAACAGTGACTGTGCTTTTGTAACACATCCCTTATTTGAGGGACAAATGCGTAAGAATATTCACAGCATTCTATTTTCACATTCATTAATGTCAAAACCAGAGCTTTCCAGTGACCTTGCTCTGCTCAGGACTGTTATCACTAATGGGCCTATCATAGTCTCATGCTCCCAAACTTCACAGCTCATTTCTTCCATGCTAATGCGCATACAGATCATTTGAGGGGAAAAAAAACCCCATATGCATATCTAAGCTCCATGACTCCCCACTTTCTATTACTTCTCACGACATGACACAAAAGGGTAGGTGATGTTAGATTGAGTGTGAAAGCGAATAAAATAACCCCAGAAACACATCTTAACTCCTAACACATGCAACAAGATGTCTGAGCACAAAGCTTATTCCAGGATTTACTACTTAACTACTTCATGAGCATTAGGAAGTCAATGGCCCCCAACCCACAGCTCCATTTCTCTAAACTGGTAACAATATTGCCTTTTTATAATTTGCAGCTTGGAAAAACAGGGGAAAGCTGTAATGAATTTGGCCTTTTTTTTAGCCAAAGGAAGGGAAGAGTGAAAGAAAAAATGGTAAGTTTTTAAAAAGATACTCTGCAGCCTCTAAAGCTAGTCCATCTTATGATCTAGCTGACATTACTGTTACAAGATTCAGCCTCACTGTCTAACAACTTTCACTTGCTAGAATTTAAATCTGGTACTTCGTATCAGGAACATGGAAAGAAATTATTCCCTTGGTATTTGTATCATCATACTTACTTAATTTTAATCACTGATTGTAGAAATTCTATCATATCATTATATAATGCAATCCATTGTATGTATTTTGGAGTTTCAGTCAATGCAGACTAGCAGTATGGGAACTATTTAATATATCAGATAATCCTAGCTGCCTAGGGCAGAATTCAACACCATTTGAGGCAAGTACCTCGGACTTCCTTTATAGTCCCTGAAGTGCTGGCCACAACACACCTCATCTTCAAGTCCCAAGTCTAAAACAAGTCATAAAAGACCCAGTTCCTCTTCAGAATTTGGTGAGCATAGGGTGACTGTCTCAGCTATGGATGCACACATAAGAAACAGACTCACAGAATTTCATTTGCAAGTTAGATTTGCAGGTCATCCAGTCCAGCCTCCAGCCCAAAACTAGGTCACGCTGCTCTGACCTGGGCCCAGTCAAGTCCTGACACCTCCAAATTTCATAAACTCTGGACAATGAGTTTTGGTAATTGACAATCCTTACAGTTAAAAAAAAAGTTTCTCAATATCTTATCAGAATCTCCTATTTTTCAACTTGTGTCCACCACAGATGTCTAAAATCACCTGAGATCTGACCCCTATAATGCAATTAACAGGCTACTCTCTTACAACATTTTGCTACTGCTTGCTCTATTTGAAGGTCTTTGTAGAAAGCAAAGAATTTTTAAACTTGTGGTAGCATGTTCTGAGCATTAGCAAGACAGGGAGCTAAGAAAGGCCTGAAGGTTTCAAAACAGTGTTTCTGGGCAAGAAAAGTAATGAGATTACTCCCCTCAGATGCCAAGTACAGAAATTAAGGGACTCATCCATACAACAGCTGGGTTTTGGCTTTCTGTTCAAAATCTAAGAATAAAGAAATAAAAACAAAATCAATTAGAAAGTCTAGTGTTCATTTGGAGGAGATCCATTGATAATTGGAAAGACTAAGTAAAGGCAAATTAGAGATGTTACTATGAGATTACAGAAAATATATGAAATGAGAGCTTCAGAAATGTGAGCTGCCCAGAAAGTTCTGAGTAAAATCTATGCATTTGTAATAGACAAAGCTCATCTGCCTGCTTATAATTCAGGAAAGATCAGTATTGTTATGAGTATAGCAGAACTTGAATGATAAATTTAGGTGGAGACCATCATTTGCACTTCCCATTTGGTTAGAAGGGCATTGTAACAGCTGTTTTTCTCACCAAAAGCAGCTGACTGGTGATATTATTTTTCAATTAATGATGTTACACTATGAATAGATTACTGCATGTAGGCATGAAAACAACATCAATTAGTGAAAGAAATTCAGCAATGTAACAAAGTAGGTTTTGGTTTTTATTTAATTGGAGGTTAGGGAAAGTCAGAAATGGAATAAACCCCTTCTAGACACAGTGAAATTTGTATGCTGAAGGCTCTCAAAACAATCCAAGCCAGACTGAGTAAACAGATCTAGAAAAAGAAAGAATTAGGGAAGTGTAGAAGAGCAGAGAACAAAGATGCCAAAGACTTAAAGCAGTGTTGAGAAAATCTAAGGGGATTTTGTTTTTTAAACAAGAGTGTAATTTTGCACTGAATCTTCAAATGAATAGAGATTTCAGTTATTTAGAACTGAAATGCCATCCCTAAGTATCTTTACATTGTTACATGCACTAAGCCAAGCTGTGTAATTCCACACTTCGTTGATTGTGAAAGTAAAGCTTTTTAGTTTTACATTCCAAATTACAATAGAAGAAGAGATGATACCAAAGGAAAACAGCCTTATGCTAAAAGACAACACCCTACTGCAGTGGTGCTTGTGAACTGCATTCCATACACTAACTCACATTTCATACTATCTGTGGAAAACACAGCCTAATTTGGGTGTATAAGATGTGAGATCTGTATTAACTAGTCTTAGAGCTCTAATGTACTCCTCTAGCATAAAATGAGGATCAAATCAAATAGCTGAAAAATGACCTCTGGACACATATTACTACTTCTTTCACCACACCTATAGGTCACAAAATCTTCCCAATTCTTCTTGGAAGCAAATAAAAACACCAAATAACATGAAGGGGTAAATAAATATGACCCATGAAAAATAAAATCTGCTTTGCAGGTACATGACTTATGAGCAACATGTATAATGATATATTTGCTCTACACCCTGCTATGAAAGACTCTTTCAAAGACTGGGTTTTCTTTCTTGTGTCATTCTGCTCTGCTTTGTGCTCCTTTCCCAGACAATAAGCAGGTAAGCGCATTTAGATTCTGTCCATGTACAGCAAAACATCAAAAGTTCACATTCCAACGGACCCACCCTTCATAATTCACACCTTGCAGCTTTTCTTTCTTAAAAAGACTATGCCTTTCACACATTTACTGTTTCACTGTCTTGCCCTGAATCAGAAAATGATGAAAACTTCCTTGCAGTGAATTGAGGGACAGAGATTTTGGAAAGCTGATCTTTCTACCTTCTTTGATTTTACAAAACCATATTTTTCTGGTTGGTGAAATCAGGATTAATTTCTCTGTCTGAAAATGCAAAGGATGTCCCACTATCACATTTGCTACATCCCTCCCCTAAAACCCTCAAAATAGAAATGATAAAATTACTCTCTTTCTTTTTCCTGAGTCTGTAGGAGTTACAGCCTGATTAGTAATTCCCTGTGTAAGAAAGAAGAGTGACCCAGCAAAGAGCGTGGGAACATAAAACTGCTAGAAGAGAGAAGCCAAGTCTTACACTGTGCCTATTCATTTCTAATAGAATGTGTTCTCAGCAGACAGTTTTATATAGTAGGAGCTTGAGATTTGCAGAGAAAGATAAGCTCTGGTCAAGTATCTACATCCCATCTGGGACATGGGCTACTCAGGAATTTCCAGCAAAATTTTTTTCCTCATAATACGTCAAACTGTCATTTTGAACTCGCTGTACATTTAACATCCTTAATGTCAGTGAAAAAGAAAAAGGGGCTTAAATGTTAGTGAAGAGCTGAGGGGACACTTGGGTTATTGAACTGCTCCCTCCCAGGAACACTTCCTTTCTTCTCCCTCTGCATTTAAAGGTTGTGGATGGTCACCAGGTCTTGCATCCAACACCATGGTCCTTCAAGTCACCTGCTGAGAGAAGTCTTTTTCCACAGCAATAGCTCAGTGTCCCAGGTGCTGAGCACCTGAAGCCAGCCACCAAAGGACGTTCATCCTTCGTGAAGCACAAGAAATGGAGAACCAAGACCAGAACTGGGAAGTGCACTGTAAGGGTGGGTGACAGGTGACAAAGCAGACTGCAGGCACAATTCTGATGAGTTGTGATGAGGCTTCTCACACTTTGGAGCTGAGGCTGTACAGACACTGACTGGCTCTAACTGAGCATCTTCCTGGGAAAGCCAGCCCAGCCCAGGGTTCTCTGAGAAAGCAAAGAGGAGACAGCCATGGAAAGAAAAGCCCTTGCATAATGCTTTACGCTATGAATTTCTGTAAATGCTCCACAGCACCACCTGAGGAAGCAGTGCATGGACTTTCTGATCTGTTCACTGAAAATATATATGAAAGAAGCTCTGAAAACCCATGGGAGATGTATTTATTGCAAGTTGCAAACTTTTGTCCAACACGAAAAAAACAAAAACTTTAATTTCCCTGACTTCTGCAAAGTGAAGGATGAAAAAACACATAAAACTATCCTAGAAATGCAGACACTTTTTCTTTAGAACTTGAAAGGCCCACATGATTAAAAAAAGAATGTATAGAAATTCCACTAGGGTTTGTGTTTATTTATAGTATTCTTCACACATTCTACTGCAGTTTATTTCCTACTTGTTCTGCAGCTACTGAAGAGTATTGTTATCCAGCTCATCTTCCAGTAAGTACATGATGGTCTGTCAAAGCACAAACAATTCTGACTACTGAGGGAGAGAGAACATAAACATATTTTAAAATAGTCCACAACTCCATCTTTGATTGTCTCCCAACCTGCATGCTTTCTACCAACTTTATTCAATACACACTTTGATGTCTTGCTTTATCTAGTCATCACTTTGGGTTTATGTGGCAATTAACAAGCTCAGCTTTTCTGTGACTTTTGAAAAGAGAATGGACACATATTTCTATCAGTTTTGTGATCTATTTCTTATGTGACTATGAAATTACTTTTTTTTCCACTTACAGGGTAAGGGTAATGCCATCTAATTTTCCTGAAGACATGGTATTGAAGATGCCACATACCTTCAGAGACATCAAAATACATGCCAGTAATGCACTGAAATAATTAATCTCATTTATACTACATTCCAGATAAATATTTGGTATAATCAGTGTCTTCCTTTTACATACCTTGCCTTTTTTTTCCCCATACCAGAGATCAGAGAAGTATTGTCTTTCAAAGAAAAATCTCATCTTAATCCAGAACACCCAAAATTTTCCAATTAAACCACTGGCAATTTTTACCAAATTGAAAATGGAGAATTATTACAAATATAGTAAAACATTTGAGTGTTTTTAAGAATATTTGAAGAGCACAGCACATTTTGTAGTCATATTAAACTAATAATTAATAAATAGTTTTTACATTTATATTTTCACCAGAGTCATTCATACAGTGTTTTAAAATGTCAGCAAGGGTATATCTTTTTTTAAAAAAGTTATAGTTTGACTTACTGGGAAGTACAGAAGAAGTGATCCAAAAAGAATGGTTTCCAGCAGCACCAGCCCTGAAGCTCTGATACTCTAGAAGAAAAAAACCAACACAAAATATTAGAAAATTCTCTCAGTGTATAATTTTCATAAAAGTACCTTCACTTTTGTCCATGTAACACTTCCACAGTAATGTTTATTAAGCTATCTGTCATGCTTGCATGCTCCACACTCTTTAAATCACAGGCCCATTACAATGGTTGTGTTTTACAAAATTAAATTTAAAATATCTTTTTCCTATTTTAAATACTATTCAACAGACATTACCTGGATATGATTTAAAATTGATCTCAAGTGTCAAGACTTAGGGATCACAGGAATTACAGACATGAATTTAACCACAGAATTTGTTCTGCATTGTTTAAATTTCAAGAAGTCCCTAGAATATTTTTGCTCACTTGATATTTATGACTTAGCTTCCATAATAAGTATGAATAATCTACAATTTTACTGAATATAGTGTGCTCTTAGACTGCAAGTGCATTTACTTTTCCTGAAATTTTTGTACAAAGATGTTGATTCATTAACTTGTCAGGATTGTTAAATACTATGCCGTTTCCTCACCACATGTTGATTAAGGAAACCAACATGGTTTTCTTAAGTCTTAAAACTGTAAAAAAAAAAAAAAAAAAAAATCAATTGTTTTTCCTAACACAAAGTGCGTTCCAATAAGTTTGATGATTTATGTACAGTGCAACTGTGCCTTATCTTAGAGACAAAACATCCACACATGTGAGAAACCGAAATGTTAAGTGAAGGGTTAGTGACTCAGACTGGAGCACTGCAAAAGCAGGAGTGCTTTGCTGATGTGTGAGAGGTACAGCCCAGGCAGAGGCTGTGAGCACCAGAGGAGGACCATGACAAATCAACCTTTGTTGAGCAAGAAGCTGGGTTTGAGTCACACAGGGGAAGAGGCCAATAAGAAGCAGATCCTGAGAGGAGGGATAATGCTGTTTATAGAACCAGTGCCCTCCCTTCCATGAGTGGCTCCAACATCATACAAGGCAGAGGTCAACGAGCTCATGTCTCTCATGACTGAGAAATACTCAAACTACTAAAGAATATTTTCCTTTCTTATTATGTACAAAGAATCCCTATATACCAGAATGACCAAAAAAGCAACTGAAATGAGTTCCATATAGAGACGACAGAAATTATCTAAAATATCTAGAATCCATTCAACTCCCATGTGGACATTCTTTTCTAAACAAGTCTTTCACATCCTGATCAGTCTTTTCTTTTCAAGCTTGTTTCTATGCAGCATGATCATAAGATAACCTGCTGGGACAAAGAACTTCAGCATTTCCAGCTCTTCTTCCATCACAATAAATTGTCCCATGATTTTTTTCTTACCTGTGTTCTGGTAGGGACCATTCTCTGTGGATTCTATCTATTCTGCCTCCTGTCCCAAAAGAAGTGTGGCTTACAGAGCAACTCTGGAATTCAAAATGGGCTTGAATCCAGGTTTTGACTACACTTTCACCTCAGTCTTTGGTACCAGGAGAGCAGGGGGTTTCACCTAATGTTTACAGATATCACTGCTCTTCTAAATAGGATTCCTAGGCAAATGGAATATACATTCTAGCAGAGATGAATGCTATCCACATTGATGAAAAGCTCAACTCTTCCGACACAAAATAGTACAACTATTTTTATGTAAGTGTAGAGAAAATAAAAAAAACTGGTTGTAAATTGAAGTATAAGAATTCTCCCAAACATTTTTGAAATGTTTGGTTTTCTCTACTACAAAAAAAAAAAAAAGAAGCTATTTTAACACTTGATTTTAAAATATTTTTATTTCTTCCACAATGACCATTATAGCCCAAGAAGTCCAGGAAGAAAAAATTAACCAGCACTGAAACTTTAATAACACGGATTAACTAAAGAGAAGAAAACCAAACTAAAGCAGATGTTTCAAAATTAATTTACTAAAAATATTTTATTAGACATACAAGTATTTTCAGAAGCCTGTGAACAATAGTGTTTCCACTGAAAGCTGAATTTTCCACTGTGCAGAATTTGCAAATACGAGTCCCTAAGGCATGGCTGGGTGCAGGATCACAAATGCTTCACTTTGTGGGCATCTGCAACATACACAACAGTGAATATGCCCACACACCTCAGGAAAAAAAAAACCTTGCTCCTTCCTCCTTTAAGAAAATAAACAAAAGAAAGGAAGCTGATGATAGCCCAAAGACTCCACCAGCCGGTGTCTACCTATACGGGCTACATAAACAAAATTCTCCAATGGAATTCACAGAAATTAGGGCATTCTAGGACATAGCCCTGAAATTTCATGCGCTGGGAATTTCTTCCACTTGGGTGTAATATTTGCATGCTTTTTTGCTTTTTCTTTCCTTTTTTTTTTTTTTTTTTTTTTTTTTTTTTTAACAGCTGCTTGGAGTGTTTTGCATCTGTCTTGCTTGTTGGCACTTATTTTGGTTTTATTTCTTTCTTTCTTTCTCTGGCTGTTCGTCTTGTGTTCAGTTTGTTTATTGCCACTTTGTCTGTGTGTTCATCTCCCATTCAGGGTTTCATTTCTATCTTTACTTATTTGTGTCAGTAGAACTGTCCTTTCTGGATTTCCTTGTCTTGCTCAATGGTTGCACATTGCTGACACCTAAGTAATACTGCAATTTATTTTGTTTCTAGCTTTGTACTAACTTTCATACTTAGCTACCTATACCATCCAGTTATCTAGGTCTGCAAAGAGCACTGTTTGTGAAGGACTGATTCATGCCTTGGGATTTGCTCAATCTTCCATCCATCCATTCTATCCAGGACCCATTAGTAGCCTGTGAGATAAACAGTCATTCCTTATCCTTGAATCTCAGAAAGTAAAATCCCGTTTCTGTGAAAAATCCCATTAAGAAAGGAAAGTTAGACATGCCTCTTGGCCACTGCTAAAGGGTCATAAATAAATGTTTCATAATAATTTGCACAAAGGAAATTTAAAAAAGTGTAGCTGCCCAAGTTGCATCAAGTGTAACAAAACAAGAGCTGAATTGATGTACAAACAAGCACAGAAGTATTGTATTTCATCTGTCTGTGGTCCTAAGCAAGCCAGGATATACAACAGCATAAATTAGCACTGAATTCCTGAATGTCATCATATAAATCAGTGATATGAGTGTCAGAGTATTTTCATAGTGGAGAAAAAAAAAAAAATTAAGTCATTCTGTATTGGTTACATTGTGTAATACTGAATTAACTGAACTGTAGACTTTTGGTGTCAGTCCAGATAGACTGCAGGTTCCTCCAGGGCCACATGTCACTGTGTATTATATGAGCATGGTACCATGGAAACCTACTGAGGGGAAAAGGTTGGCATATTTTGATTTTTTTCACTTTTGTTAAACAGTTCTGCTAGTCCTGTAATATAAAGAATGGCCAAAGAGGGCTGTGATTCACAGAAAATTTCCTTTTACAAAGATGGTTTCACCAGAATGTGAGCTTGCATTTCAGATAAGTATCGCATATCAGAAACCATTAGAGAAAAAAAAAAAAAAAAACAAAACAGATACACTTCTGTAATCTCAACTTTGAGATTCATATTTATTAAACTGGAAAGTGTATCTACACTCCATGTGTAACTGGAAAGCACATATGGATACATGACAGAATGGTAGAGAAGCAAAGAAATCGAGAGAATGGCCCCAGGTTTGCTCTGCTGTGCTAAGCTGGTATATTTGAGGTGACTAGAAAAATTACTATGCAAATTGTCTCAAAAGAAGTGCAATAAAAAGTGTAGCTAAAGGCAGGTGTGAAGGCAATGTGCTCCCTCTGCAGTGCTCCCAGGAGGACCCGTGTGGTGCAGGTCTGGCAGATCCATCCACTCGGCACGTGAGGACATGGGAGATGTGATGAGACCTTACAGGACTGTATTCCCAAATCTGTCTCTTACTTCTCTGAAAATCCTTCCTGTGCAAATTATTTTTCTTCCTGGCACAAGTGGTTCTTTACTCCTATTACATTAAGGAAGTGAAAAGAGATTTTTGTCAAGTTCAAAATACGTGGTTTGAAGTGGAGCTGGTTGAAATGTTTCATTACCAGTTGCTCTTCTCACTAAGAGAGAGACCTTCCCAATGAATGAATTTTTTTCCAGTATGACTACATTTTTGTCTTGATTTCCATGAGTTGTTTTCCTACAGCCCATTGAACCTTTTTCCTCTGCCTTATCCCATATACCTTTTCCCAAATGCAAAGAAACTGTTATCTTTCTTAAGACAGGAAGAGCTGTGTGGAAAAACTAAACTTCACAAATTTTATCTCAATTAAAGTTTACTTTTAAGAAATAAAATGCACAGATTGTTCTTTCTGTTCCGTCCCCAAGGCCAAGCAGTAGCAAGATGTTTGGCACTTCTGTTAAGAAACAGAAGTTGGACTTCCAGTTCCCAGACACTGATATCAGGAGCTGCAGAAAAGAGTGGAATTTCATTGTGGTGGGCAACCTAATAATATTCACACCTGGAAAAGGAGTACTGGGACTAAAGAATGGGCATAAAAACAACTGGAAGGCATCCTCTGAATCCTCAGTTAGTACTCTATAACAGTAGTGTCATAAGTTATTTATTGTCTTGATAATAAATTCAGGGACTGATTAGGACCACTACCCATGAAAATGTAAACGTCAAAATCCATAATAAGGCTTTGCTTTAATTTTATTATTGTTGGTTGAGGTACAAAATTCAAACAACTTATTCCCAGCTAACAGCAGGAAAAACTCTTCAGTTCAAGGGAGAAAAAGTTATATCTCTTTTGAAAATTTCTCTGTAAAATAATGAAGAGGAAATTGTGTGTCCTGTTCAACCTTTCATCACACTAACAAATATTTTTAATCTATTTCAATCATACCCTCCTAATAGAATACAGATTTCAAATACAGAAATACAAATATTCACAGCAAAGGCCAATTTTCCAAAAACAGGCCTACATTTACGGGCTGCCACTTAAACTGTACTGACAAATTGTCAGAATTTTCTGGCATTTGCAGGTTTTGTGCAGTATTCCTAAACCAAATAAATATAATCCTCATGTTCTCTCCCTTTCCTTTCAAGCCTTTGAAGAAGACTTACATGAAGATCTTTTTTTTTCTATTACTAGTTATAGTTGAGCTCAAACAGAATATAATTATTAAATTTACTTTTTACTTGAAAAAAGAGTCAGGAAAAGCAAAGGTCATCAATCATAAAGCAATTTCATTACAAGTACACAAGATTTCGGGCATCCAAGAAATCCTCTAATATTTAATTTTTCAATCCATGTGGCCCTTGATTCTTTCTTTTATATAAGTAATGAAATCTGTTCAGATATATCATGATGAAGGTAAGGTGTTCTGCATTTAGAAACATGGGCATTGCTGCATCTAAGTTGCACTACACCACCTAAAAGATAGACATTTGAGAAAACAGTATTTGCTGGTGAAGAACCCTCACAATAAAATTGATTAATGTCCCAGGGACATATTTTCTTATAAGGACAGAAACTCCTTCCTTGGGGACATACTGCTAAGATCAAGATACCAGCTTCTCATCAAATAGTGGTGAAAATATACATCAAAGAAAATCAGTAATGAGGTAAGCACCCGAGTTCAATTTCAGTCTATTCACAGCTTTATGGTTAATTCAAAAGATGAATATGTACAATGACAATCATCAAAAATCTGGATCACTTAAAGTGTCTGTTTCACTAGATTATGCATTCAATTAACAAATTAACACAGAAATTAAATGAAGATCCAAAGACATTACTTTCAAGAATAAAATGCACTCTAATATTGATAATTGCCTAATCACCAAGAGATTAAATTGAATACACAAAAAATCTGATGAAATAGGAAACCGAGTTTCAGAAGCAGGAGGCAGGGCTCTGTATGTTCCTCTGTTTAGTTTACAAATAGCTTCAGAATACCTGAACTAAATTTCAGCTTTCTTATTCAACATGGCCTCACCTATTACAGAAGATAAACCACAGCCCAATAAAATTGTCTGTATAAACTGTAGTTAAAATACACAGAAATAAACAGTTTTTGATAAAAGGATAAAAAAATCAACCTGACCGCAAAGTTCATAACATCTCAGAGGCAAAAAACCTGAAAATTATGTGAGAAGTGTTAGAATAAATCTGATTAAGGTTAAAAAATTCTCATTCTTTTCATGACTTATAAGGCAAATAAACTATACATGAAAATCATTATAATAATTTCAGATCAGTCAAAACCTCATACTTCTGAAGGTTTTAAATCCAATTTCAGTTTATTTTATTCACTTTTCCTTTATAAGAGTCAAGTGCTAAACCACTCCAAAAGAATACCTTATGATTGTGCCTGAGAAATCCTAATCCCAAAAATGGTGAGATTGTTCAGCTCTTCAGAATTTATTAAGCTATGTAATTTCTCACTAAGTTTAGATCATGCAATGTGTGTTTCACTGAAATAAAAGCACATTTGTTTTTGAAGGAAATACTGCTATGCATAATTTAATTATTCTTCCTTCCAACGTACTGCTGAAAGGCCCAGCCTCAGGGATGCCTCATGTTAGTGCAGACCCTGCACAAGGAATTAGTGAAATTGGCTGTGCTATCTGCACAAAGAGAAGAGTTTAAGACAAGAGGCAGCATAGGGATAAGGGCAGATGAGAAGAGCAATGGAACAACAAGGAAATATCACATTTCAGAACTAGCAATTAGTAGTTAGTCCCAGCCTATCATTATCCCACTCTAAGTCAAATACTTTGTCAGCACTTGAATCTGAAGACATGATATGGAGAGCAGGGGATGCTCTCAAAAAGCCTCCACCAAGCATGAGGAAAGTATGAAGGGAACAAGGGGTGTTTTTTGGAAAAGGTAACAAGGTGAGGCTGGTGTTGACACTTCTGCATCAAAGAAATGGCATTAGGAGACAGAAAAAAGCTCATGCGGGAGCTGAAAAAAACCCAGAGATACACAGCGCATGTATGGGGTGAAGAGGGAGATGCAATGAGGGCAGCAGAAAGTGGCAGAGCAGTAAATCATGGGCAGCATCGTTTCGAACAGACAGGAGCAGGCTGTGACTGCATCTGCCAGCTGAAAGGACACGGCAATAGTCAAGACACAAGACACCAAGCCGAGACAACAAACTCAGGGCTGCAGACTGGCAGAAAACATTTATTAAAAGGGAGCTCAGAAGGAGTTCAGCAAGGCTTAGACACAGCCAGAGACACAGAGATCTCCAAAGTTCAAAATGACCTTTGGTAACAAGCAGGTTGCTACAGTAACTATGAAAGCAATAGCTGGGATGTCCTAGAGGGAAGCAGGAGATGATCAAGGTTTCTTTTCTGCTATATTGAAGTTGATGAGAAGATGTCAGATAAAAATGTCATGATTTTATTCCAGACAGGGGGAGGCATGGCTGTGTGAAGGAAGGCAAAAGCAATGTCACTGTGTTCATAGCAGGAAGTTCTAATGAGAAGCTGACAGCATGAGCCTGCTCCTAAAAACATTCAACTTTTACCCAAAGAACTGAAGAAAAGAATGAAGAATAGGAATATGTTTTGGTCTGAGTGATCTGTGTTCAGCTTGTAGCACACGATATAGCCAAAACCAACCAAACAACCAAAATATTAAAAACAGCACAAAGTTTCTCTGAACGGTCTACCATTAACTACAAGTTTTGCAGTTACAAACATACAGTAAAAAATTGCAAGACTTTTCCTAGAATAAGGTTTCCAATGCAGTTTTATTTCTACTATTTGAAAGTTCTCGTGCTACATTTGTTTCTGGTGTTTTCTTTCCCTGTTTCTTAATTTACATTACTTCTTTCTTCTCTCTGGGTAAAACGCCTAAAAAACCCTATTTTCTCATCTTCATAAGAGATTCTTCTTAGTTAAATTGGTTTCTCAACATCAAAATGGGGTTTTACTACTAGACCCTTAAAACAAAAAGAAAGGTCTGCTTCAGACCTAAGCCTTGGAGGCACACCAAAGGCCTCATGCAAGCCACCAGGGACTTTGCTATGGCTATTGATTGTACAGGGAAGGTTCACAGCAGGATACAACCCCAAGACAAATAGCAGGATAAATAAATAATGTCACCGTTATTCTGCTGACATGATAGGAAATCTCTTCCCAGCAAATCTGTAAATGCCCATTCAGGAGCCCAAATGAAACTTCAGATAAATGCAACTGTCCTGAAGTTTCTGCATCAAAGAATCAGTGGGGAAAGCTTATCACCATGTGACAGACCTTTCAGTCTACTCAGACACCCTATAAGGGCTATAAATATGAGACTCAGCGGGAATCAGAGAGTGACAGACCAGCAAAAATCCTAGCAGTTTGCTCAGTTTAATTGATAACTCTGAAACAACCTTGGAAAAACTCTTCTATGAGGTAATAGTTGTCATTGTTGGAAAATACTTGCTGGAATTCAAGCATTCAATTACTTAATTTTTCATAACTTATTTTTAAAGTGAAATCATAGTGTAATAGAATTAAATGAACATAGGCCTTCAAGGCTGCTACAGCTTTTTCTCTGTTGACAGCTATATACTTGCCAGCAGCCTATACTGAAAGTGCATTACCAGCTCCATTCATTTGAACTCTGGGGCTCTGTGTTGCAGAGTTTTGTTGAATACTGGTAGATCAAAAGGCAGCAATGATTCACAGTCCACAAGGTCTTATGCAGCAAAACATTAAGAAAGCAAAGGCCAGGAATCTGTTTCAATGTCAAACTGGAGCAAATGTGTCACAATCCATGGCTGACTGACAACACTTTGAAGGCAGTACACTCCTTGAAAAACCATGAATGCTTTCCACATGGGCCCCCTAAGGTGTTGTGCAATTCAACTCTGTAGAGACAAGCACTGCCTTAATATAACGTTATACAGAAAGACTGCAGCTTTTGAATCCTTAGAGCTACGGCTGAGTATTGAAAAAAAGTCATTTTTATGACCTACCTTGTCCATTAGGAGTAGACTCTAGAGTGCTCTAGAGCATTTTTTTTTTGCTTCCTACCACCTTGCTCTTCTCATTAGCTCTTCTTTATGAGGCTGAACTGAAATCAATGACCATATTTCATACCTAGATCTTTATTTTCTTCACACCTCAGTTTTCATTAGGCCTAACGTGTCTGTAATTTATTTTTCTATTCACAAGTACTTGATGCCTCTAAACTGTGTATTAAATGAAAATACACATTCATGTGAAACCCTTGGCCTTTTGAAGTGAACACAAACAATACCCTGCAAACACTGCAGCCATGCCTACTGTCTTTGGGTACTCCAGCAGCCAGTACACCCTCCCTGAGACTCAACTGTTGCTGCAGGCTAGTGGCCCCTGCACTTCTCATCTTGCCGATATGGCACTCTTGAATTACTTATGTGGGAATTAAGAAAGTACAGCGCCCCTGAAGGCACACCTTATCTACACAGAAAAATGGGAAGGGACATGCAAATAAAGGAAATGAGAATTCCACTAAAAACAACAGCTTTGAAAACATCAGCAATGTCTTTAAATTTGCACACCTGAAGACTACAATAAACTTCCTGAGAAATCACAAGAAACAAGGTTCTCACCCTAGGACAGGATGAAGAAAGGGTGTCTAATGCACTGCATTGAATGTGTATATGCTGAGTGAACTATCAGGTATGCCCACCAGCACAGCATGTAAAGGCAGCTGCTCCATCTGCGCAAGATCTTCCCTCTATCAAGTTTCCACTTCAGCTGAAATGTCAGAAATTGTTGTCTAGGGAGAAAAAAGCAGAATGTGCACCAAAGATGAAAACCATCCAGGCATAAGCACATCAAGATGCCACTGTGGAGTAAAAAAAAAAAAGGAAAAAGGATTGGCTGATTTACATTAGAAAAAGAGGTATGTTTGCAAAGCCAGCATGCTTTAATATTTAAAGATGTATCACACATCAATAGCCTGTGATTACCTCATTCTGAATTACTGTATCCTATTGCGGCTGCAGCACGGGAGAAAAGACATTCTTGATTTCTCAATATTAGAAAGGGAAACTACAGCATAAATTTGCATGTTGCCTTTCCAACTATGTGCAGTTCTGTGCAGTGTTTAAAATTGCACTGCTTAGGGACTATCTTCACAGTTTTGAAATCATATTTAGCAGAACACTTAAATATATTTACACTAAATTAAAAAATGGGATACTGATGGCAGAGGGTATCTAGCCACCCTGAACTCCAAAATGAAAATCTGTATTTGACAGAATAAAAACCATACAAAAACAGTCTGTAGCCATTACTTGCCACATTTCCCTCAAGAGAGGAAAAATTATTTATTCCTGCTGATGATTAGACATATGGTGCTGTTAACTCTATTTACCTTGATTGGTGTGCAAGATGTACATTTTCTTCCTCTCATTAAAAGTATTTATATTTCTGTATTTCCAACAGTTCCAAATGTTCATAAAAGGGAGGTTGGGGAGGGTAGGGCTGGAGAAAACTAGTACAATAAAACATAATTTAGTTAAAATTTTCCAATATTTGAGATTGGAAATGATCTTGAACAGGGCAAAGTCCTTCATTCCAATGGGCTCTGTCACAGTCCTTAATCATTGCTAATGCCATATGCCAACACCATTCCAAATTACTGTGTTGAACTCTAAGCATTTTTTTCCACTATTTTTCAGAGCTGAAATCAACATTTTCCAAGTGTGCTTACTACTACCAATTTTACCTTGACATGCTGGGTTTACATCCAGAGACACTGGCCACAGATGCATCAGGCAGATGGAAAGCCCAGATCCCCATGCTTGCCCTCTGTTCCCCAATTTCCAGAACCTGGCAGCACCACGAGGTGGTGAGATGAGGGCAAAGTAGTTTGGCTTTAGTGCAACTACTTTGAAGCCTTTAGCATTGATCAGAATGAGAATTCCCAGCAAACAAGACTCTTCTGAAAACGTCTAGCATGAGTCAAGGCTGGCAGCACATTTTCATCCTTCCTTCATCACAAAGCAGCAATTAGTCTCTTCCACTCTATGGCTGAGATCAACTTCTGTGTTCTCTTTGCCAGTAGAGGCTCTTGGCATTTCTTAAGTGCACTTACAAGTCCTCGCAGCAGTTGTATTCTACCTGAGAGCTCCCTGTTTGAGGTGGTAGGCTGCTATGCAAAGGTCAGTTATTTTCAGCTCTTTCCCATTCATTTGAAAAGGCAGCCTTATAACTGATGAGCCTTTTAGGTTCTTTGCAGGTAATGTCCTTCCACAGTCCAGTACTCAAACAAAAACACGATTACAAAACAGCTGGTTTTCTCTCTAAGGCTCTGGTAGATTTCTAGCCCTACGTTAAGTCTCAAATTCAAAAAGAAATCTGATTTTTATTCATAGTTATGTAAATGTTCAGTTTCTTTCCAGCAGCTTTGCTACCCTTACACTGTACGCAATCAATGCTGCAGTTGGTCATCCCCTGTTTGAGCTCTCCTTTGGTCCACACAGCACTGCTTGCACAGATGAATTCTACTATTTTGTTGATGCTTTTTCTTAGGAAATCACTGTTCAGCTTCTCATTTTTGAGAATATTTGTTTTAATACGATTTCTGTCCTTGTGTAAACAGCTACTTTTGTTAGCTTAGCCTCATACTTTCTGGATGTGTTTTTTGTAGTGATGTTTGCATTATTAAATCAATAATAATGCCACAGCACATAAAGATGTTTGTTAGTATCACCTTGAGTTGTTTTGTTCCTTAGTTGTTCAACTTAGAGAATGTTTTGCACCTCTGTATACTGCCATGAGTAAGGCTGAAAGTTGTTCTGCAAGATCCTCATACTCAAACTCTGTCAAAGCCTTTGACAAACAAGGAAATAAGAGGAGCCTGTTCCTTTACAGACTCCTCTGTAAGGAGATTGTAAGTCTGTAAGACTCCTCTAAGATACATAACACAACTATCAACAGCACTGAGCCTGTTCCTTGTTTTGCATCCAGCGTCCCCTTCCTTCTCTGACACTGCAGAAGCCTCACCATCTTCCCAGGTCATATTCAGGAAAATCACTCTGTCAGAGCAGTCAAAATAGAATTCCAACATTTTCACTACTGAGGAAAGATCTCTTTTTCCCAGGCTTCATCACACAATTCCCTCAGCGGCATTAAACTGGTGCTGTCAGGTGCTGTCAGCTTTTCTGATGGAATTTTACAAATTTTCGTTTCCCTTGAGTTTTTGAGCCTCTTGCACCTTGTGTCAATACCAGGTTCCTGGCTTCCACCTTTCACTACTGACTGGCACAAGGGCTGCCCACAGGAAAGATTTCTTTGAAGTGATCCACACATCTGATTTCCCTGCTGTATTAGCTACGAATAATTTTTCCTCTTTTCTCATTGTTAGGCACATTTCCCCCATTTACTCTCCTACTGAAATGCTTTGCCTTTTCCCATTATAGCAGTAGCATCTCTTTATCTATTATATTTTTCATCTTTTTCTGTGTTTCCCTACAAAGCTTTTCACTAGTGGTTTAGCTTCTGCTACTCCTTCTGTGCCTTCTTCCAGATTTTTTTTTTTGTTCTTATCGTTTTGGACTTCTTCCTTCTCTTGGCAATGGGCCACCTTTTCTGCCTGTGACTTTCTCCAGTTATGACTCTTGCAGTTAAATAACATTACTGCTGAGCTGATCTCAGGGCTGCTGAGTCACTTTCACCTATGTTTGACAAAGCCTCAAATGAATTCCACAGCACTGATCAGAGCTTTGTCACAGTATCTTTTTGCCATTCCATTCTGAAATTTTGGCCAATTTCAACAACTCCTTGAAGTCACTGCTGTGCACTTACATTTACAGATTGGCAATGGTCAGATTGGTCAGTGGTAACAGTAGTTTGGACCAACTGTGTTTTGGATGAACAAGCTGAATTTTGTTCTGTCACCTATCAAATGTGTAAGTCCACATGAGTAACTACAAGGTTTTCAAGAAGACACATGAAATCTAACTTAATGATGCTTTGCCAAGAGAACAAAAGATATTCTGGTTTAGACTCCAGTGTCCTACCTCACTTCACAGCCTGTGCTGCATTATTAAAGAAGCAGACAGTGATCCTTCCTGATCTATCCTCCAAGTTTCCAACAATAAAATTATGGCCTTGAAGCACCAGATATTTTACCAAAACCACTGTGTTTAAACACCCTAGAAATATAGAAACATAAATAGAAATAGATAGAGAAAAATATCATCCATGATTCCTTCTTGTCTGAATTGCTTTATACTTTGGGATCTGTGATATTCTTTGCCAGTGAGTGACATAAAGTAACTAAGTTTTGTAATGCAACTACTTCTTTTTTAAAAAAATATTTGAGAGATTCCTTGAACATTTGAGAGATCCCTTGTTCCTTAATCCCTCTAGTGATACCCTGAGAAGAACCATTAATATATATCCATGTTTGTACATCAGCATCTCACTACTGTACATGACTTTATACCATATTTCCTGCCCTGTCTTTTCCTCTGCCACCCCTTGGTTACCTGCAAATAGTGCAGCTCACCTAGTCCCTTGAGACCCAGATTTTAAGAGCTTCCAAGGCAGACCTTGGAAGAAGTACTCTCATATCCACATGCTCATAATCCCCCTTCACAGAGCTACAAATATATTTGTAAGGCACCACATTATCACAAAAGCCTCCTTCCCACATTTGCCCATGGACCCAGGAGTTTTGTTATTTATTACCATTACTCTGAATTTCCAAGTGTGAAAGTTGGACCTACTGATCTTTAGTTGTTGTCACTATTATAAGGAGTCTTTATAAATACAGATGTCACATTTCCTATCTTCCATTACTCCTCTACTGCTATATATAAACTTATTACACAATAAATAGTTTGGCAGTTTTCTAGATAGAAGTCCGAAGAGGATTCTTCAGAGGAACCTTAAGAAGTTCTAGAAGATGAGACTTAAAACTTCAGAGACTTGTAGAAGTCCCTCCAAAGAGAAGCCTGGCTTTTAAAAGCCAGTCTTCTGGCTTGCTATAGGCTTTGCCTATTTATTACCATTCATTTTGTCAAGATCTGAGTGGGAACTCACGAGCTGGTATTTACCAGGTTCTCTGTACAGTCTTATTATTACGGGCCTAGGTGAGTAATAATGATCGTGTCAAAATGAAAGTTGTATCATCACATTTTGTCAGTGACACTTTGGCAATAATTGTCAAAAAGGTCTCTGTTCTCATGGCCATGCTCTGTGGCAGTGCAGGGCTCCATCTTTCACCCGTGGTTGGCCTTTCAGCACCTGCCTTGGATCTCACATATATTCCACACTGTTGACAAAACTAGGCTAATGGCAATTCTCCACTGTAAGTACTGCTTGGTCATAAAAAGTTCAACCAGTGTGATCTGAATAGCTGAAGTACTTCTTCACTTCCCTAAAATACTTATGGTCTCTATCTGTTCTTACTGATACGTTGATCTTTTTTAAGACAAAAAAATGTCTTGTCACTTCCATCATAAGCTGAAGGATGCTTAGGGATCTTTTTGTGAATTATTATCTATCACTGCCAAGGTGCCTGGGGTGTTTCTTCCTAAGTGTTTTCTGTTGGCAGACCTTTGACTTTTCAGGACCTTAGTTTTTTCAAGGTAGTAATTACCAGGAGCCCCCATGAAGTACAAGCATTGAGAAGCTTTCTGCAGTCACTTCTACTAAAGAGGTAACCTGATCCCATTTACCTTCTGATTTTACTGATCAAGAGACAGATCAAAATTTCATATATCTACTCTTCATTGCTTTCAGCACTGAAAGGGCCTTCATTTAACATCTTTTATTTTCAATTCCCATCTTTTGCTCCCTTAAACACTTTGAAGTTTGCTTCTTGATATAGTAGCAGTATGCTGTTCTTTCTGTTAAAACATTGCATTAAAAACTATTTTTGAAACCATTTGAATATTGTAGTGCTACAAGTGGGAGGGAATTGAAAGAAATGCTCTTCTCTGACTCCCACACAGCACAATGGAAATGAGCAGTTTAACACAGCAACTTTAATCACAGACATATATACTAACCTAATTGTAGTTTGCTTCACTAACAGTTGGAAATTCTCAAAAGGGCAGATATTTTGAATATACTTCAATATGTGTTCTTTCATTTTCATGATTTTACCTCCTCGCCAGAGAGTACATAGTAAGCTACTAGTTTTCTTCCTTCACTCCAAATTTCTGTAATTTCCCAATGTAACCAGCAGTTTTCTTATGCAAATACTCATTGTTCTCAGTATGTTTGCCACTCATACATCTTCTCATTTTATCGTCAACACACAAGATCTTTTTCATGCTGTACCAACCAGATAAAAACCACTAAAGGAATATCCAAGAAAAACTCAACTGAATGACATAAAAAGCAATGAAAAATCTATCTGCTTCTATTCCTTGATAACATCAATCATAATGGAAAGGTTTGTTAATCACCATATTATCTCTTTTGTCTCAAGTTTCCTTCCCTTTTCCTTGTGAGATGCACATTTAGAGAAAAGTCAATTTTCCTGTAAGGTACCAAAACTAATTGAATCCATCTCTGGTCAACTGAATGAACAGCAATGTCTCCAAGGCATAACTTTCTTTCAGGGAAAAAGAATGCTTTGTTTTATGACTTATTCTCCCTCATTTATATGTCATGATTACCAATGGTAAGAGGGAACCTGGAAAAAAATAAGCACAAACTTTTTCCTAATGACTGAAAAGCACTTCAGAGACAACAAAAGATGTGTATATGCTGCTTTAGTATTGCTTTGGTATTAAAGATTCAGATTCTATGTGTGACTTTAGTCACAGACTACTGTGGAGAACTGACTAATCATCACAAATGTAAAAATGTGCTTTTCATCACTAGCAGGTTTCATGAAACACAAGATTTCTGTGTTATGTCTAATAAAGATATATCTTTTTACTCTAGCAGATATCTATATCAGAACATATGCAAGTGTACAAGTGCAAGAGTGAAAACTATTTCTCAACCTATTTGTGAGAAAATAGAAATATTTCCTATAAAATAATCAATATTGTGGTGTGCAAAAAAGAAGTCAAACCCAGCTTGCAATAGCTGCATATCACTTTCCAAGTCCAGAAATAGTTTTCACTCACAAGAAATGCTTGTCATGATGTTGTTTATGACATTAAAAGTGAGTAACATTACCAGATTAAAATCTCACAAAATCAGAATTAAGTTCTTCTGCTAAGTTAATGTCAAGCAACTAAACAGATGCCTACAACAAACTTTTCATAACAAAAAACTTTACGAATACAATTAAGTCTGTAATTTGCATCATTTAATATAATATCATGAAATAAAAAGACACTGTCAGAAACAGAAGAGATAAAAAAAGGAATGTTATTGCTCGTTCTGTGATTTCCTGGCAGGATATTAAAATCTTTCAAAATGAGCCACACATTTGTAACACAACACTGTAGGATCAGGAAGACTGTGGGATCAAGTGTTCCAAAAACCAAAATGGAAATACTTATCTAGTTATAGAAAGTGGATGAAGCTATTAATTTCAATAATGTAGCATACTGTGTGCACACCTACGTTTCCCAAATGTAGGTAGTGAATATATGTCATCTTCAGTTAATTTCTTTTTAGTAAATTTGAAGTTTCAGAGAATATTCTGCATTTACTGAGGCAACAGTGAGATTCCAAGAGATGTTACCCAATTTTCAGTGAGGTAAAAGCAGAAAGTTCATTAGCTTAGTACATAAATGCTGCATCAGCAATTTACAGATACTCCTTAGTATACTTTTGCTTTAGTGAAAAAAATAATGTACTTTAACCATAGAATCACATTTAACCTCTCTAGGAACTAGAATTATTCAGAAAGATTTCTCTTTGTTGTAATTATTTTCCATCTAGTCTCTCAAACATATTGAAACCAAACATCATTCCCAGTAGTGGTAATGCAGAGACTTTCAAGATCCCAAATTTCTAAAAACCCCATGTCCCTTTAGGTATGTGCATAATTAATTGGCTTGACTTTCCAAAATTACTTAACAGTTTTCTTAATTTTTGCTGAATACCTATTAATGCAATAATATTTCATTGGAAGACACAAATTGCTCATCTTTTTTCATTTTTGGTTTGTTTTTTTTTTTCCTTCACCAAAACCACATAAACAATTCAGGAAAACCTTCCTGTTTGGAAATCCCATCCTCCCCCTGAGCTGCGCTCCTTGCCTGAGAAACTGACCCTCCAAATGGGAAGCTGTAGAACCGAGATACACGAGCGCGTACCAGGAGCGAGGAGGAAGACCCGAGTAAAAGACGCGGGTTTACCTTCGCCTTGCGGAAATGGTAGACCACCAGCATGCTGATGAAATCCAGCAGCATGCAGAGCGTCTGGAAGGAGATGATAGCCAGCCGTAAATACTTGTCCTCCTGTGCATAGCAGGGAGTGTCATCTGTGCAGAAAGAACATCCTTCTCTGCAGGGTAGGCAGGTGTAGACTTCCTCTGACAATTCACCACCTGAAAAGCGATTTTCTGCATCCTTTCCTGAAAGTAAGAAGAGAGAGGGGAGACACCTTTAGTTGTAGAGATGGGGAGATCATCACCAGTCCTCTGCTGGGCTTCCTTTCCCTCCCATTCTTTCTCAATAGGTTACAAAATAGCTTGCCCAGTGCTGCTTTTCCCACTGAACCATCCTTTGTAACATTCAGAAAATGCAGACCAATGAGGGAAAGTGAGCTTATTAAACATCAAATGCTTTCCTGTTATATTTCAAGTGGGCTAAATCAGCACAGGAAATTCTATGAAGATTTTTGAATGGGGAAAAAATTACATGAAATATTTGGGAATAAAGAATGGATTTTACACAGACAAATGAAGGGCAGACCCATTAACTACCTAATGCTCTTAGTACAAGCTCTGATTCCATTTCAGATTGTTCCTCAATTTTATAAAAATGCTATCTAGTGAATTAATGAGCTTCAAATTAGATGAAAACCTTCTTAATTAGCACTTGTTCAACAGGCTGTTGCATGATTGCATTACTCTGTCCCCAAAGCAAAACCAGTGCACTTAGACTAAGTACAGTATTCCCTTGTTCACACAAGCACACCAGGAGGTAGACACACCTATTTCGTCTAGGAAAATCAACGACTCTTGAACTGATCTCTTACCCATCAATGTGAACCCATCAAGAGCACACACAGAAGGATTCCTAATTTTTCTGATCTATGAAACTTGCCCATAAACCCCTATAAGGCTGCCTACCCTACAGGCCATGAATAGAATTAAAAGGTGAAAGAGAAAGGGGGGAAAAATATTATTAAATAAAATGAAAAAAAGAACTTGTTGAAAATGTTTGTTATAGGCAAGACAGCCTTAAGAGCTCACAGAAACAACAAAACGTGGCTGAAGCCAAATTAATGGGTGTGTTATAATGTGTGATAACTCCTCTCACTTTTCACAATTCTAGAGAACTGCTTCAATTTCTTTGATCAAAATTCTCCTTCTCTGTCAGGGAAAGTAGCAAATCATGCATTGCTGAGTCCTTCAAGAGGCAACCTATTCCATCTATGCTGCACATACACATGGGTTTATGCAACTCTTCAGACTTTTAGCTTGAAGCAATTGAAGCAAAAGGTTTTCTACAAGGGTAATTACTTCTTGCTTTCTCAAATCCGTGCCCAAATGTGCATGAGCACACATCTGCTGCCAGGCAAAGCCTGGGAAAGGGACAGAGGCCACACTCCTTGTCCTCAGTGTAGGATGCTTCACTCCCACATCCCAGGGTGAATAGAGAACAGGATGGTATTTCTCATGCAGTTCGTGAATTTCTCTTTGGAGCTCTATTCTGAACTAAGATGTCAGAAACCTGAATATAGCAGAGTAGTGCTGACTCATGTTGTAAGTCAGATTTTTAGATACAAGGAGTCAGCAAGAAGAGATCTTGTGCTTTTTTGACCCAGACTGCGTGAGGTAGGATTGGAAATCTTGTAAAATAACCATGCATGGGCATTCCAAGCAGATGGAGAACCTCTAAGGAACACTAATGTTGAAGATATTCTAGAACTGGAACTTCTCTTCAGAGCACACACCCGTGGACCTCAGCCCATTATCATTCTAAGAGCTTTAGCAAAAACAACCTTCTTCAAATCTAACAGCAGATCCCTCCTTTATTAATTACTGCTAGAGCAACAGACCCACACTGTCCTCTGCCAGACAGAAGTCACAATCTCCCACCTCCCATCTCCATATCCAAACCAAGAAGGCATTTCCTACTGTCCAAGTTTTCCACTTCATTTCCTCAACATTTAAGCTCATATCACCTTTTCCACTACATATCTGTTCCTTTATAATTTCTAGAGTTGCCCTTCAATTAGCCCATCTCTTTAAAACTTCACATTTCTGAGCCCCATAAGCCATTTGTTAATATATTTTTATTGTGTCAACTAAATAAATTATTTGCACTATAAAAACTTACACAGAGAAAAAATATAGTTCAAGACCCACAGTTATGAGACTACTTGTCACAAATATTATATGAATGTGGCTTGATAATTTTGCATGATTCTAAATTTGATGTACTTTATTTCTGAATGCTGAACCTTGAAAGTCATCGCAAATACACTATATTTCATTTTATCAAGCAGTTTCTTATCAGAATCATATGTGGGAGTGTCTTCACGTGGATTGCGGATGCTCATCACATACATAACAGTTAAATAAACAGTTGCATGTTGAAGCGATATCCCATGGATATGACTTCATAACACAGCAGCAAGCTTTTGTTTAGCTGTGCCTGGTGTCATGTTTAGAGACTGGGATGGGCTGCACAGGGAGGTGGTGGAGTCACCATCCCTGGAGGAGTTTAAGGAAAGACTGGATGTGGCACTCAGTGCCATGGTCTAGTCTAGGGCAGTGTTTGGTGGGCTCAATGATCTCAGAGGTCCTTTCCAATCTACCGCTTCTGTGGTGTGGTGTGTTGCATACAAAGGAAGATCACTGATGCGCATCTTCTGCACTGGCTGCACTGCCACCAGGACTGATTTTTCTGTGAATATCTTTTGACTATCAGATGGAGGTGGAGGTGTCTGAGGAACAACTGGATGTGGCACTCAGTGCTCTGGTCTGGTTAACAAGGTGGCGATTGCTCACAGGTTGGACTTGGTGATCTTAGAGGTCTTTTCCAACCTACTGGATTCCATGATTCCATGCGACTGCTCCTTATAGCTAATAAAATAAAGATCAAATGTTGGATCTACATGAAATTTCCCATAATGCAATGAGGAACAATTAGCAGTTCCTATGTGATTGTGTTTTTTAATTTTTTTTCTCCTTGACAAAAAGGAAGAACTTTTTTCAGCCCTTCTAAAATAAATTCTTGGGGAAGAACTGTTCATTATATGTACCACCAACAGGGATCTTGTCCACCCACACCCTTGCCATAACTATATGTCTCAGGGCACAGCTGCCCAATGCATAGTTGAACATTTCTGCCCTTTTTGTCTGGTCCTGTCCCCTCACCAAAGTCAATGTAACATCAATTCAAGACACAGACAGCCCAAGTCAAGCCTGGAGTGCCTCTAACAGAACTGCTAGGCGTTTCATTGTGCCTTGTCCTATCTCAGCAGTTCTTTAGGATTAGATGTTTCCTGCAGTGAATAAAAACAATTTTTCCTCCTCAAAAGATGACAAAAGATTCTAGACACAGTAAGATAGATGGACAAGAAGTAATTTCTGCTTTGTGTAAGGCAGTAGCAGTTTCAGCACTGTCACAAATGAGAGGGAAGCAAACACTGTGCTGAAGAAGTTAAAGCTGAAAATGAGGAAGGTGTAAAAAAAAAAGAAAAGAAGAACAGAAATAAAATGTAGTAACCAAATAATAAAAAGGATAAAAATTAAGGAGAAAAGAACCAAGCAAAGTAAGTGGAAAGTAGGAATAGGGACACAAACTAAAATGAAGTATAATAAAATAAAACAAAAAGCTTAAATATTTCAGCTATTTCCACTCCACCATATTTTTTTCCTAGCTCTTCTCTCTTCTATCCCAGTCTTAATTTTCTGTGTGATTGGCCCATCTGTTTCTGAAATGTTCTCCTGAGGGTAACTCTTCGTCAGCTTCAGTTCTCCTAAGGACACTTTTCCATGCAAGGGATGCCTCAGCAGCTGTGACATAGCCAGCTGAGACCTTCCTGCAAAGTGAGAATGGCACCACAGACTGCTGAGAGCCAGGGCAGGAGGGACTGCTTTGTCCCAAACCAAATCATCCTGCACCCCAGTCAGAATTCAGCACATGAGCACAGAAAGCACAGTGCATGCTGAGCACTGAGCAGAACAAAAGACTGATTCTGCTCCTGTTCTATAATAGAGTAAATTAGGAACACTCCAGTCGCATCAGCGATGTTGCAGTAATTTGGTGAGAAGGTAGCTGGACCTCTTGACACCAAAACCTGGTCATCAGCCATGATCATAAGCCTCACCCCAGAAGGGGATCACTGTCACTGAAGTCAGTGACAACCTTCATATGTGCAAATATCTGCATGTGCAGGCTCTGCTGAAGAAACAAAGCCAAAGGGCAGGTGCAAAAAATGAAAATTCCTGTTGAACTGAAACTCCTCTTGGAAATTTTTATGTGATCATGGCAGTGTTAGGGACAGCAAAGTCCCATATTCAGACAAAAGAGCCACTTTCTTTGCAAACAGGGTAGGTTCCATATCCAAACAGCAAGAGCTGGGAATTTCTGCAGTATATGGATGATGTATTGCTAAAGGGCAAACTTCAATGCTGAACAAAGCACCATGGCTCTGCTAGACTTTTCAATGCAAACCTGATTACCCCATAAGGCAGAGAACAGAAGTGCTTTAGAGAAGGGTGTTACAGGAATGTTAAAATATAAGTAATCATCAGTTAGTCTATTCTATCTATACTAATAGTACTACCTAAAAATGAGCCATTAGGAGAAAGTGCATAACCATGTACTCAAATACTTACAGGTTAATACAACCTGTGTACATGAAAGTGGCTTTTCCTAAAATCAATTTCCAACCTCAAAACAAGCCTGGAAGTATGGTAATAATTTTGTTCCCTTCTAGTATCCAAAGTCCTCATTAACACATGCAGAAAAATAGAAAGGTTTTACATATTTTGTCACCGTCAGTTCTGAAGAACGAATGCAGACTTGGGAGGGAAATGCCCTCCTACCTGGCTTCTTAGCCTGAATTCCAGCTGTGCCCCTGTCCCACACACTCTTTGGGAACATGCAACATGTGCAGCCTTCCTGGGAGCAGCGACACCATGCTGCTTTAAGAGAAGAAAGCAACTGATTTGCAGAATCTTTCCTACACAGGACACTGTTTAGGTCACGTTGCAGGTTCCCACAGAGCCAACCAGTAAACTGTGTGGAGTGTTCAACATCCCTGCAAAACTGTATTATACAGTTATCATTCAGACTCAAACCAAAACATTAATCTGGGCCAAAAGCAGAACCTTTCCCCCACTCAAAAGATAGACACTTCAGACACAATGTGGAAGTGCAGTCATCCATATTTTGCTGTGGTGCAAAATCCCAGCATCACTGAGAAATGCTCCCATTTCAAGACACAATGCAATCCAATTTTTCAATAGAGCAAAGTACAAAGCTGGTCTTTTTTTTCTATCTATCTCCTTCCTAGTATCTAGAGACCTGCAAATCTTTGCTGCCTCTTTATTTTCTTCCACTAGGAATACTTCATAAACTATTAACATTTCTATTCAGTTTCATCTCTTTCATCATCAGATTTCAACCACCTAGCTCCACAAAGAGATCTCCAGGTCATACAGTTTTTGCCAAAATTGCTTGCAGAATTCATATCTAGAATTCCTACGTTAACATCATTTTGAACCACCAAATACATACTGCAGCCATTTTAGCCATGTCATTTTTTCCTCTTTTCTTTTTACAGAATGCGGCTGTGTGACAGGGCCAAGTTTCCTTTGAACCATAGGCTTTTCTCATTACTTTAGTCATTTCCAGTCTCACTGTCCACTTTTTTAAATCATCTACACAACTTGGCAGATGGAGCTGCATCTGGATGAATTTAAAAAGTTCTTCATTACAGTTTTAAAACTCAGGTTACCTCACAGCAACAAAGGCTCAAATCAAACTGGCCCCCTACATCCTACAATATCAGCATTTACAAACTTCTTTTAGACAAATTTCACTTTATTAGGAGCTAAACAGCCATTTTAAGGCTCTTCAATCTATAACAGATGGATAAAAGATGGAGGTATTGTGCTTTCCATCTAAAGACAAATTCCTCTCCAGGGGAGCCATGCTCTTGATGCTGACAACAGTTGAAACCTAGATGACTAATACATACCAAGCATATATATTTTGCACAACTGATGTGAAATAAAGTTAATCTCATCCCTAATGATCAATGTTGTTTTGATCTCTAGCCACATTTTTTGTGTATGTTCTATGGCATTTGTATGAAGCCTTTTTTATATGCTCTCTCATGGAATTAAATCCTAACTCCACCAGAACTCACTGCACTTCAGGAAGAGCCAAACATCCTCCTTACTCTAGCAACAGATTCACACAGGCCAGAGGAACAGCACTATCACAAGGCTGCCTTCTGCAACACTTTAACATATTAAAAGACAAGGGAAACACTCAGCAGATCAACTGTTGAACAAACTGTGCTATTTATTCTACAAATATGCATAAGAGACATTACATCCCAGATATATATATATATGTACATTGAATGATGATTAGTACTAGAGGTATTTCTCCTGGGAAACAGAAACAGCTGTTTTCACACAAGGCAGGAGATAATACACACAGTCCTGGACCAAGCTCAGTTAAAGTCACTCACTGCCTGGACATCTCACACAAACTGAGCTCACAAGAAGAGCTGATGACATGAACCTCTGGCTAAAGGATGGTGCAAAGAAGCTGGGCATGCGATGAACCTGAAAGCAGGAGGCAGAGAAGGATGCCTGTTACACCTCCAAGGAGCAGCTTTGCTGTGACTGCAGCCTGAGCTCTACCAGTACAGCTGCAACAATTTCAGCACAAAATCCATACAGAGATTTGGTCACACGATGACAGTAACAGACATCAGCTTTGGGCATGCAGTTTGTCTATTTTCCCTAGCATCAACCAAGTCCTCTTTCTCCTGCTGTGGGCAATTCAGTCTAAGAATCATATAATGTGTGTCCTGGGCATGTGTAGGATGTATGCTATCCATACATCCAGCCAAACAGACTCCCAGGCTTGAACCATATCTATTACATCATCAGCATGTATTAGTTTGGATGCTCCTTTGAATTCTCCTTTGCAAATGAAGTAAAATGAAAACAATTAAAGCCCGCACAAAGCCAGAGGCTAGGGCATTCTAATTTCCTCTGGCTAAACAGAAAATTAGTAGATTAATTTCCAGAATACTTGTGCATGAGCACAGATGCCAGAAATCTCTATTTCCCCTTAGCAAGGCTTCTTTTCATGTTTTTTAATTTATTTACAAATCAAATATTCTTCAAGTGGGTATGTTTTACAGGATCCTCAAGAGTATCGTGAATGACAAACCAAAGGGCTAGAACTCCTTAAGTGATTATATAATCTGAGACTTGCCAACCACTGGGATTTTACTGTATAACCCTGACGAGGATAAAAAGCAGCCCTGCATTATTAATGCTAGCTCTGTGTTCTTTTTTTTTTAACTCAAGCAAAGGCACTTACTCTGAAAGCTGTTCACTGAGAAGATGTTGGGATGATAGAATCCAGCCTTGCAAATACATTTGTAGGCTCCAAGCACAAATCCAAGGCCTTTAATTGGCATGCACTGTGAGAAAGGAAAAAAAAGAAAAGTCATGCAGATGATCACACTACTGTATACTCAGATATACATTCAAGCATAAAAACATTACAAGATACTCTGTGCAGACTTCTAAGAACAAATAGGTGCTCCTTCCAGACTGACAGCATTTCCTCAGCAGCTTTTCCCATAGTCATATATCACCCCAGCTTTTCTGCCTTGTTGTTCATCTCCAACAAACAGCAAAGACAGCTATAATCAAGCCTGATAAACTGACCAAGTGACAAATTTGACTCTTGCACATTTGATCTAGGCAGGACATTAGACAGCTGTGGTTTTTTTCTGCAGGGTTTCCAGCACTCTTCCCCAGCAGAGCAGGTAGGTTTCAGCTGGAGCTCACACTGTGTGAGAAAGAACATGAACACCTGCAGCCAAGCCCCAACCTTCTGCTGGCAGCATGTGCTGGTGCCCCCACAACAACAGCAAAGTGGAGCTAGCCCAGCTAAGAAAAAGACAATTCTGTTGGAGAAAATGGCTGCAGACATAAATCTGACCTGGATGAAAGAGAAAATCCTATGCCAACAGGAGACCAATATTTTTAAAATATCTTGTAATTTTTCAAGATAGCAATATGTGAATCAATTTTTGTTTAAACTCTGCTTCAGTCCTGCTTGGTTTTGACATCAGGTCAGCCACAGCAAATGTATTACTATGACAGAACATCTACTGTCAGATAATTCCTACACATCAAATGGACTTTGCCTAGTATAGAGGGAAGAAACAGTCCAGCAACATAAGGTAGAAGCACTTGTAAAATGATTATTCCCAGTACAGTTTATTTCACTCATCAGATGAAAGTAGACCACTAGACTAGATGCCTTTCCCATGAGTATAGGTGTACCATGAATATGAACTAGACACTAGCATTTCCTCAGTGATCAATTGAATGATTTAACTAAAACAGCCTCTGTCCTCTCACCTCCATATTTTTCACTTGTTTGTGATCATCTGTGACTTTAGGATATGCTTCAATATCTAACTGCCTGTGACTGGGAGGAAGATGCAGAAGCCAGGGCTGGGTAAAAAATACCTGAGTATAAAAAAACCAAATGTACTGCACTGCAGACACTCTAGAAAAACTCAGGGGAAAAAAAAAAAAGATAAGAGTTTCTTATTATCTCAAATATCAGCTTTGTGACATAATTGTGTCTGATGTTAGGGAAGCCACTTTGCTTTTCTTTGCCTTAGTTCCCCAGACTGCACCATCTCTCCTCACACCCTTTGCCAATCTGATGGCAGTGCTATTGGAAACAATTAGCAAGTAGGAAACTAGTATACAAGAACACTGAAAATTCATTCAATCTTTGTATATGCATGAAAGAAGGGGGGGAAAAAAAACGGAAAGAGAAGGCCCAAGACTTTTTTTTCCCACACTTTATCTTCATCCTGTAGAAATGTGACTGTTGACAGGGTGGAGGACAGGACTTCCTGTCAACTGAAGTGGGATGAGTGTGTGCAACTCCAGTGACAGCCAAACCTCTTTAATCAAGCACAGAAAGGTAGTTAAAGTAGTAAAAAGACTTTTTCAGATAAAAATTCTCTTCTGTGTTCTGGCTCTTTGCTTTTCAGGATGAAGGTATGTGCTGTTGTAGAGTTTGCATTTTCTTTTTGAAGAAAAGGAAGAACAGAAATAGCTCCTACTGTATTATGTGAATGCTGCAGCACCCCAAGTTCATAATCCTTTGCCACTGAAGAAATTTATAGAATCACAGAATTGCTCATATCAACTATGCTGCAGGCTCATGAATCTGTTCTGCATTAAAATCAGTGCTTTATGGATGAATCTCTCACAAACATCCAATATCCATACCAAATAAAAACCTGTAACTTTTATTTTATTGTCTCTGACCAGTCTAGAACTTGAAAATGGACAAAATACTTCAAATGCTGTCATCTTTCACTGGTCTAGGACATTACTCATTTTTCCAGAATTTGGCAGCTGTAATACAGCTTAAAAACCATCAGTCAAATTGCTTCTTGCATTCTACATGATCCCAGGCAAAGGTGCAATAGGAATCAGAATATCATGTTGACAGGTGGGACAGAGAGAAGGAGAGAAAGAAGCCTAGATCCCTCTAGATGCAATTTCAAACTCTAAAATTCCACTGTGCTCAATATTGCATGGGAACAGAATTACTTACAGCCTGACTTTTTAAAAGAAATTGCAGCACCTAGGCAGAAAAAACACTAAATACTATGAGGCCAAAAATGGGAAAAATACTTTCTCTGGAAAGAAAAAACTTCAATCTTTTTACAAAAGATTTAACAGATGATATTTTATTAACCAATGGTGACAAATACTATGGTGAAAAAGGTAATAAATAAACTGTTTTCTGCTGTACAAAAGGAGTTTAGCAAACAAAGTCCAGATTTGTTTGTTACGTTTATTTACAGATAAAGGCTTTTCCTGGCTGCCTGTAGGTGAATCTACACAACACATAGCAGGCACAAGTAAGCAGCTTTTGTCCTTGCCCTGACAAGTGGCACCGGGTTCCAGTGGCCCCAGTGGCAGACTGAGCCCAAGCCTTGCAAAGCTGTACCAGCTCAGCCCACAGAACTGGCCACGGGCTTCAGAGCCCCAGGAGCACGGGACCTGAGTGATGCACAACACGCTCTGTAGACACAGCCAGTAAAATATTAATCTGCTGCTAAGTTACTTAAGATTTGATCCATATAGAACTTAGCATTGAATAAAAGCAGATGTGTGAAAAACACCTGCTTCCACATAAGCAAAAAAAGAGGAAGCATAAAACTGACCTGGTTTCCAATTTCATTATAAATGTGAATGCACAGCTCTGGGAATAAACCCACCATATCCTGAATATTTTTGCCTCATCAGTAGTCATCAGCTTTTAAAAAGTCATACTTTAATCCAGTCATAAAAGCAGCTACCTTAGGTTGGATCAGAAGCTCCATTTAGGTTTGTATCACACCTCCTATGTGCCAGCAGCCAGTGCTGGGGCAAACAGTGAAAGATGCAGGTGGCTACTGAGTGATTCTTCACTGATATTCCCTTCAGGACACCACACTCCTAAATGGAATTTGTATCGCTTTAACTTCCAGTTCTTATAGATGGTTTGGTTGCAATTAAGATCAGCCTTATCACCATGTTTGCTAAAGAGAGAGTAATAGGTGTCTGTAGAATTCACAGAGTGCATTTATTCCACTTGTCTGTTCCCTGGCATTAGATTTTCAGCTTTACAGTATTAGTATAATGTAATGACTCCAAAGCTTTTTATAGTAAGCTTTAAATCATATGTTCAGCTCAAAAAAACTTAGATATTCTATTAATATTTACCTTGAGATTATTTATAAGCAAATAGCTCCTGAATCAAAACAAGATTCTAACACATTTAAAAACAGCATCTAAACCAGTTTTTTAAAAGTTTGTATTGGTTTAATTTTATGCTGCTTGTTGTAAATTACGAAGTTGGTAAAATCTAATGTGATAAAGATTATCTCTGATGGAAAGAAAATAAACCCTTCAAATAACCTGTGCAATTGCTTTGGAAGTCTGAGCCAAATCTTCTGGCACAAGAGAGACAAAACCCTTCATCAGATGTGATTAGCCAGAAACCAAGTGACAAAGTATTCAGCAGACATAAAAAGCAGATGAGACATCCAGAAGGGGAGAACAGGGCAAAAACAATCAAGTAGTTTAAGAGAAAGCACGTGGCATCATGTCCCACATGAAATTTAGAAACTCAGATAAAGGGCTAAACATATCCATACTGTGGCATTCTGGAGCAGAGAGGGCAAACCATCAATTTTACAATATAAGAAAAAAAAAAAAAAAAAGAAAAAAAATGACAAAAAAATACTAAAAATACAGCCAGCCTTGAGTTGGGTACTTCAAGTTTTTCAAAGAGCAGCTTTCAAAATCTGTATTTCCACATGCATAGAGCAATGAGAATGTCTCCCTTTTCTAAAGTCAACTCCTTGTTCAAAGGATGAAGTAAGAGCAATGTCATGATAGATAAAGCTTAACAAAGATAACACAAGTAAGCCCATGTTTCTTTGCTCTGGTTAGGGGCAGCATGTAAGGGATTTCTAGAAAATGCAATGTATACAGTAATTCTGTATCTGGCACACAACAGCAGCTGAAGCAGGTTGGTGTCCTGCAAAACCCCTTGCAGGAGGATTTTTCTGATACTGTTTATCACTCAAGTGAAGCACATCCACTCATTAAAAAAAAAAAAAAAACCAAAAAAAAAAACCAAAACAAACAAACCCCCGTACAACAACAAGAAATAAAAAACCAAAATTTAAAAATAAAAAGAAGTAGATAAAAGCCAAAGTCTCTTTGCCTAAGACAATGCTGTGGCTTGGAAAGGCTTTATCCATTGTCTTTTCTCACTTCATTTGAAGACCAGAGTGCTGCGTTACCGTGTGTCTGCAGCCTCACAAGTGAGCACTGAGCACATCCACACATCCAAGAACCTCGTGCATCCCCTGGAAGGCCCTGCTCGCCTCCAGAGAGCTTGGGAGGCAGCCAGCTTGCCAACCACACTACTCATTAACCTTTCTTTTCAAACACAACCTTCAAAGAGACAGGACAGGGCTGGCCACTCTATACTTTTACTGCAGGGTTACTTAGGCCCCTGTAGTCCCTCTCCTCCTTTCTGAATGCATTGGTGAAGTCAATTACTTTTTATATTCAAGTTAAAAATGTGTTTTCAGCAACAAGAGACTTAGAATAACATTGAGTTGTTTAAATCTGTGTCAGTCAAAGCATAGCAACAGCTGATCTGATTCACCTTAGAGCAAAGGGAGTTGCCAGGACAATATTTGTTTTTATTGTTTGATGCTTTGCTAAAAATTCTTCAGTGCTTTTTAATTTGATTTTTCATTATACCGATTTTGTTAAGCATAGGATGAGAACAAATAATGATGGACAGGAGCCCCAACTCATTCACACAAATAATGAAAAGTGACACATGGGTACTGACAAACCATGAGCAGAAAAGTTAATATCACTCCCTAAATGTAAGGGACTGTAGAGTCTTTAATATCTAATTAACCTCTTTTGAAATGTGACTCAGTTTGGTGATCAGGCTTGCGTTTGAGGACACACAGGACTGACTCCCTTCTGCTTCTCCTTGTCTTCACTTCAACGATGATGATGTTATCAGCCCATTGGTGGACACAAGCTACAAACACGCAAGCGCTAGCAAAAAAAAATAAGGGTGGAAGTGGAGCATTTTGCAAAGAAATTAAGAGAGGAGATCAGAAATATGTACAAATCATAGTACCTTCTTGGAAGATGGTGAAAGGGGAATAAGTTTAATGGAGCAGTGTTTGAAAGCAGGTTACATGGGGGTCATGGTGGGGCTAAGGAGCAGAAAACTCATCAACAGCTGTTGTCATGCACATGGAGAACCCAAAGTCAGCTTACAAACTAAGCTTCCCACAGTCAGGATCCTTTACAGACAGATCAAATTACAACATCACAGCAATTTTCAGAGGATGGGTACCTTGGACACATAGGTTCTCAGCAATGATATTTTTTAAGACAGATTTTTCATTACTGCTGAAAATCTCTGTGCAATCCACAATCAGACTACTTCAAAAATAAAAATCTCTTTATTTGATAGTCTGGAATTGACATTGATAACCTGAACATTACTTTAGAACACATTAAACTTTGCTTCTGGTTAACACACTAAACAATAAAATTACAATGTCTCCTCTCCTAGAAAACTCCACTGCAATTACAGTGGAACCTGTTACCAGACACCAAAGGGACTGAGAATTTTACAGCCATTAAATAATGCAGTGTAATTAATTCAAAGGCACTTTCTCAGGGCCAGATATCCTTGGCTTTGAAGATGATTTAAGACATTTTTCACCATTAGCACAGGTTAAACTTCATTTAGAGCAAAGTTTCACTTCCTCAGTGTCTTAATTAAGAGAGAATTCTCTTCATACTGTCTCTATAACCCTTCCTTCCTATTACTAGGGTAATTCCAGGCTCTACACATGGGCCATACTGGAAATATCGAACATTATCTGCAGTTCCAGAAGCTGTCAAGCAATTTGCCAAAACACACAGAGGTCCTTTACCTCTGGATGTCTGGTTCTGCCAGCTAGTTCTGCATTCATCTGTAGCTTGGCAGCAACTGTTGCAAAGTTTTCCTGGAAGATGAGCCACACAGTGAGACAGGGGATTAAGAAGTTTGCCAAAATCTGCAAGAATGTGAGTCATTTCCGAAATCATTTGGGGCAGGGGGGAGGGGGGCGGGGAGGAAGGCTGTATCTATTCCTGATCCCTACAAAAGATGCAGTGTTTTAAGAAATGCAGAAACTCCTAACTTTGTGTTATTTACCGATGTAAATTTTTAACCAAATTTTCAGCTGGCACATCTCTGCCAATAAACGCAATTAGTGGTCCTATGACAATGCAAACTAGTTCCATTCTGAAATCCATTTTACACATTTATAAATTTTATTAAAAATATTTATTTACAGTACTAAAAACAGACTTTCACATTTTCTTCCAAAGGCCAATAGGAAATACTGGAATAGCCAATCCAACCCAGTAACTCATCAAGACAATTGTGGTGCTTAAGCACAGAAAATCTTATTCAGAATAGGAAAGAGTAACAGGGGTTGGGATGCACAGGAATTGCACAGCTCATCCCACAGAAGGGCACAGCCAAACATCCAGGAGACTGCACTGTTCTTTGGAAAGAGTCTGACTGTTGAAGTGCTTCCAGCATGGACAGCCTGCTGGCTCTGCTAGCAGGAAAGGGAAAAAATTTCCTATGGTTCATCCAAAAGCTAACAAACAGCTGCCATAATCAGTAGGTAATTTAGACACATAATTGAAGGAGAGGAATAAAATGGTGGAAAACAGTGCATGATATCTTAATAAGTTAACATGGACAACACTGCTAAACCAACATTTTCTAGCCAGCAGATGTATCTGCCATTTCTATTGCATTTCCTAGCAACTATTCATGCAATTACTTCTTTATTCCTAAAACATGATTTTCAGGCTGATTCCACATACTAGCAAGACATACATAACCACATTGAAAAGATCTGCAACACTTTGTACCTGTTTTCACAACCCACAGTCACTTACTGGACTTTCTGCCTGGTTCCAGACAGTCCAGCAGGAGTCAGAAACTTGCTAAGTTCCCCCAAGCCTCATGAAAATAACATCCTGATAGAGAAGAGGTACCCTCTGAGTGTCCATGCTGAAGGGGAGACTACATCACAAGGACATACCTTTTATTTGACACCAGAGAATGCTCTTTGAAAGTGCCTCAGTCACAAGGAAAGCTTTACCTGGCACTAGTGTCATCTTGGACATCAGCATAACATCCTCATAGACAAACTCAGAAAGTGTGGACTGGCTGAGAGGACAGAGAGGTGGATTGAGAACTGGCTGAATGCCAGGTCCCAGAGGGTGATAATCAGTGGCACAGGGTCTAGTTGGAGACCTGTCACTAGTGGGGTCCCCCAGGGTTCAATACCAGGCCCAGTACCAATGGCTTGGATGAAGGGGCAGAGCCTCCTCAGCAAGTTCAGTCAACACAAAGCTGGCAGGAGTGGCCAATACCCCAGAGGGCTGTGCAGCCCTTCAGAGGGACCTCAACTGGTCAGAGAGATGGACAGAGAAGAACTGTCTGAAATTCAACAAGGGCAGGTCCTCAAGGATCATCTGGACACAATCCTGTGCAATGTGCTCTAGAATAACCTGGCTTGAGCAGGGAGTTTGGACCAGATAACTCACTGTGGTCCCTTCCAATCTAACCCACTCTGGGATCAGTGAAAAGTAAATATATTAGGAAACTAGGCTGTAATAATCTGATGTTCCTGTTCCTTGGTATTCAGCCCATCTTCAGGACCCAGCCTACTTTTCCAGAGGTTTTGACTACTCAAGACCGCCTGGAGTCTCGAGTTGAGTCCAACTGGGCAAAATTGAATAAGTTATGTTCCTAGTTACAAAATTAATTCTTACTGAAATTCTAATTGAGGATTTTGTGTGAAACCTGGTTGAGAATACAGCTATATAAAGGCTCCAATTTTAATATATTTTGTAAATTTTTCCATTTCATAGTGGTGTCACATTAGACAGAAATTGAAGGAAAATACCCACCTCACTAGTACTTAAATGAAGACACAGCATCTTCTACTACAAAACAGAGTCTGACATAATTAATTGCCTGAGTCTTTCTGTCTATTTGCTGTTCATTGGTAAAACTAAACTCTCCACTATGTTCTGTCCATCAGCAGCACACATTTTAAAAGCACGTTTCTTTAATTTGAGAAGACAGCCAGCCAAATCCTGCATCAGAGCGCTTCCTCTGTCCACAACTTGATCAATTGCCTCTCATTAATTTTGCTTCATTCTGAACTGTAGCCTCCACAGCTTGACAATGTGTCAACTCATCGGGAAAGTTAATCTTACTTACAAAATACTATCAGAATATGGGTTTTTCTACTTGTCAAGCATATTTCCATGTTCAGGCGCAAGTCTCCTATCATCAGGGCTGGAATGTTCCTCAGAATTAAAGTTCTGAGCACAGTTTCTGGGTTTAACCATGATCTGAGCTCTGTTAAATTACAGATCATTCTTGATTGCTTTCAACCCCACAGTGAGAAGAAGCACCATATTGTTGCTGTCAGAAAAAGATCCTTTCCAAATCCCACTACTTGACAGCAACACCTTCACACTGATCTCCACAGCCTGCACGCTCACTCATTATGAGGCACAAGTCCCACAGAGGTGCTGCATGTCCCACTAGAGCCACGAAAACAGAGCACCCACTATTTGCCAGCTATTTGACAGCTCATTCCACCTCTTCTTCAGCACTAGGCAAGCACAAGAGTTTTTTAAAATGTTTTGGGAAAGACAGTTAAACTTTTAGGCAACAAATCAGAAACAAAATGTTATAACAACCTAATATGAAACAGCAACACACTTGATAAATTAGTATCTGTCTAGTTGCTTACTGCTTCTCATCCAGGACATCTCAGAGATCAGCCAGGAAAATGAAATCCTGCTTTTTGCTCTGAATACTTGCTTTTTTCCTGCAACCCTTTTCAGATTTGATGAAAAAAAGTCCTAATTTTGAGTAGTAACTGCTCCATAGGCAAGTCCCCACTTCTAGGTCTAAAGCTAGCTAGAGGGTTGGTGATCAAGCCCCATATATGAAGCCATCATATTCCAGACAGACACCTTGAAAATATTTCCTCTATTCTTCTGCTTCACTTATTTCAAATCTAGATTGTTACTTTTTTCCAAAGCCAATGTAGCTTTGGTGACTCATATCTCACTCCTCCATTGCCTTCTGGAGATGGGGGGTTTGGCCATGAATGTAAATTCCTTAGAAATTTCATTCTAAATGTCTGCTTTTGATACTTAATGATGCTTCTCTCTGTCCATCATCTTTCCTTCAGGTTTGCACTTATTCCAACAAGGCTATTCCTGGGTCCTGGTGATTAAAAGACACTTTTCCCTGTTCTGCTCGACTGCCATTTCCTGCCCAAGCTGAGCTCCTCCTTCATATAAGGCTACAACCTTCCTCCATTTAACATTAGGAAAGCCACACACTATAAAGCTGTTCTCTGAAGGTCACAGTGTCACATGAGCTTTGATACAGCCCTGTAAGGAGCATTCAGACTAAAAATCAGGGTTGTGTCCAGATATGGATAGGAATGGAAACACTCCCTTGTCCCGTCTCCAGCAGGGAGTCCCTGTGTCACGGAGTCCTCTCGCATCCACAGGAACTCTGAGATGATGGCTGCTGGAGCACATCCCCCACAGCTTAACTATCCCAGAGCCCTGCAGCAGCTCTGGGACACTGCTATGGCAGGGAATCCACAGAACAGTCCAGACTCCTAAGTGTGCCAAGGTGGTTTAAAATCTTGGTAGCAGCCCTCCTCTGTTTTGAGATCTTTAAGCAGGACAGCTTTCTTCTTGTAGAAATATGAAGTATGGATTCCTGCACTGTGAGATCTCCAACCAGGACACCTTTCTTCTTGCATGAATCTATAGTATAACTAATCTTCACCACAGAAGTGCAGCCACATTTAATCAATCTCCTGAGATGTATAACGCTGCACATTCCAAAGTGATGGTTAAGTTCAAATGTAGGCTGGAAGGATGAAATTTTTTTTTTTCAATTTGTTCAGTATGCTGTTTACCTTTGGTTCAGCAGTGCCCTGTTTTTGAGTCAAGGTCCCAAACCTTGGGACAGATTGCCCAATACCAAAATGAGTTCCCTGCTAACCCAAACAGCAGATGGCCACACCACAGAGATATACAATGATGTTCCAGCTTGCAGCAGGAAGCTAAAGCAAAGCATCAAACAGACTCTGGAACCAGAAACTCTGGAACTTTGTATTCCTTCTCTTGACAGGGTAACTACTGATAACACTATTTGAAACACACATGACCGCAAATTTGGAAGCAATTTTCCTAGAAATCATTAAGAATGCCGGAACATTCAGCAAGTTTACTTGCACTGTAATTATTTCTTCCTCAAGCACTGGTAAGAAGAGTGGTAAAAGAGTAACACTAAAACTCAGGAATCAAAGTAGCCTTCAGGCAGTACAGTACCTATCACTCACCAATTCTATTTAATGAACTTGCATGAAAACAGGGCTTAATGAATAACAAGTAACATGGTGCATCATCTGAAGAGAAAGCAAGCTGGAGTTTTCTCTCTATTATTCAGCAGCTGCCAGGAGCTGATTCACAAAGCATGATGGACTGGATTTTTTTCTGACATCATTAAAATTAAAAGGGAAATTGTTTTCCATTATTAATTATAGAAATACCCCTCTTGTTTTCAGAGCTCTCAGAAATGGTGAAACGGCATCTGGTAGGTGTACACAGTAGACATATAAACCTCAGCAGACAATAGGATGCTTGGAAGAGTTTGCCTCAGACTGAACAAAATGTCAAGTTTACTTTCCATGTGACAGAGCAAATCCATTTTTATTGGAAGGCACTACAGAAATAGCACCAAAGACCTGCCAGCCTTAATGTGACACAGGAGTGTGCACACAGGAATCCATTCTTGCTCTCTATCATTACTTTTTAATTCTCATTTTGAAATAACTTGAAGATGTGGCAACAGTTACCACTTCTATCCACTAGCAAAATCCTGGAGACCAGTGAAGCTACGGCTGGGACAAACCAAGGCAGAACCACATCCTTTCCCACAACCACAGATTTTCATTGGTAACATGTAGATACTGTGAAGTTCACAGTGGAAGAGGAATTTACTTACAGGTTAAGACAGAAAATTTCTGGTTAGTAACTTTATTTACCTGCAATCTAAAGCCATCAGATTTTGTTTCATATTTATAAATAAACACTGCTCACAGTTTCCTGGTTTTACAATTCCAGAACAACAGTATTACAGCACAGAGGCTTGTAAAATTACCTTACTGCTATGTTTTCTGTTACTGCTTTCCCCTCTCTGTCCTTCTGTCTCTCATCTGCAAAATGCAACACATCACTAAGGCATGGGACTTGTGACCCAACTCCCCAGAAAAGCCTCCCCCCTCATCCCCAGGAACAGCACAGACTCTCCATTGCCTCACTCTCATTGCCAATACTCCAACTCATATTTCAGACATTTATGAAGCAAGACACGAGTCCAGGAACCAGCCCATTTAGTCTGAAGAGCCTTTCCAGTTCAAATACATTTACCAGTATTTTTGCCAATCTTCTAAAAATGCAAATAGGACACAAACCGGTCTTCCAGATTTCTATCCTGAGACTTGAAAAATTCCATCTCAACCATTCACTTTATTAAAAGAAGCAAACACAAACACAAACCACCAGGTAAATTGTTTTAACATGGTTCTGTACAGTAAGCAAATTATAAACCAGTAAAGTTTGTAGACAAGAGTTTCTATTGAATTTTCTTGAGTCTGAGCAAACTCTCAAAATGTATTGTCATTGTTTCATAGATTCCAGGAACCTTCTGAATTCTATAAACTAATATTTTAATTCTATAACACACTGGATACAATCCCATAATATGATAACTATATCCAAAAGTTCAATCCCAGTTATCTTATCATAGGATTGCATTCACTGTATTATAGAACTACAAAACTGCATGAATGGACCACAGCAGAAGCTTATGGTGAAATCCTACTCGCTCTCACATCAACCTTTCAAGTGAGTCAGCTGCAGAATATGTAATGAAAACCCTAAAACCCAGAGGGAAGGTTTTAAAAGCTCAAAATATTCAGAAACATCAGAGGAAAAAGCAAAGCATTCTCTGTTGGCAGTGCTGCAGAGCCTGTAAGCTTCCAGGTCAAGTTTGGAGGTTCTTGGCTAGGTTCAAAATGCTCAGAAGTTCACAGGCATGGTCAGTCCAGGACAAATGCTTCCACAGACTGTCAGTGTGACCTACCCACTAACAATCCTTACTTATTTCTCACCAAGAAAATGTTTCCTTTATTTATTTACTTATTTCTAATTTACTTATTTCTTTCTCACTTGTGTTGTAGATGATACATCTTTTCCTTATCTATGGGCTTCTTCTCTGGGGTGGGGAACTTTCTTTTTTGATCCCACTTTCAAATTCTCAAGACATCTCCAAATTAAGGATTTCATACAGCCTTGTACCACAAGAAATGTTTTGGTGAAGTAGTTATATACACCAGGTTGTTTAGTCAGCATCATACCCATAGGGAAACACAGGACAAAAAAAAAAATAGAGAAAGGTTTCTTGCTCTAAAAGCAATAACTTGCTCACTCTAATGTTAATATTTTTAAAGTATTCCTGTGACACACAGAAAGTCAATTGACAACCTAAATTGTACTTGGGTTTTGCCATCTTTTGAGACTGTTATGCTGCTTATAATTACTCTGACTTGTAAAAAAAACCCCGAACAGTTAATGTTGGTAGTGATGCTGGTACTGACAGAGCAAGTTACAGACATTAAAATTAATTCTATTCAAACTAAAGCAAATTTGGGAATTGTATTGGGATGCACTCAGCATTTGGCCACTTTTTAACTTAAAATCCACCATTTTTATAGGCTTGAGGTACAGTGATTAGTTTTGTGAACATCAAGTTCCCTGTGTAAGGTCCAAATGGAAAGAAGGCAGTGGGCAATTAAACACCCACCTACAGAACACATCCCTGCAGCAGCACCAGGGGAGTGCCAGTGCCCCTTCATCTGCCTCCAGCTGTCACCGGGGAGACAGGAGAAGGGTGGGCCTGGATATACTGCACCCATCAGGCTTTTTCTCTTACAGTTTCCACAGCTACAAGACAGGTGATTTAACACAGAAACTACCTTCACCTGCACTCTGTAGCACTTTACAAAATTTTACCCAGGTATCCTTACAGAATATTAATATTGTTAAAACTGTCTTTCTCTCTAGAAATATACCACAGGCTCCTCAGTCACATCTCCTAACTAACTCCTATTATAAAACTCCAAAATAAATACACAGAGAGAGAAAAAAACCTCATCCTGTACTAATCTCGTATCAAGAAAAGTAAATACTTCTGTTAAATTACAATAATAAATACGAATTATATAAATCCACCTGATTAATAACCATACAAAGTTAATATAAAAAAGGATCCCATCCAGTATCTTCCTCATATTTCTTGTAATCTCTAAATCATCCCAACAAAGCCTTTTATCCTGTGCTGCTGAACTCCAAACTAGAACTGAGGAAACATATCTGAAAGGCAAACCAGCTTTCAGTGGCATATCAAAAGCAGCTGAAAATACACAGCAGTTCATTGAAAAGGACAATTATTCAGGAAATTAGTGGCTATTTTCAGAATCACAACAATATGCATAGGGCTGCACAGAACAAAAAACATATACAGTCTTTGTCACATGAGGTTTATTGTAACAGACACTTGAAAGACAAAATGAGAAGGATCCAATTCTATTCTCATTTGCCTTTATTTTTAAAAAAACAAAATTCCAGTGACTCCAGTGCTTCCAGTCATCTCACTGAAATTACTGGATAATGATGCTTGAATCAAACCCGCTTTGTCTCCTACTGCTTTTATACTTTTATTTATATTCAATTTCTTTAATATAAATTCATTTGTTGAGACTATTAAGAAGTTATAAAACCTAAGGAATGAAGATCACCTCAGCATTAAGTGCCACCTTTGACACCAGCTTCCAGCAGATTCTAGAAGGATGAGAAAGTAGGGCAGCCCTGCTACTATTGCCAATTAGCAAATAACACTCATTAAGCCATATGAGTTCCAAATTCCAGCTTTACCAGTGAATACTTTCCTAAAACTTTTGAATGCCAAAATCTTCCTTTTCAATCCACAGCTTGAGCAAGCCCCTCTCCTCGCTGTAAACTGCAAACTTGCCTTGAGGTGACAACTAATTGCCAGGTTTTATCAAAACAGCTGGATTTCAATGTTAGCAGGTGAGAAAAAAATCCTTGAGCTATTCTTGAACTCAAAAAAGTGGATTGTGGGATCTTTGAGGGAGAAAGCGAGTTATACAATTCTATGAGTGCTTTCCACGAAAACCAAAGACCCTTTGGAATATTTATTTATAGCTTACTTGAGACTACAGTAAAAGCTGGCTCAGAATACAATTGCAGAATGGTTAAGGTTGGAAGGGGTCACTGGAAATCTCTGGTCCAAGCACAAATTCTCTGGTGCTGTGACCAAATGGTTCCTGGGTACCTCCAGTGGGGGAGACTCCACACCCTCTCTGGGCAGCCTGTTCCAGTGCATGGCCATCACACAGCAAAGAAGTTCTTCTCATATTCAGGTGGAACTTTCTGCACATCAGTTTCTGGTTTTTGCCTTTTGTGCTCTGCCTGACTCCCATTTTATTAGACAACCAAAAAAACTATTAAGTTGCAAAATCCTCTGTCTGAAAAAAAACAGGGTTTTTTTTTTTTTGCCATAACTGACAGCCCAGACCCTTTCCCTGTCAGCAAATTAGCTGTTTTTGACACAGCAGTAACACTCACCTGAGCTGTGAGAATTTCCCATTTCAGTCATCACCGAGATCTCTCTACAGACAGCATCCTCACCCTTTACTCTGTAAATCCACTCTGCTTTTCATGCCCTAACTAATTTTTCATGAGAGCTGCCTGCTGGACTGGAAATGCCATCTGCCCCAAAGCACAGGTTGGGTTTGCCCACTCCCCCTCCTGTCTGCAGCCCGTTTGTTGCCTTGGGAGGTTTTCCTACCTTCTCAACCTGAAATTGTGCCAGTTAAAACTTTCTCCTTCCCACTTCACATATCCCTTTGTTCCACTTTTCAATTCAGTCTAAGACATGCTTCTTAATTTATATAAAAACTGGGGGAAAGTCACTAAACATTTTTAAGAAACCACCCTGGAATTCATATTCCTTACCTATCTCCTTAAGTGGATGTGTCAGCAGCTCCTTAGAAATGAAAATCACTGGCACATTCTTCCTATTAGGATCACTTTTCAGATTTCAGTCAGGATTCAATATATCATCCTTTAAAATAACTTTGCAAAAGTCTATTAAACCCTCTCACAGAGGTAAGAAGCACTCTGCACTTGAAGACACTAACTTCAGATAGATTTTCTCCTCAGTCATTTGCTCTAAGACAAGTAGGTGTCATGGCTGTATATGTCTTATGGCTACAACAGAAATTCCTTCTTTGCATAGGAGAGTCTGCCACCTTCCCTATCCTGATTTACTTCTTATTCTGGAACAAGCCCTTGGATTCTCATGGCTGCTTTGCTGGTGTAAGAAACTACCAAAAAGAGCAAGACAAATAAAATACAGCCCTAAAAGAAGATGCATAACAAAGCTGTTATCCTGTGAAGATGTCAAGCATTTCTCAGATTTTGGAGGAATCATTTATACAAATATTTAAGCCCTCAAAGCCAAAACATTTACCAATCATTTAGACATAATCATCTTGTCACTTACACAGAGCTCAACAAACATGTCATTGGGGAAACCCCACAGTGTAATTAACATTGCACTGAATGACAACTGAAGAAAAACATTCTAAGCAGTCTCATTCAAACCTGAAACGCAGTGTCTACTATGTCAACACTCGCTTCCCCAGGAAGATTGATTTTCCCCTTTATTTCTCTTAATTGTACACATGTAGCTTTCAGTTTGATTTCATTGACTATTTTAATCATAGCTTGACTTTGAGGTTTTCTGTTTAGCAGTGCAATACCAAGTTTTATTCTCAGGAAAGCAAGAGATAAGCCACATTGTCTGATAGCACAGTTAAGAGATCTGATGGTCAGAATGGAGTGGAAAGACAGCAAAACTTACTGTACTTACTTTTTATTAACTTTTGATTTTGTAGGTAAAATTTTCAGAACAGTAACCAACAGTAAACAAACCAAACAAAACAGTAAATGCCGGTTCAACTCCAATAATCATTATATTTTTCTAAATGTACTATCCAGTGTTCTGAAGGAACTGTAGCCCCCCAAAGCTCTTACTTTTCTGTCAGTGTTGCTAAATGTCATAGAGCAAAGCAAATTGCAGTTATGTTTACCTAGGTTACAATACATTTCCTCTGCATTGACTGCAGAGATGCAAGCAGAGCTATCTGTCAATGTACCATTTTAAAATATAGACACAACTGTTCTCTAAGCAGCACAGCTCTAAGCTCTGAGATGCAGCAAGGTCTCACCAGCACATCTGAATTCTGCATAAAGTACTATTAGCGTCTCATGAAATATTAATTACAAGAATGCAGTTGAACAGCATTTAACTGAGGAAAGGCCATCAGCAAATCGCAATTTTTCTGCCAAAAATACCTAGCACAGCACTATGTTACTTTCTGCCCTATTTAATGTGGATCATGAGGAGGTAGTAAATGGTCTGAAAGCATCAGTCCCACCCAGTGGCAAAGGCTGTGGTCGATGGTCCTCCCCAGTTTAACCAAACAGAATCCTGCCTAAAAAGCATGTCTGAGAGATGTGAGTATTATTTATTTCAACAAGAGCAAGAGGAAAATGTTCAGTTCCAAAGCAGTTTAGCCTGTACATGGGAAGCCAACAGCACAGATGTTCCTGACCCCCCACGTGCTCCCTGTCCCCTCCTGCAAGGCAGAGGGTTTGGGGGCCTGCCCTCTGGGGTCCCTGCTGACTACCCAGGGACCACAGCCATCCTTCCTCAGGAGGAAAGAACCATCTCCCCAGCTATCCACACACATTTCCTGCAGTCATCCTCACCAGCAGATCAAACTGAAGACCCTTCCCACACCTCCTGTCATCTCAGCTGCTTCATTCCCTATCCCATGGATGTGCACCAGATCTGCCTGCAAGTGCTGATGGCAGCAATGCAGCTGTGACACCAATTTTTCCCTAACAAACCTATGTCATGTGAAGGATGTATCACAAATACTTGAACTGTACCAACTGAGGAGAGCAGAACCAGGGCCTCCATTGAAAAATGGGGGCTGTTCCTGTTTTGCTAACTTACAAAAGCTATGAGATATGGGCTGAAGGAAAGCTCTACCACTACCTTAGGTCAGGGCTGAGCAAATACTTTTTAACTATAATTTGCAAAATAAGAATTGTCTGGATTATATTTAAATTATTTAACTGTCAGAAGCCACTCCAGTGAAAAAATACTGCAGAGGAGAGGGAGAGCTTAAATTTTGTATGATTAAAACACTGATTCAATAATGGCTGCAGAACTGGTCGTTTCAAACTGGGCACTGAAAAACCAGGAGAATCCGCACCTACCATTGAACTGTGCATCACAGGTACAGCTCCTTCTCTTGTGCTGAAGGACCCAAACTGCATCTCCCATCCCCAGAGACGGCTCCAGCACTCAGAATTATTCTGGAAGTAGTTTGTCTCAGACTCAATAGAACAATGTAAAATAATGATCTCTGGGCATTTTAGTCCAAGTGTCTAAATGTGCCTTAGAAAAAGCATCTCATCTCTCAAATGCACCCTTTAACTACCAGACAGCTAATCCATTCACACCTCCTTGGTGTTTCCATGCCTCATGGCAGCACTCTAAGTAATTTATTAAGTGACACTTAGTAGGGTATAGTTGAAGCATCCCATTTCCTCACACCAAAAGCCCTGTTACATTTTTTATCACACACTTCCCTCCTCAAGGTGCCCTCTCAGTTTTCATGTTTCACCAGACCACTGAAATATTTTATAGCACTCACGAGAGCACTGGATGGCAGAGACACATGATCCCTGCCCAAGGAACTCACAGCCTGGAGAAGCAGGCAGGGACAAGTCAGCAGGACAGCAGAAGCAGTCAGTGTCAGCATTTCTGAGCTCTGGGATATGCCCTTCTCAGGCTTTTGCCTGGGAATTCACTTAGTTCCTGTCTGCCTCCTAGAGCAATTGCCTTTCAGAAAGAGGCATCTTCACAGTCCTGAGCTGCATCTGCAGAAATTACTCTGCTGACCTTTTCTTTTCCATTTTTTAATTTCCTTCGGAATATTTTTCTGCTTCTGACTTTTCCCTTCTTTTCAACTCTATTGTTAGATCAGTTTGATATGATTACCACTTTTGATTAATGAATGAAGGACAAACTCAAACATACTGTTCTTCCCAATAACACAGGTCACATGTATTGCTTAAGAGTTAAGAAGTCATCAAGCAGAGGTTTATGGGAGCTATTTTGCAAAGAAACTACACAATCTAAAAAGAATAGCAACTCTGAAGGCATCTTTACATTGGCTGGAGAAGTTGGACATCCTCCAGCAGAATAAACCAGTTTGCAATCCCAAACAACTTCTGTCCACTTCCCCGGGCCCTTTGTCTCCAGAGATCTGTGTCAAACTTACAGTATTTTTGTGTCATCAGAGCAGCTGCTAATGGAGAGCTGGTAAGCTCCAAGGGAAATAGAAACAAGGCAGGCAGGCTGGTAGAGCACTACCACGCTAAGTGTTCCCAAGGGCTCTGTGGGAAGTGCTTCTCCCACCTGGGCTTTTTGAGAAACAGTGCTGCAAATAGCACCACATGCAAAAGTAAAAAACAACACCTGGGGACAGAATTTGAGAATGTTTTTTCAGTCCACTCATTCTTTTCTTGCAGCTGCTGTAAATCCATGTGAAATTGCCCCATGTGGTCCAACTTCTTCAGTTTCTACACTGGCTTTTAGAGTAACAGGACCAGCTGAGTGTGCCATTTTTCATTTTAGCCATTGCCTCTGCATTAAATAGGTTATGTTGAATGCTGAGGGAGAACGAACAAAAAAGATTTCTTCTTAAAAGCTGCCAGTATAGGATTAGCCTGCTACGAGATGAATGCCAAGGAATCTCGCGCTGGACAGCCTGGATTCAGGCACTCTGGGAATGCAGACACCCTGGGAGAGCACAGGCTTTTAACTTCAGATACACTGCATCCTAGCTTACACTTGTTGGTACTTCTTATTATTTGTTATATGTTGTTACTTGTTGTTATTTGTTACTGCTCATCTCCATAGAAATGAAAGTATTTACATCTTTTTAAATAACTGCTTTAGAATTTTCAAACATATCTTACAAAGGCAATTTAAAGCATTCAGCCTGTGTTATTTAAGCTGCTAGAGCAGAGAAGCAAACAAACCAGTATGATTCCCTTCTTTTCCTAATGCGTTTTTATGTTCTGCATACTTAAATTTTTAGCAATACATTTTTTAAACTGATAAATGGAGATCTGCAAGAACTATTTCAATATTACATCTAAGACTACTAAGACATTTCTCAGGAGTCACAGGGAAGAGCCTGAATTTTCTTTTGTAGTGTTGCCCTCCTCTTCTTTCCTATGTTTTTCAACTTTTTACTGTGGTGATTGAAAACAAAACTGACCAAGAAAGCCCAACAATTAATTCCAGGAGCAGTGATTGCAACAGAAATTTGGTCTAATAGATTTAAAACGGGCTAGAGCTCCAATGTCCCTGCCTCACACAGTCAACAGTCATAAATTCTAACCCATTCTTTGAAATCAGAAGCAGGTTGCTGATGCAGACAGATCCAGTTACACCTCGGAGGTAATGAGGTGAAGTCATTGCATGGGAGAGAAGAAAAATACATCCAGCTGACTATGCAGCATTTAACTCAATGGCTCCCTAGAGGGAAGCATCAACAGTAGGGGTGCAGCTGGCAAGTGAAATGCTGCTTTGTGTAACACTTTACTACCCATTTGGGTGCTATAGGGACAGCAAATTGTCAAAAGGCCACAGAGGAACAGAGCTCCATCAAAGCAATCTGCAGAGGTATCCTTTGTGGTTAGTAGGCAAGAATTCAGCAAGCTCATGGGCTGGCACAAAGCTTTGTCCCTTGAATTTTGTTAGAAATTTTTTTTCTGAAAAATGCTTGTGCGGGTTGTGCAGTGCTTTATAGTACTGAGAGACTATAAAGTCCCTGTTTTTAGCCCTTAGACTATATAAAGGGTGCTTGGCAATAGGATTTAGCATCTCTCCTGCTACTCTAGGCGCCTTTTTTACCATCTAAAAAACATCTCTGTAGTTTGGTTTCTTAACTGATGTGCCTCATCTTTTACTGTGAGCTCCACTTCAATCATCTCATGTGGCTGGGACTCTGACAGCATCTCCTGCCTGAAACACATAAGTCACCCCACGCCTTTCACCTCATGGAGAACTTCCCCTTTCCTCCACTCCTTTCTCTTCATAAAACACACAAGATCAGAACATATTTGTGCCTTCACTGTCATATTGACAAACGGCTCAAAATTTTCTATGAGATGACCTGGCAGACACAGAACACAGTTGGCGAATACATCTTTTCCAAGGGAATCCAGACTAAAATTGCAACAGAAATACATCCAACAGTAACACAGTCTCCTTTCACTCCTGTCACTCACAGACCTAGGTATTTGTGCTTATTACACACTTAGCTATGAGACTGTCCCAACTCAGTCTGGATGGCTGACCTCTGAAACACTTCCAAGCCAACTTCCAGTTTAGTAAAATTGTCATATTGAAATGCGTTGACAAATTTGACAAGGTCTAATTCTCTTTATCCCAGGGCTGCACTGAAGACAATTAAAGAGGGCTCTATTTCAGCCCTTCTTTACTGTTGAGCTTGTAGATTTCTGGAATCGCAACTTCAACTGTGTAACCTAGATAGAAAAGTGACTGTAGAAATATGGAAGTTTCCTATATGTTTGACATTTTATCAGTTTAAAGAAATCATCAGAAAAAAACCCCATTCTTTTTCTTAGAATTATCTCGAGCATAGCTTCCACATTTTGTAGAAGCACTGCCCTGGCTGAAAATTGGGCCACCTCACTACAACTAATCAAGAGCATGTCTCCTTTGTCCAGCACCCCCATTTGAGTGAAGTACATCAGATAAAAGTCATTACTTTAGCACACTAATAGCTGCTGCAAGTAGCCGACAACAGAAAGAAGACGGGCACCTACTGATTGATGGCATCTTGAAAAGACAGAGATCTGCCCAAAATGTGTTTTCTGAGCAAGGGGATTATAATACGATTTCCAACCATTTCAAAGCAGCAATGAAGCAAGGATCATTACACAATCCAAATTGCTTATCGATTGTTAATTAATTTGATTATCAGGAGCAGAAAACTGCTTCCTGAGCAAAATTTTTCCAAAAGCCTCACCACCAGATACCTACCCTTCCCTCCTAAAAAAAAACCCCAAAAACGATTAATAATTGTTTCACAATTGTTAATAATTGCCATAATTGTTTCTTCATGAACCCTTCCCAACAGGGAGGTCACTAATCTGCAGTATAAAAGAACCTGTCCTAAAATCCAAGTGTCCAAAGATAATACAAAGCAGCCTAAACACTTTGGTAAGTACCACTCCCAGCCAAAAAACACATTAGCATTTGATCCATCATCTGCCACCTTTGTAGCCTTACAGCAAGCTGAGCAGCTTTGACCTGCATCATACCAATTTGGAAATCAGTGGAAATTTGAGAATCACTGGAAATTTCCTTACAGGTGGGGGATGGCTGCACCTTGTTGAGACAGACCTTGTTAATCAGATCAATCTTAGCAAGGCAGCAGATGCAACTTTACAGATATAATATGAGAATGGATTTCAGAGAAATGCTTATGAATAGAAAAAAAGTACTTTCTAGTCTTGTTTTCCTGATGGATTCAATTCAGGACATTCTGGTTTGCCATGTTTAAAAGCAAGCGCACAGCAAGGAATCTACATTCTTTCTCCCACATTGCTTTGCTGTTCCCTAAGCAAAGCAACAATAGTGTCAAAAGATTTCTCAGAGAAATACAAGTCAGAGTCTAGGACACAGCAACATCTATTTTCTTTTTCCTCTTAGTAAGTCTCCAGGGTTTTAACAATTATTAAATGCCTTCACTAAGGAAGAGTTTCAATGTCAGAACAGAAACACATGAATAGCAAGAAAACATAGGAATTGAAATGTCAACTCACTATGGTAATTTTGTAACTTAAAAAGTAAAATAAAGTTTGAGGTTGACTAGATCACTATTGGGTTTTGCCATTATCCTTACTGACAGATAAAAATATCTTTGATTTATGTGCTGCTACTCGTTCCAGTGAAGATGCTGGTAATACATTTGCATTTGTGCTTAGGTCTCTGTTTGAATTTAAGATTTGCTTTTTGGTGTATTGGGAAATTCCAGTAACACTCTAATATGATTTCTAATTAGTGGATATGTATTTACACTTTCAGCTAAATTAAGGATTTTTTTTTTGTCTGGGAATGATGTGATTTTTCATTTAATTTCTCAGTGGATGTGGACTGAAAGCACACAATGCTGATACTTCTCTAGAAGTGACTATCATTAAGAGGATTTAAATTTTATACATCTTCATTTTTGGTTGTACAGTTCAAAAAAGCACTTATTTAGAATAAAGTGCTTCTATTAGGACCATTGTACTGCTCTCATAAATAAGAAGTCATGCTCTCTTTAACTCTCTATCAATATAAATAGCTATCATTCCGAATATACATTATCTTTATCACTCATAAGAATGGTTACAAATCATTAAATGGAAATTTGATACCTTTTCATAATATTTTTCACATAATACTGTGGAATGATTAAAAGCTTCAATGAATCTCCCATTATTTTAACTCCCACATATAAACAGCTAAACAGTTTACCAAAATAAATAATGGTGCAAACAATGAAAACGAAATGACAAATGCCTAATAGCTGGATATTTGTATGATAAATAAGAGTACAGAACATATGAGACAAATATGTTCCAAAAAAACCAAAAGAAATTGCCTGAATTTGGAATAGTAAGTTGTGGAAAAAAACAAGAAAAAAACATGTCTACAAAGTCAATCTCTAAACAAACCTGTACATTTTTCAGGTTTTTTCCAGTTCTAACTAGTACGCGTGAAATAAAAGAACAAAAAAAAAATTAGTAGTAAAACCCCCTCTTGTCTTATTACAGCATTTGAAACATGCTTTAAACTAATATCAACATGAAGACACTACAGATTTCTGTAGAAAAATAGTTCATAGCATCCTGTTTTCTTTTTGTCTTACCAGATAATTGGTTGCACAACATCTTTGCTGTCGGTTGTTTACTCCTTTCCCATTTCATCACTACTTTACACTGCTAGATTACGGTTACTCAAGTAGTGGTAGTTTCCTTCTTTTATTTTTCTTTTTTTCCTTCCCTCACAAGATTAATTGCATATTTATAGACATCACAAATCTTTCCCAGACCATATGGAAACCATTTCAATCTGCCCCAGAATCATTTTTGTCATTACTGGCTACTCATTTCCACTAGAAGCTGTTACCCATCCTGTTATTCACCATAAAAGTGAAATGCAGTATTACCTCTTCAATACTTCACACTTATGCTAGGCTTTGTCTCCTGCCATTTGAACAATTTGTGGCAGCAATAAGACCACCACCTTAGAAAGTTTTCAGAGAAACTCTGCTCATTCAAATGATGCAAAGCAAGTCATCTCACTCATAGACGTATTCCACATAATTTTACCAACTGTATTATTAGACTGCCAGGAGTATGTTTATGTTTATGTATATAAACCAGCGATCCCAGAGTGTGGAAACCAGGCCACGGAAACATGAGAGATCATTGGGCTCTCTGCCGTCACTTCTAGACTAAAAAAATCATCTTCCCATACTTAGAATGCTTTACTCGCAGAAGGCATGAGTCTGTCTCAAACACAGGATACACCTGACACTTTTCAAGGGACTGCAGCATGAACTGTGAACAGTTTTCCCCCAGCTCTGCCGCAGCTTCTGACCGATGGGAAGGAGCAGCTGCTCACCGGGTGTTTTCAGTCCCAGCCCTGCCTCGTGCCAGGGCTCCCAGGAGCCCCCTTGCTCAGTCACAGCTCCTTGCTACAGGGGACATCAGCCAGAAAGGCTGCTCCTGGGAAAGCTGGGGCAGCAAACTGCAGCCTCGCTTCCCTTTTGTGATTCCCTTTGTATTCCGATTTTTCCAACACAGCTCACCAAGATGTACACCATGCCAGCAGGTAAGGACCATTCCTGATGACCATCTTGTGACACTCCTGGGGATATGCCAGCCTTGGTCTCCATTGCAGACTACCTGAACTGTCTTTTCACAGCCCTGCCACCAGCTGCATTTCTGAATGCTCTGCACTGGCTCCTTTTCCTACCATTTTCTCAAGTTATAAACCATAAACATTACATATCTACCTGTTCTGAATTCTGTGACTGATTATTCCATTACAAACCACATCCTGTTGCCATTTCCAACTAAATTACCTGGACTTTTTAATTTATTTTTTTTTCACATAGCAATAGACTTTCTATTACAGCTTGTCTGACCACATCTTCTACCTCCACCCCATGGTCCTGAAACTAATATTTCTGCGACCCTTATAGGACCGTTTATCTCACAGCAGAAGCAAGGAGAGAAATTTAGGATGGCCCAGAAAACATTAAGATAAGCAAAAGAGTCAAGCAAAATCACACAATAGTGTCTGTAATTGTACAAGTCCAAGGCTGCTGCTTCTTCTTCATTCAGGACACAGGGCAGACCTGGATTTGGGACAAATCTCAGTGCTGACAGTGCCTGCTTTCTGAGTAACCTTTGCTTCATTTGCTGCTGTAGTTGAGTAGGACGCTGAGAATGAGGCAAACCTTGGAGGGTTTGCAGGATGATTTCATGGTTCAGGTAACTCTGAAGGTCAAGCTCCTGTTCCAGCCCGTGCTGCGAAGGGTACTGCAGTCGATCTGGGAGACTGGAGCTCACCCTGCCAGTGAGCTGATCCAAGACTCTGCACATCCAGAGCACAGAGCCCAGGCTCATATGCCCTGTGCAGGAAGTCAGACTCTTGGCTGCATGTAAGGTGTCTGAAGTCAGTATAGTGAAGTATTAAGAATATTACTTCTACTGAGGTCTGTTTGGTTGAACCCCATCATAGTCAGGGATGCCCTGTCTCAACAGCTGCTGCAAGGAAGGTGTGCAGCTCAGGGCACTCCTCTTGAATTCTCCTGATAGCTACCCTATGAAGATGTGGAAAACAAGAGTTTTCCAAGAGGTCTAAAGCCTGGGCAGAAAGGATTTTGATTAAGCCAATCAGCAGAGATCAGAAGAAAGAAACAAGTGCCCAGCAGATGCCATTGGAATCGCACATTTTTGCTGCTGTGAGGGAAGCCAGCTGAAGCAGTCTGATAATCACACATGGTATGATCAGCCAGACAGGAGCATGAACAAGAAAAGATGACATACAAAGATGATGAATAAGAAATGGAAAATAATTCCAGGGAGAGCTATCTTAACAGTGCCTCTAAAACTTCTGTGTAAATAGTCCTTCAAAGGTCACCTCATGAGAAATCTGAAATAAATGTTAGGCAAGAGTGCTCAGCAGCCTGCAGCTTTTCACAGACTAGGAGCATCCTGCAATGGAGCACCATCCTCCTGGGCTCACCAGGTGCTCATTCACCCTCCCAGCCACACAAGTCACACAGACATGACACCACCCAGCCCCAGCAGCAGGAACAAGCTCAGCTGGCTTCCCTGCACAGCCACCCGGTCCCAAAGCTCCCTGCACACACCAGCTACATCTCGTGTGGAGGTCACCCCTGTCCCTGGCTGCTGCCCTTGCCAACAGATAAAAACAGCTCTTCCAATGTATTTATATGCAATAGCACTGCTCCACGTATTTCTGCATGGCCTAGCAAACACAAGGTGTGTTGCACACTTGGTTTTACCTACCTAATGCTAGAGCTAAACTACTATTCCCAGTGGTGTTTTATAGTTGAATTAACCTGAAAATATTCTAGGATGCACAGCGTGCTGGTTTATTTTTAAACAGGCAACTACTGCATTTCATTCTAGCAAGCCTTTCCCTTCATTCTCATTTAAGGGAAAAAGCTGTTTTCACAGGGATTCATAGAAATTGAGTAAAGGGTGCTATATATCTCTTATGAATCCTCTGTGGTTCCCAGCTGTTACAAGCCTCCAGAGTTAACAAAAAACAGGAAACACCCAGCCAACATTTCAAACCACTTAGGGGAAAAAAGCCCAAAACCCAGAAACAAGTGTTGGGTGTTCATATGTTCTTAATGACTCCAACACTAACCTTTGAATAAAGCTCTGAACAGTTTGATGATCAGATGGCATGCACCAAGGTGACAAGAAGTGCGTGCCCTCAGACACAAGTCAGTTTTCCTCCCACTTTTTATGATCTCTGACCCTGCTCTGCAGTGATCATACACTGCAGTTTTCCTTTTATCTAAAAAAAGACCCTGAGAAGGTTACAATAGGTGAAGTGATAGTGCTGTAGACATAGCCTACTTCTCTTCTTGTGTGGCACTTCTCTGAAATACTCATAAAATATGCATGTTTTAAGCTTCTTCATGGCACTGACTATTGTGCTAGTTAGCTTGATGAAAGCACTGCAATAGATTTAAAGAGACACTATCAACTAGTTTGACTCAAATTCAGCATGTGTTTGGAAGTGTTGGATGTTAAGTCTAAAACTACAAAAATGCATGGTGCAACAAATAACTTTAATTCAGAATAAACTGAATTCCTTCAAATTATCTTCCACAATGTTGTTTAGCCCCTTCCAAAACATGACCGTAACAAAACAAGTACATTGTACAAAGAACTATGCAAACTCTGTTACAAAATCAAAACTATGTAATTTATTTAATTACTTTAAATGTTTTGCTATTTTTGCACAAACATTCCCAAGCAAAGATCTTTCTTTGCTCCATTGGTGCTATTTTCTGAAGAGATTTCTCTGAGGAAAAGATAATACTGCAGGGAAGCTCCAACATCTTGAATAAATCTGAAAACTTCTTGGTCTCAGTGACCTTCCCCAGCCCTCAGCTCTGGGTATCCATCCATTACCTCAGTCCACTCAGGATGACATCCAAAAATGGCAGGCAGACTTCAGCCTTAACACTCACTCCATGACTAACCCAGTGAATGACCCACTCACCCAGCACCTCCAAAAAAAGTCAGAACTTGGGTCATAGAGTACTGAAGGCCCTTGACAGAGTCCCTTAACACGAGCTCTCCAGGCTTTCACACTCTTTGAACAGATGCTGACACCCGAGGAAGGTGCAGAACTCAAGTACTCCTGACCTTACTGCAGCTGTACCTGGCAGGCACGTTGGTGCTGACAGGAGCACGCCCCTGCCCAAGTCAGCTGCTGTACTTGCCCAGTTGAGCATCCCTCCACCATTTTTCTAGGTTTTTTTTGGAGAAGAGCAGTTGCACAGGACACAGAAAGACATAGATTTAAGTCCCTCCTGTCTGAACATAGTACAACCCTCACCATATAAACTCCAAGAAAAAGCATTAATCACCAGACTCTGTACATGTGACAAGGATGAAGGGCAGGAGGAGGTAAGAGTGCTCCTCAGCCATGTAGCTGCAGTATTATTAAACACAATTAAAGATGCCTTGTACAAGACCCAGAAATTACATTTACAGGAGGAAGAGGACAAGTTTCCTTCAGATCTAGTGAGGTCTCTGGCCATCTGGCTCCAGAACAGAGCTTTCTACAACCCTTTTCTCCCATCTGATTCATCTTGGTTCCTTGGTTAACAAGGAACAAGTCAACACAAAGGTTAGTGTCCCACCTAAGAACAGCACTAGCCAGGTGGCATGCTACTCCTCTGATCTAGGGGTTTTATATTAACTCAGAAAGAATTGGAATCTGGTCTCTTTCTTCCTCTCTGAGAGCTTTAATTACTGAGCTATTGCAGCACAAGAAAACTAGTTGGAACTGTTCCTCCAGCTGTGTTTTAAATTAAAAGAGTGGGGCATGGTGAGGTTCCATGGGAAAACATAAAAAAAGGCTGCCCATAATGCAGGGGGGCTCAGCATGACAGAAAGAAACCTCTTTGCTGCCTTCAGTGACTTGCCAAAAGTCACACAATGGGGAACTGAACCTAAATCTGCCTCCTAACCCAGTGCCCTTTCTGCTGCATCTTCTGACCTCCCAACTTCAGTGCTGAAGTAGAGCTCAGCCACCCAAGATCCCTCAGTTTTACTTCAGTTTGCCTTGCAAGCTCCTGAAGCTCTTCAGCACATTCAAGAAAAGGACAGAGGAGAGAAAAAGCCAAGCAGGGGAAGATTCAAAGACAAAACCTGCCCAGCCTTTGGGGAGCCTTTTCAGAGTGCATATCTGTGGTAATATTATCAAAGCAAAACCCATTTTTGCTGTTACCACTCTCCTCCAGGTCCTCACAAAAATGGTGAGCACATGATCATTATCCCACTTTGGCTTTTGCTATATCTGCTGACATGCTTCCTACAGCTATTGGAAGGTAGAAAGGTTTCTTATTTTCAGGCATCAGCTATTTCAGCCTCCTAAATATTTTTCTATCTCTTTTTCACAGTTAACTAGCAAAGAATTTTTCTTCAACAGTCTCCTGAACTGCTGTCCACAGAACTTGGCAGTCCAAGGAAGAACATCAGCTAATGTCACCAGAATAATCTATACTTTATCACCATCATCTTCTTCCACTTCCTGTCTCCCCCAAGATAAATCAAACTATCACTTGAAGATTTTCCCTCTCATTTGTTACCCCTCACTATTGCTTACTTAAAACTCGGTGCTTCAGAACATTTCCACTGTACAGCAGATACACACTGATAGAGAGTAGGACAGTCCTAATGCCAGAAAATTTGGAGTGACTCATCTTCATGAAAGCAAGCCATGTGAGTCACAGCCATGATGACTCAGAAGCCTGAGAAGAAGGCACCTTTCTGAGAGGAAGAATTGAAATTGTCCTACTTTTCCATATATATAACTTAGAGAGGAGCTTCCCATAGGGGCAGATTGAACCAGGGGGAGGGGAGGAGCAAGGAGTGATGTGGAATTATATTATCAAAAAGTAAAGAGACAACATGTATGTTATTGAAAGAAAAGAAACCCACCAGCTACATGGTGACTTGTCATATTTATTAGATCTTCCATTTAATACATACCTTCCTCCTTTTCTTGTTATGGGAAATTAAATGGAGTTAGGTTTTCTGTTGAAGTGCTTGGTTGCCTGACTCCATTGGCCCTTCACTAATGATTTCATGAGTGACCACAGGGAAAATAAAATTCTAAGACCTGCAGTTCATTAAAGCTGTCAGCAGAAGTGGATAAATATGACACATTGAGTAACTAATTTCAATGGTTTTAGATGTAAACATAGTTGGGCATTTATTCACTGTGCTTCACACAATGGTAGAAAAAGTATCAGATGGGTTAATCTGAAACAGCATGAATTTACAAGTCTGCTTATCATAATTTATATATAAACTGGAAATGATAAGTCTGCTTACTGTGCAAAGATCTAAAGTCACAACCCAAATGTGATGGCAGAAGTCCTGCTAATTCCCCTCTATGGATTATATGTGATCCAGACTGTGCGAACCACAATGTGCAACAGTTTCCATTTCTAAATAGAGTGAAGATGGTCTCATTCATTATTTTACTGTTGCCCACAGGGTCTGCACTGCTGTTTATTAAACTGCCCTTTGAGTGCTTCCAGTGTTAGAATCACACTATTCTTCAAGATTCAGCCCTTGCTGCCACATTTGGCATCAGAAATCTGATTTTTCTTCCTTCAAATTGACCATCATACCCATGGCTATTCTGGCAGTGTCCTTTAAGAACACTGTCTCATGGACTAGACTAATCAATGGCTGTCCTAAATCCCTTCTCTTCAACCTGCTTCCCATTTCCCTAAATTTCTTTTTATGTTTCAATTCCCCATATTTGACTTAAAGTTATGAAGCAATGCAGCTTCACTTAAAACCTCAGCAAAAAGGTTAAAGCTAATACATTTTACTTGGGAAGACCAGGAATATCTAAATGAACTCCTGAGGGCCTTCCAGTCTGAATCACTCTGTTAATCTATCAGATTCATAGTCACAGTGCCTCAAATAAAAAGCAGCAGTCTGTTACCCCAACCTAATTTTGACCTTTTTCTGAGACCACATCAACATTTGAAGGCACAGCTCACAGCACATGCCTAAAGCACGGGCAGTCACACAGAGGGCTGTGCAGAAGGCTGGCACTGTTCAGATATTTCCCAAGGAAAAGAGGCACGTAAACATGCCAAACAGACAGGCCTTGCAGATATTCCCTAGAGAACCTACCTGTTGTTAATTATCTTGAATATTTAGCCTGACAGTCAGCAGGGCTGGCTCCAGCTGCCACTGCCATCGCTGCCCTGGCTGTTTATTTTGCTTCAGACACAGCTGAATTGCTGATGGCCTTATGATCATCAGCTGGTAAAGGTGGGTTTGCATTAAAGCTCAGGACTGAAAATTGATGCAGGTAATGTACCTGCCACAATCTCTTGGCAGCACTTTGTGGCAGGAGTGTAAGTCTCTCAGAGCAGGGACATGCAGAAGGCTGGGGATAACAGTGCTTCCGTCTACCATACACAGGTTTGCTAGGAAATATTTGCCAATTCCCTGGACTTAAATTCAGATAATTGTTTGTCTTCCTATGGATGCAGATGGAGCAATGCCCCGCTTTGACATTTCTATTGCTACCTCAAAGGTATTTGTAGATCTTGGTAACATTTTCTACAGCAGCGTGCTCTTGTGTGTGTTCTGATTCCAGGGTGCCTCAGCTCAATACACTTGAAAAAGACCTGTTACCAAACAGACCAAGTGACAGCTCTCTCCAGAAGCAGGTCATGGGGAGGAAGCTGAGCCCCCTGGTCCCTCTGCACAGCCAAAACATTCAGTCTGTCTCCCTGACTCTTATTCGTTAGGAGATCTGTGGCAAGCATGACGCAGCAAAATTTCCATTGCCTAATAGAAATTTTCAGACCATCTTCTTGCAGATTTTCTACTTCAGTTGACACAGACATATTGCCCTTCAATTCTCTCAGTTTCCTATATACTTTTCTATACTTTTACCTCTTAGAAACAAGCTTGAGGTCACACCACAAAGCACTTACCTTGAAGCAGCAAGTAAAGGCAGCTTAGAAGAAAAAGCATAAAACAGAAGTACAAAACAAGCCGAAGTGACTTGGTAATCTGTGTGTGTATATATGTGACTGCATGATACTGCTGGTTTTTCTGATATACATTACTAGAATCAATGGCTTGAAGGCTGTCTGCAGAAAGAGAAACAATTGATTAGAGATCCACAAAATTCTCTGACACAAGTGTGTTTATATTTGTAAAAGTCCTACTTCCCTGAGCACAGGGAATCAAACAGCAGGAGGCAGTGGGTGTGTGGATGCTGCAGTGCAGCACAGAGATACCATCTTCAAACAGGCTGGCTGGCACACTGGGAAACAGCGCTGCCACAGCAGCACAGAGCGCCAGTTTGGACCAGCACATCCACACAGGTTTGCATCCTAACTCCTTAAGACTTTCAAACACTTTTTTTCATTAATTCCTGGTTCCCTGGCTGCAGTGCCAAAGTCACAGTCAGTGTGATGGGGGCACACTGAAGCAGGCTGCAATGGTGCTGCTCTCAGCCAGTGTGCAAACCATGTGGAAAAGGCTCAAGCAGTAGCAGAGGCAGAGCTGCCTGCCCATGCTCTCTGCAGAGCAGTCAGGCAGAGCAGCCAGGACTGAACTCCAGACTGCTCTGAGAAAGCACAAGTTTCCTGAGCCAGAGTGGCTCTTCCCTAATTTGGGTACTCTTTTATATTTAAGCATCTTCAGTGTCACTGCATGTCCCCCTGCTATTATTTCTCCCACTAGCCAGAATAACTTATATGAGACTTCCAGAGCTATTGCAAAGTAAGGCTGGGATGGAGAACAATGGAGTCACTGTAGCTTAGAAAACCCACTTACACCTCAGTACACACATATTCTTAAGGAGAACCAATAAACAGAACTTCAGCAGCTCCGGGAGCTACAATCTGGATTAGGCTCCATCTATGAGCCCTCCAGTCTCCCAGTACAAGAAATTTCGTTCTTTCCTTAGCTCTTGTCATTCCCTCTGCAAAAACTCACTCAAAGATGCCGAGTGAACAGTGAACACTTATTATCTGTGCATCACACCCCACCTTTACAAGCTGCTTCTGCAGCCAATTGATAAGATCCTGAGATACATCAACAACAGAAATGGGAGCTGCTGCACAGCAGTGCTAATGCCTCTATTAATCTACAACCTCTGGCCAACATTCATGGTCCTCACTTACAGGACACTCCAGGCACAGCTCAAATCAGACATAATTAGCAGACCGTGTGTCTAATGATAAAGCATCAATACTATTCAACACCGAAATTACTTCAGAACCTCAACTCACAAAGGCTGTATGTTTTAATTATAAACCTATTTATAGCCTTGATAAGAGGATAAAACTAAGTCCCTTCTGCCTATCCCTGACTGCTGAGCACATGGATGCTAAAGATCTCCCTTGCATTTGGGGATCAGGATAACCCATTTAAATTCTCCAAAACAATATTGCTGACAAAAACCTCACAACTCTTGGCATTATGTTTCAATATAAATAAATAAATACTGCTAGAGACATCTGACTATACCTTAAGGCACTAGACCAGAGTCATATTAAATTGGAAAGAAAAAGAAATTGTAAATGATTTTCACTGCTGAAGAACACAACTCAGAATACAACGGTGTTATATACCTAATACATAGACAATTGTAAACATGTTCTGAAGAAAATTATAAGTAAGACTTTTTATAAAATGTTCCTTACTACAAAATATGCAGAATTAGATAATATTGTGATTTTTCTTGTTTACACAGCCAGCTGGAACATAATGTAAAGGTATGTGGATAAAGGGGCATATTTGACTATATCTTTCATATCCTAGATGTTGGGCTGCACTGCAATTGGAAGAATCTATGGAAACCTGCAGTATGTCCTATTCAGAAGTTATCTCTATAAAACCACTTTACAGTTTATTAATTCTGACAAAGTAGTTGGCTGTACCAAAAATGGTGTCACCATATTGCAGGCTGGAATTATAGCATGATCATTCCTTTGTAATCAGATTTTCAGAGAGAGAAAGGTGTAAGAGAGATGGGTGACATTAGGAAAAACAACCCCTCCCAAAGTATTTTCTATTGCAAAACAATCTCAAGTTCAGTATCCAGAAACTAACAGTTTATTAACAGAATAGTTACCAAAAGGTCAGGTGAGAATTAGAGAGAAAGTAAAAATAACTAAGCACAGCAGACAAGGAAGAGTCCTGCTAAATTCAAAAGTCAGTGATGTGTCTTTCAAAATCCTGCCTCATTAAGCCTTCCTGAATCAATAAATAGATAAGTGAGATAACTTCCTATCACTTTGTCCACAATTCCCAGTTCAAAATACAGGTTGGTTGTGCAGTCTTAAATTCTTGCATTGCAAGAACCTAACATCCTTCTCCCTCTATCAAAGAGCTTTGCAATTAGAGCTTCAAGAAATACCCTGCATGATGAGCAGAAGTTCCTGAACATTTGGATGGGACTGCTCAAATAAACTTTAAGAGCATCTGTTCAGAAACCTAAACCCATCTTTGTGTTTTTATATGAGTAATATGCTAAAAATGGATTGTAAGTGGCCAAATTGTGTTCTCAATCAAACTTAAACAACTTTGGTGATTTCAACACTACTATGTGATTATCTCAGCTGATATGAAGCACTTCTGCCCATTGGCAAAGAAGTTGCAATATTCACTCTATTACAAGATGAGGTGCTTTCCATGGTTGATATTCTCTCTTTTCATTGTCTTTTCTCTGGTAATTTTATTTCCTGCTAGTCTTCAGTCTACTATGATTTAGCCATTTCAGATCACTGTGCACATTTTTCACCAAGTTGAGAATTACAGTTTGAAAAAACTGCAGTAGGAAAAGGCAGAAAAGGACAAAGGACAGCATTAGCATACATTTAGTCCACTCAAATAACTCCTTCGTTCAGCTCAACAGCAGAGTATGAGCTAGTCACAACCATGAGTAGCAAAGTGATTTCCAAAGGAACTAAGGAATTTCTTAGTGATTAATCTTTAATTTCAGATGGTAGGTTTCTTTCAAAGATACTGAGTTCAGTTACAATTTATCAGACTTGACAGCTTTTACTTACGTCTTAGAATAGATGAATTTCCCCCACAACAGGAATTACCGAGTGACATTTTATGCTTTGAATTATGCAGGTGATCAGACAAGTTATTTATATTTTCTCTTTGTGGCCTTGAAATTGGTGAGCCATAGCTGAGACCATAATATGTGATTTGACGTAGCCTAGACTTTCCAAATTAATATTTCACTTTACAGACTGGTCTCCATCCTGAACAATTTTAAGGTGGCACACTTCATCAAGTTACCAGGTCCCGACTGATCCCAACACCCATTATTCTTGCATAGGAAGATGTTTCTCAGTTTTGTTTAATCCAAGTCCAAACTTAGGAAACATTTCACGTATGCACAAGCCATAGCCCTAAAGTAAATTAACAATCAGGTTTAGATTGTATGGGGGAAAATAAAACAAAACCCACCAATATTTTATTTCAGTAACATTAATACATTCATTTCTATAACTATTAATCTGCAATTATTTTGAGACAGAGGAATACTAAGTGATTTTGTAATCTTTAGTATATTACGTTTATGCCTTTGAAGAACTCAAAGATTAAATGTTACCCTGCAAGATTCGGTGAACTCAAATTTCCACAGTTCCCCACAGAAAATCGTTCAAGGCTGGGAAAGTTAATATCACATGGGCCAGCAGCAGCAGAACACTGGCTGTGCTAATGGAACACAGCAATTCTCAATTATCAAATGGTAGAAAGCATTTTATTCTATTCCTGGCAAGTGGTACAACAGCAGACATTAAAATCACATACTTCATTTTTATAACATTTTTACTTTCATTTTCCCTTATTTCAATTTGTATCCAATATTAGCAACCAATAATTCAAGTGCAGCCAGAAATGGAAAATCAGATCTTCGTACTAGCCAAGAATAGCTTAAAAAACATTTCAAAGGCTATGAAGCACTAACCTTCTGATTTAATTTTTTAGAAAAATTGTTATATACTGAATCCTTAAGTTATATTTGAATTGGGAGGAGGAAGATTAGAAGCAGATATCAAAGGGTCACATCTCACAATTCACAGTAAGTAAATACTCTGGCAAAGGCATAAATGATACAAGGTTACATAAGAATTTCCAAGTATACCCTAAAAGCTCTTTCTGTAGCAGCACCATAAAGCACTTTGTAAGCAACTGCAATATACTCATTATCTCATTGCTTTTACACTGCAGTAACCACAGTAATGAAAAAAGTGTCATTAAGGCTAAATTTGACCAAGGCAAGTAAACAGGGACCACATTCAGTCCTGTCATATCACACACCGGTGGCAGCAAAAGGGAATAAATATAAGGCTCTATTCAGGCCTAATCTAGAGGAAATTTAAATCTGTGGAGTTAAATAGAATTGTCCTACTTTCTGTCTCACTCTAAAGGATTCTCAAAATTGACCAAAAAAAGAGATTAGAATCTCTTTTTAAAATTCACAGAAACAATACAGAAGTTGTAGCAATCTTCCAGTGATCCCACTACACATGAAATTTGAAGTCTCTATTTCTTCAGTACCTACACAGAGATTTTAAGAAAAAAAACAAGAATTTTTTATTCAATACTTTGATCTTGACAATCTTACCCTGTTCCAATGGCGGTGTAGAATGATATTTTGTAATGTTACTGTCCAATCCAAGCTTCTGTGAGAAACCATGTCCAAGTCTCCTTTCAAACACAGTGCAAACCCAAGATCACAGGAGAACCCAGAGTATCTCTCCTTACCAGTGAAGGGATTTGTCAGCACTTTGGCATTAGTGCAAGGATCATCAAAGGTCTTATGATCTCTTGACCATTTTCATACAAAGAAAAGACTTCAAGTGTCTCAGGGATGTTGCCAGCTGAGCATATGGGCAGCGGGATTTTTGGCTGTGTTTTTATGACATGAGTCTAGTCCCATGGCTAGGAGGAAGTGTAGGAAAGCCCAGAAGGTCTGGATTAATATACAGTGATACTCCTCTGCAACACACCCCCAGCTGCCAGCTCAGAGGGAAGAGGCCATATTACTGAATTTCATAATCCCCATTTGATTTATTCTCTATTTGATTTTGCTTCCCTTCATGTGTCCAGACAGTTCTTGAACATATGTGAACTTTTTGCCTCCACAGCACTCCCTCTCAAGGAATTTCAGTGCAGAACTATTCAGCAAACAAAGGAACCCCCTCTTCTTTTTGCCACCTGCTTGATGCCTTTGGTATCTTCCCTCCCAGACTGTCATTATTAAGGAAAGAGAAAGTATCTCTAGTACTTATTCTCTGCTTGTGAGGGAAGGACCAAAAAAAGACAGATCTTATTGTATACAATAATAAAACAAGCATTGGAAGAGAAAGACAATGAAGGATAGTGTTCTCTTAACAGCCTGAAAAAATAGGGACAGAGCTGCGTCCAAAAGGCTGCAGCAAGCAATGAAAGCTGATGGCTGTGACTGTAGTAAGTAGCAGAGACTGCAGGGCTCTGCCTCCCTGGGCCCTCGTAAGAAAGACAAGGCATTGCCACAAAAGTCACAGCCAGAGAGGAGCCTGAATTGTTTCTGGGTCTCTCAGCCTCCTTGGGAGTGATGGGAGGCAACATTATATACTTAACAGACTAATCAATAAATATACACTTAACAGACTAATCAATAAAATTTCTTCCATTCAAAGGAGTTATGTGCATGCTCCAGTGTGTATTTATATCCAGCCACTTAACAAGAATTTTACATAAATGCTGAAAGAATATTCCCAGGAGAAACAGAAATGCTCAACATATTTTCTCAAGAAACCTCCTTCTAACTGCATTTCTCAGGTGACCATAGCAGGCAATTAAATAAATATGTGAGGGTCAATAAGTATGGACTAAGAAAATTTAACTAATATAGAGTTAATCCCAAGGAAGGCAGCTGAAAGTAATGAGAAAATAACCAGCCTACAACAAGAAGAATAATTGCAGAGCTTTTTGTCACCACAGGAATCTACTAATGTCATATCATCCTGGGAGACAGAGAGTAGATTCTTCTTAAAAGTAACCAGTGCTGTGAATACACAGGGAGCACAGCTGACCTGTAGCTGAGAGCCCAGGAAAGGCACAGCCTGATATGCACACTTTGGGAACAGCACACTTTGGGCTTGGAGGCACATGTCAGCCACCACCAGCATTCCTCCCCCATTTCAACGAGGAGTGCAGCCCTGCACTTCTTACACACCACACACAAAATTCCCTGTAGACTCCAGTCCATACTGTACAGAACTGTTTTTAAAAAATCTCTGAAATTAAGAGATATTCACCTATTTTAAAAATAAAGCTCCACTTTGATTTTGCTGCATATCATGTTTTAAATTTTAATGTTTCTGCATTTTTCTGTTTTGTTATTTGGAGAAAGGAATAAATATAATTTTCTGTTAACATTTCTTTAAACAACTGTTTCTCCAAAATAAAATGCAAATCTTCAACAGCTCTGTTACATACACACATATACACACACAGAGCCATGCCTTTCACATCCACTGTTTTAAAGACAACCCTCACTCGAAATCAGGCACATTCCCAAGACAATTTTCAACACTTTATCTATGTAATGAAACATTGTGCTGTTTTCACTAATACAAAACAAGAACAGAGTTATGTTCACCAGGGAATCCAAGATCTCTTCCCTTTCCTATTTACTCACCATCTCAGTTGGCCGTTCATTTCATGAGCATCTCACACTATGTGTTTCATCACCACGAAATTCAATTTAATGCTTAAATAGCAAAAATAACCAGACATTCGTAACAAGAACAACTTTAGACTTTTCATTCTGATTTTACTCCCATTTGATTTAGTTTGAATTATTTTCTGTTTATTTTTTTGGTAGCTGATTAAATTCGGGAACTATGCTTGATGACAAATTATGCATTCTGCTTTTCAAACACTGTCCAGTAGGTTCTGTTGGTGTTTACCATACCAGACATGTATTTCAAGTAGTGTTTTCACTGACTCTCCAGCTTGGAAAAGTCCTGCTTCACTACAGATATTACTGATGGTTTCAAAATGACAGACCCAAGCAAGTGAACAGGGAGGGACAATTCACAATTTTTTACAACACAGCTGGAGGCAGAAGAAAACTATTTTTTCCCTCCACAAGACATACTGTACCAAGCAGGGGTGAGGAACTAAGACTTTTTACCCCAGTCAAGTCAGCACTGAACTCTGATCAGCCTTGAAAAATTTTGTGTGTGTCGATTTTCACGCAGAAATCACAGACATGAATATTAATAAAGTTAGCCAGTTTGCTGTTCTCAGCACAGCAGAATATCAGCTCCAGGAAAACAAAATTTCATAAGACCAAAGGCCTTTCAGTTGTTCTACAGTATTATCTTTCTTCTGTTACGTTGGAGACAGCCTAAGCAGATTACATTTGCTTCAAGTTTTGAAATGTGCCTATCAAAACCCATTACTACAGCAGCAGCCATTCCTACTAGAAGCCATTAACCAGCAGGAAATAACAAAACTGTTCAGAGACAGGCAAGAAAATAGAGCAAAAATCAGAAATGTGTAGAGACAAGGCTAAAAATACCAATGAGCAAATTTCCAGGCATAACTAAAAAATACAGTCATAGAAAACATCCATTTTTCAGCTAATGCTGGTTCTACATAAGCAATGGTCACTAATTAAAAGCAAAATATATTACACTATACATGAATAGAACTTGAATAGAACATGTTCATAGAACATCAATGAACTCTCAGAACTTGGTTGAAAAAGCTGAGAATACTTTTGAAGTTCATAGATCTACCCTTTCTGTGCTAACAGAGGCAGGATGAAGAACTGTCCTAACTCTACAGACTGTAAAGGATTCACCATTTTTCATATCGTTTTCAATTTATGGTTATGACAAGATTTATTTTGAACCCCCAGGTTAGCTTTTTGGAAATATTTAACTGTACCACAGAGGAGAGAGAGAGAAGCATTTGGATGACAGAAGTAGCCCAGGGCAGAAGCAGGTCAACATCTCCAGGAAAATGGAGATCCAACTACTCTGTTTGGAATGTGGGCCAAGATATCTAAAAAAGTAATTAGAAAATATTTAGTCCTAACCAGCCTGTGAATTGTTCCCACAGCTGATCTTAAATTGTTCAATTGTTCACTTACTGTGATCTCTATGCTCCAAATTACTGACTGAAGGAAAAGTGTGTATGGGTGTCTCTAGCACAAAAGAAAAGGGTGATGATATGGCTACAGAGCAGACAGGAACAGGATGCTGCAGCTCTTTAGTGACTCATTCATTTGGCTGGACCTTATTAATTTGTAGGTCTTCAAAATTAAATGCTGTCAATTTTAAAAGACCACAGAACATTCAATAATCAGTTTTATCAAAAAAGATTTACAATGAACAGCAACAGCTAATATTTAGAGGCAATTCAAACATTCAATGAACAATCTTAGAAATACAAAGTCATTTCGTCTGTTACTGAACACATATACTTTTTCTTCTCCTGTTTGCAATTTTTGTAACATTTTTCCCAGTATTCCTTATGGCCACTTAGTAGATGTGATAGAGACCTGTTCTGTCTCAGGTCCCACAACCCAGCGCAGTGATCACATTTCACACTCGAGCCCCAGAAACCACTTAATCCTACAGCTGCAGCTGGAGGGAGGGAGGGGAGGGGGTGTAGTCTGCAGAAAGAAAATCTCATGCCCTGAGAAACAGCACAAAACCATCCTGACCATTTCCATTAGGATGTCAGGATATTCTGTTTCCAGAACTGTCCTAGCCAGCCAGGGGTGTCTAGACCTGTTATGTAGCTACTACAGACGTGAAGCTTCATCTGTGCCGTGGTTGCTGGTGCTGCCAGGCTACTGCTGAAACTACAAAGGAAAGAGTATCAGTCCAATAGGCTACACTGCCCTTCTGCTACAGAAACATCTGCAAACATTTCCCACCTTTATGAGCAGGACAAAATTTTACCCAAAACGATGACTCAAAATTCTTCAGTTGTGAAGAACAACAAGCATTAACTCCTAGAAGCAAGAAATCCAGGTCCAGCAGTTTGGGTAGTGTTACTCAAGTCTTCTGATATTTAAATGAAAACTGGACTTGGATAGGCAACTCAGCTATATATTGAGAATACCTAATTTAAATGAATAAATTCAGTCACCTGCTTCCCCTAGCAGCAAATGCATAAGTAGTTAATATAAAAAAAGCTTTCACAAAAGAGGAACATATTGGAAACTTCTCCTGATGTTCTAGGAAATGTAGAGTCAAACTTGGAAAACCAATGTTTAAAAGGAAGGCATAATCAAGAAAAAGTGCTACCAAGACTACACAGGAAAAGTAGGAATTTCATAGCCAGTTAAGGAGGTTCACAGAGCATGCAATCTGAATTTTACACCTAAAGGAGCTAAAAGAGGTGAAAGAGTGTCAGGGAAAGCAGTTACACAGAACATGAAGTTCAGGTCTTCAGAAAATCCACAGGAATCTGCTGACCGCTGAACTTGAAATCAGCAAAAGGAAACACTGAAGGACTTCTGGATGATTAGAAATCAGTGATCAAAAATCATCACCAATTACTCTTGACTGCTATCACAGCAGAGTTAATCCTGACATATATCAAGACAGGAATACTGCAAGAGTGAAGAGACAACATTAATATCATATTGTGGCATTCATGAAGCCATAATTAAAAGGTAGCATCTTCTCTTAGCATCCAAGAATCAGAAAAGATAAAGACAAATAAAACAAAGAAGTCAAAAACTGCTACAGGAAAGAGTTAAAGGCTGGGAGATAATGATAATCTAATTTATTAAAAAATAAAATAGCAATCAATTCTTTTCAAAAATACTTTTCTGCCAGACAGACTTCTATTACTGGTTGCTTTTATCCAACAAAATGTTCTGAGTCATTTCAATTATTAGAAATTGAAGCTTCATAAGCTCAAAATGTAAATAAGTTTATTACTTTTGCCAGCTAGAGACTTTTGAAACAACCTCTTGCCTCCTGTAATTGGTAAGAGATGACTCTTAAGAAATTCAGCCATGACCAAGTACCTTTATAGAAACCTTATTGAAACTAAATGAGTAATTACAAACGTGCCGTACAGACAAATGAAAATTTTTAACTGAAGTGATACAAAACCAGTGGTTCCTCTCACTCCCAAGTTTCAAAATTCAGTGCATGAGGGCAACTTCATTGATTTCAGGTAATTTATCCAAGATTCACTTCAATACACCTGACATGAAGCACTGGCACAGTGACTCTGAGTAACACATCATAGCTGACAACATCCACTTCAATCTGAATTAAGTACATTTGGAAAGGTTTAAGGAAAAGGGATACCTAGGCAAATTATATTGTTGAATACTGCCTCAGAAGGGTCTTAAGTGAAATAATTTGGTATTATGCCACCTGCTATTTTCAGTGATACTTTTTAAGTGCTGTAATATTAAATGTAATAGACATACCAGTGACAGGCCAATCAAAAAAATAATCAGCTGGTTCAAGCAGGTTCCACCTGCTTAGGGAAGCATCCTAGCTAAATACTGGATCATTATGGATCTGAAAGTGCAGTTCACTTCAAATTTCCATTTATTTTACTTTTTCATATCAGTTACAGATATACAAGCACAATATTTGCAGTAATTCATTTTCTAATTTCTCAAGAGAAGCAAAAGGCTGAGTTAAAATATCAATGCATAGAGAACTTAAAACCACTTCCTATTTCACTAAAGGCTCCATTCGAGGATACTAATCAATTTTTAAAATTTTCTCTTTCATAAGTTTTGATGCACTTGTAAGTCAAAATATGTAAAAAACCTAAAAGGCAAACATTCCAGTCACCTGAAATACTAATAGATAACATAATCTTTGACTATAAAGCCACAAAAAATATCAAAAAGTGAAGTAGGGATATTACATCATCTCTGAATTCAACCATGGTGAAGCACATTCTGGGACGTGTGCCCATTCTTGGTGTACACATTTTGTGACAGATCAGTGTTACACACTGATGAGTAAATCCACAGAAAGACCCATAAAAATGAGCTGAACACCACAAAATGGGCTTTTCAAGAAGACTTATTTCATGATAAAAAAAGGCTGAATGGTTTAGACTGAAACACATTTTCACAAACGAGGCAAACTTCATTTCATTACCAAGTATTGATAGCACAAGTTAGCCAACAGTAAAGGAGATACAGAATAAGAGACTTATTTTTGCTAAAAAACCTACCATGCCACCAAATTGTTCATTTACCAATTGAAACCTAAAAACAAAAGGGGATTTCCTTCTCAGGAACATGGTAAGACTCTTGGGTCCCTTTATTTCATGAGAAATTATTGAAAGCTGTTTTCAAGCATTTTCTTTTATCCTTCCACCTTCAATCTCACATCTTGGCAGTCTTCAGGTTTCTTAAAATACAGAAACATTTTAGGCTGAATAGTACTTTTTGCAAGGCCTGGTATTAGCTGATTCCAAGGGATTCCTTGCTGAAAAAGTCGGACTCGGTGTTCCTTGCGGGTCCCTTCCAACTCAGCAGGTTCTGTGATTCTGTGAAGCTGTGCTGCAGAAGTGGGGTTTGGGTTTTGGCTTCTTTTCTCAGGAAATGACCGCACTGAATTGCTTCAAAAAGATGTAGCAAAAAAAGCCTGGGGTACTCTCTTTCAGTAATAACATGAGAATGGTTCTTGTTCAGTCCCTATGCCTGCTACCATTCCATGATTTTTAATTCTCACAGTAATTCAGTTGGTGCCTTTGATTTCTGTTTGCTTCACCTTGAAATACTTACAGTCTTTGTGTCCTGCAAAGGTAGGAGACTGTGAAACAGCAGCTGCAGTCTGTTACAACAATACAGTGAACACAACCATGAAAACTTTCTTGAGAGCAACAGAAAAACAATCTGAAATAAAAGTAAAAGCAGACTGATGGAATATGGCTATTCCTTCTGTAAAAATGGATAACAGAATCCCTTAGGGGTTTTTGACTTAAAAATGTAAGTTTGTTTTTAATGCTCATGATAGATAAGGCTAGCTGTGACTAGGGTGACAGTAAGAATAATTCCTCCTAAGAAATAAATCAGCACCACTATTCACTAAAAAAAAAAAATAGAAATACATTATTTTAGAAGCCAAAAAGACACTTATAAAACTAGATATTTTTCTTGCCCCTATGAAGCCTTAATGAAAAATAAATCTTTATCAAATGGCAAAACAACTGATCTTAATGGGGACAAGCTGTGGATGCAAAGGGCAATAGATCTTACCTGTGTTAACCACCTAGTAAATATTCTTCTTTCCTTTTTCAGCAAGGAATCCCTTGGAATCAGCTAATACCAGGCCTTGCAAAAACTACTATTCAGCCTAAAATGTTTCTATATTTTAAGAAACCTGAACACTGCCAAGATGTGAGACTGAAAGTGGAAAGATAAAAGAAAAAAAAACTTGAAAACAGCTTTCAATAATTTCTCATTAAATAAAAATTGATGTTTTAAAATATACGCTATCTTATATAACAAAGAAATCAGGATTCCTAGATTCTGCAAGTCTTATATTAAACAGCATTTTTTTCTAATAGCACCTCACTATACCCATTAGCCCGTGAACTGAGGTGCAACTAACCTAGAGCATAACAATCAGCATCTGTCTCAGAAAATGCAATGGAAATTGTCCTTTGTTTCATTAAATTTGTATTCATCATGTTTCTAACAACAAAGCTATGATACAATTTACACACCATTCTGAGTACATAAAAAATTTTCTATTTTTCTACCAAGCAATGGTAGAGACAGTGACCCACATCAGTAAGAAAATTCTAGTAGTTCTCTCTGTTCTATTAAAACTAATAATCAGTTCTACCACTGTGACAATGCTGACAAGTCAAAAAAAAAGTGACTTTTACTTAGTATGGAGGATATTGTTTTCGCCAGAGAAGAAAGATTGAAAAAATTCTCAGTTGATAACAAATGAAAGCCACAGGGCTGAACCCATCTCTGATTTCCTCCATGTTCCCAGCATGAAAAAAAACTCTAAACATGGTTTTCCTTTCCTGAGGAGTCTCACCAAGCTCATTAGATGATATATAAGCACTCTCAGCATTCTTTGTTTGCCTTTATCAGTCTTCAAATAAAAATGGCTTGCTTTGTGTCTGCCAAACATAATTAAATCACTTAGTGTTCAATTACTGAGACAAATGCTGACAAATCCATTTGATTACCACAGACAAGGCCATGCCACCCATTGTGGTATTTTCCTCATGTTTTTTCCTCTTGATACTGTTCATACTTTTTGGACATTACTTACGAGATGTGGTGTCCTGTATGTATTTATGCAACATTCAGGAAATCATATCTTCAGCATGACCAGGAACAGCTCAGCTGCCTGTACCTAACCAGGCAGCACAAAGACCTGTGTGAGTTGGTGTAAGCTGCCCCAAATTCTGTGTTACTGATCTTTCTTCGCTACTGCTGATAACTGATCTAGGCAGATGAAAGTTGGCTTATGGATGAACTTTTGTCACTTTCATCCTTACTGGAGTGTGAAAATATCTTTTCCTGTCAAAAAAACCTTGTCAGTATTACAAATCTTCTCCTGGAGGCATATAAAACATTCACTACAGAGATGGGTAGCCCACAAACCCAAAGAGATGCTCTTTTATACTTTTTTGATAGAAGACAAGTTTTACAGTGCGCTGAACTCATTTCTTCAGTCATTCCCAAGCCAGACTTCAGATCAGGAATGCACTTAAACTTGTGCTGAAAATTAAGGTGGCATTTCAATACCACTGAGGTTTAAGTCCTTCTGTCCTGGTGATGGAATCATAGAATGGCTTTGGGCCGGAAGGAACCTGAAAGATCATCTTGCTCCAGCCCTGCTGCCATGGGCAGGGACACCTTTCACTAAACCAAGTTTCTCAGGGCCTCATTCATCCTGGCCTTGAACATTTCCAGGGATGGGACATCCACAACTTCTCTGGGCAGAAGAGGTCTGACCTAGGAGCTTGAACCAATCTGAGAAAAGATTGAAGGTCAGAGTCTTCATTTGAAGGTGAAAGCCAACCTCATTGCTGGCTCCTTTATTGCTGGTTCTCCTGTTGTTGTTTGCACTGTTACACTGAAACAAGGCTTGCTTCCTAACATGGTGGGATTTTTTAAAATAAGATAATTAAGGTCTTATTACCCTACAGGAACTAAAGACAACACAGATAATTGTAATTAAATCCCCAAGAAAAGCAATTCCTTAATTTTTTACTACACTCATAGAAAAAGAATATTTATACTGCTCAGCACCTATCTGTCACAAAGGAACTGAACTTTCAAAGTCCCTGTGAGCTGAGCTCTGCTTCCAAAAACAGTTTGTGTATTTATAGTTATGCTTTCTGACCTCCTTTTCTCATTTTCTGGTGGGAATACACAAACTCAAAAAAAAAAAAAAAGGAATTTAATTATAGTAATGGTTCCTAAATAAAAATTCCATCTTGGTACAGTCAGCATACAGGGTAAGCCCTGGTGGCCTCTTCACAGATTAGGTGTACATATTCATTTGCTTACCTTTCTTTACTGCTACCTAGTGATTAATTGACAAATACTGTAGGCGAAGTGCATAAAAATACTTGGGAAAAGCAAGTTCAAAATAACACCTGGAACATTAAAACACTGGACTGGAAAATGTTAAGACACATACCTGCAGTTAATACTCAGTGTTAAATAATACTGAATTGTTGAAAGTATTCTTAAGTTTGGTCTTACTATAGACCTGGATATGAAGAAATTTCAGGTTGAAATTGCCCAGAAACATAAGACTTGGTGAAGAATTCACAGCCTAACTCGGAAGCAGATCCTTGGAATCTGTGCAGTCACATTCAAGTAAACCCTGTGTAAGCAAGGGGAAAATGTAACCCTTTATCAGCCTATCAGTATTAATCTTCAAGTATTCTACCATTCCTCCCATCAAGGTAAGAGCGAAGTGTGAAACAAGCAGCAAGATATGCTCTCTGCCACAAAGAAATTTAGTTGGGCTCTTTCTTAGAATGCCTAATTCTCAAATCAAGTGTTTCTCATTCCATCCAGGCATGCAATTATGTATCCATTACTGACTGTAGCAGTAAAACAAATCCACTGCTGGAGTTCTGAATTAAAAGTAGGTCCAGCCTTTTCACTTTGGATAAACTGACCCTGATTTGACATTCTTACCACACAGCACTGGCAAGAACATTGTAAAAATAAAAAGCAAGGGGAAAGAAGGAAAAAAGAGCTACCTAGTGCAGGACTGAGGGGGTTTTATCTTCTTTAAATGGAATGAAGTAGATCATATACAAAATGTATGAAATGGGAGCAACAGAGATGAATAATGCATCCATTACTTGTTTGCATAATGGAGTTATTTGATCTACTTTGACTTCTCAGGCAGAGCAAAACCAAAACGTAATGGTTTTCCCACCTTCTTCCAAGAAAGTCCTCAGAAACTCCTGTCCTTTGAAAGGCCACAGGATGCTGTAGAATACTAATGAACTTGCAGGTATTGTAGGTATGCCTGTAAAATAGCACAGGTGATTTTGCCCCCAGGGAAGATAGCAACCTCTGGGCACCCCTGCCTGACTGAATGAGTGAAGCTCAAGCACTCAGGCAGGAGGTGGCACACAGGTGTCCATTTGTGCTCAGATGGCAGAGAAAATTTGCGCAGGGGAAAGAAGAACAAAAGTATTTCAGAGGGGTTACTTTAACAGGTTTTAGGGTCTTTTTGCCCATAAACAACATATACTTTTGTGAACTTTTAATACAGCAATTTCTCTTCAAGTGTTTTAGAAAGCTCTGGAAACTTCTAAATGCTTTCAAGTGTCTTTGTCACTACTTTATGAAATCAAAGGCTGTTTGATAATGTTCAATCATTTGAACATTCTGTAGTGAAAGGTTCAATCCTAAGCTGAATTCAAGGGCTGCACACTCCAATGAGGAAAAGTTAAACACCTGACCAGACCAGCTTCTGTTGACTTAACCTGTGCAGGCACACATGGTACTGCCCATCTTTTTCCTTTTTCTTCTTTTTTAATATTTTAAACTACCCTTGAAAGGATGACATTCACCTCAAAACCAAAAGACACACTTCCTCTGTGGCTCCTCCGCACTAATTTTCTGCCAGGACATTCTGCAGTAGAGAAGGAATTTTCTGCTTCTCCACTGAAGCTACTCTGCTGTCATAAAAAATTACAGTCAAACATCAGTGACAAAGAGGTAAACTAAGACATAACTCTTCAACCATATTTTCCCCCCTCATTCCATCCCAAAACATAAGTTATCAGTTGCCAAATTTCTGTAGTCCTACAAGTAGTGCTTGAAGTCAGCACACCAGAACTCAGAAGGTTTGGTCCAGCAGCTGAGCAGGGCTGCCTGGCCTGCCCAGACTGTTAGAGTGACTTTCATGTAGGATTTTAGGGTGCAGGCACATGGCAGAGTTGAAAATCCTGAGATTTTGTGTGGACAAACTAACTTTACAGGTGCTCATCAGCATTGCAATGGGAACAACTTCTTTTCCTGCTTTATCTGAAAATTGCTAAGGAATCCTTGTCTCCTGTAATGGCAGAACTATATTTATTGGATAAAAAAAGTCTTATTACAGGACAATTTCAGCATTACTTTCATTCTAACTAATCTAAACCAGGGACTCACCAATAAAAAATACTGCCTGATAGAGATTTATATACAAGTCTAAATTTAGTCTAAAACATAAGTTAGCTCTGACCTGTGTGTAATGACTTTCTACAGTGCTCTACTGAATAAAAATGGTTCACTTGTCTTAATAAAAACAATTACATTAATAGGATTGCATTTTTATCAGTTTACATATTTGAAACTTAATAAAATGCCTTTTTTCCCCTATCTGATTTATTTAGTTAATATCATCACTATTATACTCTCTCAAATAATCTAGAAGTAAAAGGCTCCTGTCATTTATCTTCCATTATACTAATTTTTTTTTAGCAATCCCTTTCCTTCATTATTTCTTATATATGAAAGCACCTTTTACTTACTGTAGTAAATTTTGAGTTCTAGGGGGTTTTTTTTCCTCAAGAAAGGATGGTGCTGAACAGTGTTGTACAAAGCAATAGTACATGGCTTCTCTGTCAGAATTTGCTTGGGTGTATTGACAAACTGGGCATCTGTCCTTTCAATGTACATTCCAAAATGAGTGGTTTTACTGTTTTTATCTATTCCTCTTTCTCCCACAGAATTGTTTGTCTCTGTCAGAATGCCATTAACTGAGATTTCAGTTCTGATGGTCCTGAATGTTGAGGCACAATCTAATCTTCACAGGAAGGGCCCCTGGCACTGTTTCTTCAGGAGAAATGATAATGAGAATATATTTTACAATGTGCCAGATTTGCTCTAGTTCTATGAAGCTGTGAAAACAAATCTTAGAACTCTTACCTAAAAAGCCCACTTTTACTGGAAAACAGCGTGAGGGATTTTACATTACAGACATAAGAAATCCAGACACATTCATTGTCATGAAAGTAAGTGCTCCTACAAGCAATTGTAAATCAGACTAGAAAAGGTAACCAAGTATACTGTACTCAAGCCAAGGAAAAGGGATAGGAAGCTTGGAAAGTAACTGCTCTTTCTCATGACTTCAGTGAAAATATTTATTAATACAGCTAACAGCTGTCAGCCTCTGTCTCTGAAAGGTATGCCATTAACTTAATTCTTGTACAAGGACAGTAATTTAAAAATGAGGTTGTACTTGGCAGTCACTTTTGAAGCAATTTAAATATCTTTAGGTGCTTTGACAACTCACCAACCTTCCAATACATAACCTTTTCCTGTCACTCAGAGCACACTTTCTTCAGTCAACTCTCACAGGATCAGTGCTAATAGTAGTTTAAGGCAGAACCTACCTCCTACAAGTAGAGAAAAACAGCAAAAAAAGAAAATTTAGTCTAATGTTCACTGTTCTAACTCTGAACCTTTTCCTTACAGATGGCCACGGTGATTTGAGGTGAATGAGCAAACTGTACAAGCTGCTTTTAAAAAGCTGGGATGTTTCTTTTATCTATCCTGAAGAAGATTCACTCAGTTCATGTCTGTAGCATTTCCTGTGTAAAAGCCAAACTGCCAGTCTCAGGCAGGCACTCAAAATCTAGCTGTTGTTTTTCTTCTTACAGACTATTTTCAGGAAGAGATGTGACCAGTCCAGTGCAACTACCCAGGAAGAGCACAAGACCAAAGATGCCTATGATAAAATTATTCATCATTTCTGAGACTTCATTGTATATTTTAAGATAAAAGAAAGTGTTAGATGATATAATATGACCATCTACAATAACAGACAACATGAATTCAAATAAAATATCTCTGTCTGAATTCCAGTGGCATGGGAATGGCTAACAAGGGCTTTCCAGGAACATATCTGGTCTGCATTTAAACACCAGAGAGAGAGGAAGTTGGGCTATATTTGTACTTGATTTTCCCAGTTAACAGTGCAAATATCCCCAGCATTGCTATGTATTTGCACACAGAGTCATCAGGACAAAATAAATAATCTTAGAAAAGCTGCAACTCGAAAGCCTTTCAGCAGGTAGTCAATCTAGAGAGCAGAAAAGCAAAACCAGATTTGAGGGAGAGTTGCACACAGGTAGCAGCATTTACAGCTGCATGCTTCCCAAAACAAGGGATACAACCTAAACCCAAAGCTAAGCTAACTAGAGACTGCAAATTAAAAAAAAGATTGCAGACTTAAGAAAATCTTTACAGTTGTTTGGGTTTTTTTTTTCTGAAAAGGCATCATGTGGTGTAGAATTTGATAGGGGGAGAAGGTAAAAAGAAAAGGGTCTGATTGTCCCAGTTATGACACTTCATCAAACAGAAAAAAACAAAACTGTTGGTAACATCTTTTTTAAGAGAGGAAGCAGAAAAAGACTCCTTTTAACCTGCACGAGGGTACTCCAGAAGTCAAATGAAGGCCTGCCAGAAAGCAGACTGATCTTAACAATTTGGATCATGTCCACAGAACTGTATTTACTAAGAGCATGTTGCTTGTACTGATGGTTAAGCTGAACATGAAGATCAATAGTACCTGGAAAGGTGATAGAGAGAATGATCCCCTGAATGGTGAGCTGATTAGCCTTTGCTGCTAGAGGGAAGAACACATCCCACCTGCCTTCATTCTCCCTCCAGGATCTAAAATGCCTTTCTACAGACGATGCACTCAAAAATGCTGGTCACAGAACAAGCACAACTGGAGTTCTGAGGGCCAGCACAACAGGTCAGCAGCTCCACTGCTCTCTGCCGAGATCACAGATTACTGCCTCTGCTCTTCAGCATCAACAAGGATTCAAACGGTGTTAGTGAGAACTGTCTGCATGCTACAGCCTGAAAGAACAATTCCTAATGTAAAGCTATAAAGTCATACAGCTATGGATGATCTGAATGGATAATTACAAACACTTTCACACCTCCAACTCAAAATTTATTTGGGACTTAACCAAGGCAAGAAATAATACGG
>NW_024510321.1:15565019-15619493 GCF_017590135.1 Pyrgilauda ruficollis
GGGGCCGCGTCACTTCCGGGCTGCCCGCGGGGCCCGCGGCTCGGCCGCGCTGCGGGGCCGGCCCGCCGGGAGCTGCGGCTGCGGGGCCGCTCCCGTGACACCGGGGGCGCCGGTAACGGGACCCGGCCTTCTTCTTCCTGACTCTGGTCACAGCCTTCTCTCAGTCATCCACCTGCGCCGGCGGGGGCTCCTCCAGGGGCTGCAGGGGAATCTCTGCATCCCTGTGTGCCTCCCTGGGCTGCAGGGGAATCTCTGCATCCCTGTGTGCCTCCCTGGCTGCAGGGGAATCTCTGGATCCCTGTGTGCCTCCCTGGCTGCAGGGGAATCTCTGCATCCCTGTGTGCCTCCATGGGCTGCAGGGGAATCTCCACTCAGGCTGGAGCACCTCACCCCCCTCAGTCTTCACTGACCTTGGTGTCTGCAGAGGTGTTGCTCTCACATACTCTCACATTTCTCCGAGCACAATCGCATTTACACAATAACTTTTTTTCTTCTTTCTCTTACCAGGTAGGAGAGGCACTGGTACCATTTCTGATGGGCTCAGCCCTGGCCAGCGTCGGGTCAGTCCTGAAGCCGGCTGGAATTGGCTCCGTGGGACAAGGAGGAGACCTCTGGAAGCTTCCCACAGCTGCCCCCCAAAGCCCCCCACTACCAAAACCTGGCCATGCAAACCCAGTACCCCCATCTGTCTTACAAAAGTAATTAAAATGAAATTAGTAATACAGGCACTGCCTCTGAATTCCCATTACTAACAGAAGATCGATTAATAGGGTAATAATAGTAATAATATTAATTACTCTAATATTGCAAGTGGTTTTTTTCAAATCTTCTAGGTTTTGTATCCCTTTCAGGCGACTTAAAAATAGGGTATTACAGCACTAATCACGCTACATAAAGTTATCAAAGAAATACCAGAATAAAGGAGCTACCTATTGCTATGCAAGTTTTAGTCAACATAACTTAGGAAGGTATCATAACAGAGTTGTTCTCACGCTATGAAAAATACTTCTGTCACTGTCATCTCTGTATTGTGTGACCCTTAAGGAATCTGTTCTGGCTTTTCTTTTTCATATACCTATATCAGATAAATTATATAGATTTGTCCTTTCAAAATAGATTAATATGCAAGCATTAATACCTTGATTAGAGACTGGATTGCTTGGCTATCTGAATCAGAGCAAACTACACAGGAATTAGCGAGACTTTAGGTACAAAAAAAGATAAGTAAAAATTCTGAAAGTTTGGAGTAGTGCTTAAAGGCATGGAAATAAACACAGGCCTGGCAGTTCCATTGATACTTGCCCAGTGTGTGCTACAAATTTGACTTAGCTGATCTCAAACATGTAAGGAGAATAAATTAAATAGTGCAGTGCTTTGGCAAATCACATACAAAAGAAAATTGGAAAGAAGATCCAAATACTACAATCTACTCTTGTGCAGTTATGTGTATTGTAAGCAGTGTGTCTCTGAAATGTAAAGCTTAGACTTGGGAGGGAGGGTGCAGTCCTAAAGGAGGCACAGAGCAGTCTGCTCAGCCTAAGTGCCTTAGGAATTTGTGCGGGAAGACGGTGCCTCTAGAGACCTGCAGAGGGAGATGTGTGCCTCCAAAACGAGGGCTTTCCAGCTGTCCCTTTACTGTGTAAGAAATTTCATAGCAAGTTGTCTAGGGTTATAAAATAATTATGCACACAAAATTCCTAGAAAGAATAAGTCTTTCTTTTTAGTTCTGAGTGGCATACAGAGATACAAACTAAAGTGCTCTTGGTACCATTTTTAGAAGCAGTATTCTCATTCTACCTCTAATCCCTGAAAGACTCCAGCATATTTTGCTCATCTGAGCCAAGGGCAAGCAGAACGTATTTCCTTTAACCCTTCACCTGTTCTTTGCTAAAGTGCTGATATTTCAATTCTTTTCCTCAAAAAACACTTGGAGGGCGTTGAATTAGGATTTTTAAACAAGCTTTGGCCACTTACTGAGCTTACATTTTGATGTCTTAATATGTATTAATACATATGTGTGGGTCTCATTTGCAGATTCTGACTAGTTACCATCTGGCAGATACTTGAGTGTGTTCCTAAGTTAGTTATTTTTTGAGAAAGCTGAATATTCTTCCTGCATAAATATTCTCTCCCTGTCAAATAGTGAGTCCAAGTATCTTCTAAGTATGCAGTACTGAAGATTTGGAGGGGGAGTCTTTAGTTTAACAGAGAACACTTTGTATGCCAGTATATATTTATATTGAGGGTCAGGTGTCATGCTTTCCTTGCATAGGACTAATGAGATATGTGTTCAATTTTGTATATTCGGATCTTCCATTTAATGAGTTACAGTTTTCTTAGTTTTAAATTTTTATCATCCCCAGGAGTGATGCAATGGAGCAATGCTTACAACAAGCATTAGAAAGATGTCATTGATACAAATTACTTGGCAATATATGTTACTTTGGGCTCATTTTTATAATTTATTCCCCAAATGCAAATTACAGTTTTCTTCATGTAATTACTTTTTTTTTTTAATCAGAAACATTATAGTGCAACATTTCTTATTTTCATTACAGAAGACTCCCTTTATATAAGATACTTTATATAACAGTAAAATTTGTTGTTTTGGGTTGAGAATCAGCTCACAGATGAAGAAACATACATTTAGGTGTCTCGTGGGAGGGTCTTCCCAAACATCTGATCTGTCCTTCTGTTCAGGGGAGATGTCTGAAGATACTCGAGCTGGCTCCGCCTCTGGTTGCAGAAAGGGACAGGTTTCCTTCAGCCCCGTGTGAGATGTATTTCATTCCTCACTTCTGACACTGAACCGTGTGTTCTTGAGCAACTGAGTCAAGTTTCATTTGCCTTGTTGCCTGTGGCCGAAGCTTACTCCCCAAGCTCTTAGGCAGACACTTAAATTTAGGTCTTTGCTGTGCCCATGACATTCCTGCTGGCAGCCTGAGATGCCCAAAGTGCGGATACGAAGCTGTGAGCTCTGACAGGTGTAGAGACCCTGCCCAAGTGAACTGCAGGGCATTGAAATGTGTTCAGGTGATTAAATCTAGTCATAGGCCTATTGAACAGAGTAATGGAATAGCCATGCTTTTCTTTTGGCCAGCTTGCTTTCTGTATTAAAATAAAAAATTCTAAGATTTTGATTTTTAGCTCATTTGCTCCCTCTAGCCAGATTTGTTCATTTGCAAAAGCATCAGTCAAACAAAATATGAAGAAAATTTTGAAGAGCAGGCTTCAAACCTTTGTGAATGTATAAATGACCCACTGACAGACACTGACTTTTTACATAAATGGGTAAAGAAAAAATTCTTTTTCACTTACATGTTAATCTTCACTATTCATATATCCTTTTTGTGCAGATTAAAACAGTATTTTACTTAATGAAAAATAATCCATGAAAGTACTGGAAATAAAGAAGAGTACTAATATAGATTCAAAATTTACTGTATAAGGTGTCTTTTGCAAATTTACAGTAGACCAGAACATCAATTACGATGTGTTCAGCATATTAACAACCATATCTAGAAAAATATTCTTAAATTGTTTTGTGGCATTTCTGGTAAAACACTTTATAACAATATTTTAATAGGCAAGAAAAGTAACACACTCCCTGTTTATTTACAGTTCTTTTCCCACTTATTTATTTGATAAAATACAGTCGGTGAGTGTTGGGCAGCAAAGCACAGCCCATGCCAGCATTAACACTCCTTGGCAATCATGTTGCAATCAATGAGCCCTCACTGCAAGAGAGAAATATACATAAATCCTCAGATTCAAGTTTCTTATTTGAACATTAATAAAAAATGTTTTAATAATGCAGAAAAAAATACAGAAAAGGAACATGAGCTTATTGTTTAAGTAGAAGAGCTTGAATTTAATTTTCTTAAACAAAAAAGAAGAACAAACAAAAGCAGTTTGGTTCAATTTTGTGATTGTTCCTGTCCTTTTACTGTACATCAAAATTATCAGTAATGTATTACAAATTGAATTACAGAATGAGGTCCAAATTCAACAAAGCAACAACAGCTGTGTGGTACACTGGCTGTTCTCAGGGCCAGCTTTGAGGGAGGTTTTCACCATGAGTGTGATGGTAGACTGCTGGTCTGAGTGTCATAAACTGGTTACAGAGTATAGCTTTGCACTTCAAAACCTGGAGAAGGTATTTGAATTTTTTGTGAGGACTAGGCATTTAAACTATATTTAATAGAAATAAATCAACACAGAAAGTAGTTTTTTTTATAAATACTGTTTTTTCTTAGGCAGTTTAGCATTCTTGTATATAGTTTTAGGTAACTAACATCATAATTAATACAACATAAATGAGGTATGTTAGTAGATACCAGGAGAAGAATGCAAAAAAGTGCACTTTTCAATTTCTTGATTCATGAGGATTGACCACAAAATGCTCGAGCAATGTAGGATTAGACCCAAATATGCAGTCAGTGCCACTTTTCTGTGTTACTCAGGACAGGCAAAGCATGAAGGGATGAGCATGTTTTAATTCACAGCAAATTAAGGGAACCTGCTTCACTGTCAGTCTGTGATAGGGTCTGTTAGGAGGCAGAAACGTAGTAATCACATAAAATGGAGACTGGCTCAATTTGAAAAAAAACAGAAATGTTTTGATGAGTTTGGTAATTGAACTCTTAGGCTCCCAAGCAGCTGGTGATGACCAATGGTGGGCACTCCAGGTGGCTTCCTGGTGCCCTCTAGGGCCTGTGCCACAAACCCTCGTGGTAACTAATTTCAGCATATAACTGGGACAGCAAAAAGAATCCACATTAGGGAAGTATGGAATCTAAATTTCATCTTTCTTCCCCTACATGCAAACAAAGCACACATGGTACTTCTTGACAAAACAAAGCTGGTATTTAAAAAAGGATTATTAAGTTACTTTACTTATGTGGGTAATTGGGAAAGGTGGTGGGTAAAATATTTAGCGAAATTATCCTCCTGTTTTTACATAGAACAGTCAAGTGGAGATATATAGTGGGAAGTGTGTCCAGTATATTAACAACATCTCCTGTGTAATACAGTATATAAAAAAATTGTAGAGGATCCTGGAAGCAGAAAAGAATGTGTTCTTACAGCATGAATGATCTCCTAGACATGTGCAGGGACAGGAGAACAGGTGCACTTCTGAATGGGTTTAAACCAGCATTAATCATGTGGATGTTTCACAGAATAGGACAGAGAAATGTGAAGCAAAGGAGAAAAGTTCACAGAAAAGATACGAGGAGCTGTGAGGCTGAGGAATTTTAAAAAGATGTGAGAGGAAATCAGAATGCAGAAAGCACTGACCAAGTGACAGAAGGTGATATGCAGTTCAAGAGTGTTGCATAGCTTAAAGTAAGTGATTAGAGAACAAAATCAAGGGTTTAGCTTTTTAGAAGGAAATGGAAGATTGTGTCAAGAAAGAAACTGCAAGTTTTTTTAAAACTTCACAGAGAGTAAAGATGTTCATATTTTACTTTTGTTCTTCATTCCTGGATAGTGGTCTGATGGTAGCACCATTAGTTGAAGAAAGAAATTCTGCTCCAAAACCAAGTTTAAAATAGGGGATTTTTGTGAGTGTTAAGGAATCTTCTTGCAATTGCTTCAAATGTTTTAGGCAAAGATAGTTTAAAAGAGCACTGCAGACTATATAGACTATTTGAGGGATAGTCTATGTTCCCTTTTACAATTAGATAGTGAAACACAGCTTCTGGGAATTCTAAAATAAATATTTTATTTTTTCATTCAGAATTGGGTTGTTAATAATTTAAATCAGCATTTCAAATATATACTGAAGGTATAACTTCATCTGAAATATAAAAATGTAATACAAAATACCTCATTTGAGTTTTCTTAACACCTGCAGTACAAGTTCATGGAGTATAACAGCTCCTTGGATAGAATAACCATTAATAGATATGAGAAGCTCTTTTCAATTATGAATCTTTTCCCCCTTGCAAATGCAGGGATAAATAGCTAGTTATAGTGCCAAAGAGCCCTCCTGCTTATTCAGTCTCTAGTCTTCAAACAGGAGACATGATTCAGTCTCATTTGCCCATACATCTGATTTGTATCCCTTCTGCAACATAAACATGTCCTTCTACCCGAATTGACTGTACTTGTCTGGAGTTCACTGAAATGTGACAAATCTGGAACACTTTTTCAAAACTTCACATATGCTTTGGGCTGGTAAAAGCAGTCTCTGGCTCTAAAGAGTTTCCAGAGTGCCAGCTAAGCCTGGCACTCTATTGCTTTTTCCTCCCTGCTCTCTATGTATCATTGAGATGTGTAGTACTACTGAGATCTAAAAATGCCGTCTAACTGTGCTGGCAGCCACCTAAGGTAGAGGGTATGTGAAATTCTAGAACTACAAAATCATTTCCTCACTGCCTTTTAGAAGTTCTGAGTTGGTGGGAGTACTTTTAGATCACCCAGCTGGATCAGAAAGCCTGTGGAGACGTTTGTAGCTTCACTGGAATTCAGATGTTAAACCTTTCATTGCTATTAGGGTTCAAAATAGTTTGGCAGCAATACTTAAACTGCCTCACAGCTTTTAGCAGTACCAAGTCAGTTAGTTGTAGATTTTAGTGCTGTAATGCTGAATTACTTAGTGGATCATCAGGGATTTCGGTACAGTTTTTTGTCTCAGCCTCTTATCCAAGGGCATTTGTATTACCACTGTCATGCCTGTGAACCCACTGTCAAGGCACAGGCTGGGGGCCTTGCCCACCTCTCTAGGAAACCTCTTGAGGTTGTGACCGCACTCTTGCTAAAGAAATGCTTCCTAATGTCCAGTCTAAACCTCCCTGGCACAACCTTGAACCATCCCCAGGGAGAGGAGATCAGCACCTGCCTCTCCCCTTTCCCTCCTTGGGAAGCCACAGAGAGCAATGGGGTCCCCCCCTCATACTCCTTTTCTCCAAACTAGATGAGCCCAAAGTCTTCTCTGCTCCTCACAGGACATTCCTCCCAGCCCTTTCACCAGCTTTGTTGCCCTCCTCTGGACATGTTCAAGGACCTTCACATCCTTCTGAAATTGTGGGGCCCAGAAATGCACACAAGGCTCAAGGGGAGGCCAAGGTTAATGAGAAATTAGTAAGTTATGCCATAAATACATGAATGAATTTATGTATGCAAGTGGGTTTTGGTGCATATACATGCAATATTTCCAAACCTTTGTATATATTGCTGAGAAAAACTGACCAACAGTTAAAATCTGAACACAATAATATGAACAAAAAAGCTGAAATTTCTAAGAAAATATGTGTTATGTGGCTAAAAAGGCATAGTCTCATAACTAAAGATGAGAACAGCTACTGCTAAAGACCTGTCCATAAAGTGGACAATGTATCAATGGAAGAACTATAAATGGCACCACTAAGGACAAAATAACCAATTTATTGGAAGCAAGGGACGTGAATACTATTGTATGACTTTACTCTTAAGTAAAAATTGTAGAAACATTAATAGTGAAAATCCTTGGGACAAGCACAGCACAACTAGCTGGCCAGGGAGGAGATTGTCCTGCTCTATTCTGTGCTGGTGTGGCTTCATCTCAAGTCCTGTGTGCAGTTTTGGGTGTCACAATATAAGAAAGACATAAAGCTATGGGAGAGTGCCCAAAGGAGGGCTATGACAATGGTGCAGGGACTGGAGGGAAGCTGTGTGAGAAGAAACTGGGATCACTTGGTCTGCTCAGCCTGGAGGAGACTGAAGGGAAATCTGCAGCTTCCTTGTGAGGGAAAGCAGAGTGGCAGGCACTGATCTCCTCTCTCTGGTGGCCAGTGACAGGGAATGGCCTAAAGCTATGTCAGGGCAGGCTTTGGATGTTGGAGAAAGGTTCTTCACTCAGAGGTTGGTTGGGTACTGGAATAGGCTCCAGAGAAGTGTAAAGAGGTACTAGATCTGTGGAGTCTTTTGAGTACTAGTACTAGTTCTAGCCTGCATAGATAGGGAAGTGAACAAGAATAAGTCAAAATATTTGTAAGAGCCAGGGAAAGTGTCCTAAATTGAAAAAAACTCAGCTTAAATCTGTTTATCATATAGTTTGAGATTAACTGATTACAGAATCTGAATACCTTGCCAAAGAGAAGATTTGGAGGTATTTGCGTAGTGTTTGGAATCTATCTCTTAAGAGAATTCTTAATCTCTCTCCACTTCACAAGAAGCATTCTAGCAACAGTTTACAAGACTTCACTAATTGGTTTTCATCCCAGACAAGCTCCTGAATGGATGGAAACAGCTGGTTGCAATAAACATTTAGTGTCAAATTGGCTGGCTAACCCTTCATCCGTAGGCTGCACTACAAGGATTACTTCAGGATCTATGCAATCTGTATCTAATCCGTACAGCAAAAGTTGTGATCATCAGCTTCTCTGAGAATTCTGCATTCTCACACAAAACAGGAACAAGAGAAGTTCACTGTTTTCTTCTGTCAAAGAATTTCAGTGAAAAGGCTATTTTCCCTTCCAAGCTATGCTGTCTTTACTTTTTCCAGCTGTGACATGACATTAGAAGGTAAGTGGAGCTATCTGGGCCAGTCACCACTTGTTAGTCCCTCCCTGGGCAGCTTTGTTTCATTAAAAAGACCTCCATAAATGATAAAATAGAATACAGTGGCTACAAGATGACACCACTATGTGAATTGTTGCTGATTAGAGCATGTTGTCCAAGGAATGATGGCATCTTGATCTCCTTCAAGATCTTGGAAGCCCTAATAAAATATATCCATTAACTGAAGATATATATTTAATAACAGGGGGGATGACTGCAAGGTAAAGGCTTGTATCCACCCAGTGCCCATACTGCAGGTTCCTGTGTTAAACCACGTTTCTTTGAAATAGACAGTTGCCAACTGTGAAAGATTTAATATTATAAACATGGGAATGCAAGACTTTATTGATAATAAAAATAAAGAAATATTGAAATTATAATTTCCCTTGCCACTCAGAACTGGGTGTGTTTGTAAATGAGTGTTTTTAATGACAGCCTGGGCAATTGCACCCTCTGGTGTGCACACAGCATGGCCTGTAAATACCTAAAGTCGAGTATGAAAAAGACGTACGTGATCACTTGGGTGACAGATTCTCGAGAATGGATTTGTTTTCAAGGAAAATTACCAATGTGTCTACAACAGTAATAGCTTCAGTTTATAATTTTAACTGGAATATTCTCAAATATATTCTTCTTTCATGTCATAGGATAACACCAGTAATTCACATCATATTTCTATGCAATAAGAGTGCAAAAGTCATAGCAGTTATTCGAAAGGCCGAATTAATATTTTGAGTGGACTTTAAATACTAGAATGCACCAAAACAGAAGTGCAGATTTCTCAATTGCATAGTGAATGGCTCTGTTCTTCCACCTTTACCTGTTTGGCTAGAATACTGTCAGTATAGGTGAATGAATCCAGTTGAAGCTCATTGTGCTCCAAAACTATGTGTGCATATCTGTCTTGTGTTATCAGAAAAGCTATGGTAAGTTTACAGTAGGAAATATAGAGTAGAATATGGGAAATATAGAGTAGAATTATTAAGGCTGAAATATGCTGCTTTTATTTTTTTTTTTTTTTTTGTTTGTTTGTTTTTATGAGGTTTTTTTACTAGAAGTTATAAAAGTGTTGGAATGAAGGCAATACATCAGAAAAGGTGAGAAAGCTTGAAGTCTCCAGTGTAAGCCACGTTGTGTAACCCGTCCAACCTCTAGCCCTTTTTTCTTACAGCTTAAAAGTTCCCCAGTTTAAGCAAGCCAAACGCTACCGCTGTGGGCAGATGGTAGGGAGAACATTGCTACAAAACCTGCCACTCAAAGTGTAACAGATGACTGCAGCTACAGAAAATTGTCCCTTTGTTCGTGTTGCTAATGAGTGTCCTCATTGCGGGGGAGGCTGAATGGTAATGAGCTGCAGTTCCGGGCCGCGCCGGGCGGCGGCGCTGCAGCTCCGGCCGTGCGGGGCCGCCTTTGTGCCGCTCGCTCCCGGCCTTGGAGCCGGCCGGGATCGGGGTCGGGATCGGGGTCGGGGTCGGGATCGGGGTCGCGCTCGGATGCCGTACCAAGGTTGCTCGCAGGATTCATTTAAGTCTTTTTTTTTTATTATTTATTTTATGTAAAGGTTCTTCGTCTAGCATCAGCTGTTGATGCTCAAACACAGCCAGAGCCGAGCAAATACTTGAGCCTTTTAAGAGATGTAACAGTTACTTAAAAGCTCTGTTGAAATCCTGAGGTTGTTTTGCGGTGGTTTAGAGCTGGCCACTGCCAGAGTGTCAGCTAATTACTTAAATGTCGCGTGTGCTGGTTTTTTAACACTACTGCTTTCCCTGGAGGGTGTCTGCAGGATCTGGTAAAAGTTTCCAGTGAAAGCATGCACTCTCGCAGTTATCTCAGAGGAATAATTTTAAATCTGATGCTGCAGAAACCCTGCTTAAAATGAAGTATTTCACTAGAATTTATTTAAAATGGTACATCATTAAAAATAACATTCTTCTTACTCACACTTGGTCTTTATGTAAGCTGCTACTGTTTCTTCAGTACAGAAAGGGAAACCACAAACTAATATGAATTAATTTGCAAAGCACTTGACATTTTATTTACACAATTTCTTATAAAATCAATGAAAACTTTGCAGTCAAAAGTTTATGTACACTGGTAATTTCTCTGATCAATTGGAGACCAAAAAATGTCTTTTTCAAAGAAAAACAAATAGCTATGAACTATATTTTATCCATCATTACACTATAGTTTAGGTTTACGTGCCATTTCAAAAACTTGAAATTTTATTTTTAAAGTTCTTTAAGATTTTTTTGTTTGGAGTAATTCTTTTTAAAGTTCATATTTTTACCAAGCAATGCAAATAATATCCCGAATTTTCCTTAGCAAGAAAAGCAATTGTTGTCTGAGTCTCCTCTTTTGTGTTAATATTTTAAATGGTTTCAGGAGTTAGTTAATATTCTGGTATTACTATAAAGATCTGTGCCAGCTCTGAAAGCTTTTCTATAATTTTAAAAGAAATATGTGGCAGTAAAATCTAGACAGCCATAAGACAATATATTCAAATGTTTTCAATAGCTTTGAAACCAACAAGAAAAAAAGAGTAGCTGTCCCAATAAGCTTCAGTTGCATAAGAAGTCTTTTCCATAATGGACGTGGCAAGATTTAAACAAAGGACACGCATAATAAAAATGTAAATGAGTTTGCTTTACTAAAACTATAACTTTAAAGTCTTTTGTTGCATGTTATCCTGGAACCTTCTTACAAGGTAATCACTGTTTGCATAGAGATTTAAACCGTAGTCTTCAATAGCATTAAACCCCTGCACGGTCTATGTGTGACAGGCATGCAAAGCCATGTTAATGTTCAGAATATGAATTGCCTCTGGGTGGCTCCGACACCAAGTGGAAAACCAACTGTGTTGATATCAGGAGGCCTGATGGACTCCATGCGGCTCCCAGCCTGAAAACTTCACCGCTTTGACATGTGATGTGCTCCTCATGACACTGGCAGCACTGTCACTGGGAAGTGACACAAAGGCAACAAGCCCCCCTCCTTAGCCATGCACTTTGCAACCCCCTGGTGTTGCCTGTCCACAGTCCCTCCTGCCTGCCTAGTTACGGACAGCACTTGGGAAACACGGGGGGAAGTGTGGGTGGATAGGCCCCAGCTGCCTTCCTGGACACAGCCTCCATAATAAATTGACCTGAATGATGAGGGCACACAAACAGTATGATATGCATTATTCCTGTCAATAAAATGTCCCCATGTGTTATGGGCTTTGTATATAATGTACTGCAGCCTTTCTTCTAGCGGGGACCTATTTAGAGTCTTGACTTTTTTTTCTATTCATATTATGACTCTGTAATAGAATTCAGAAATTATATGATACTGTGATGTATAATATTACACCAGTGCAGCATATTTAAATCCTGATTCCTTCCTTATAAATTCAAGGCATCACAATCTTTCAGGTTGTCTTTGAAGACAATGACCATGCAAAAAAAAAAAAAGCTTGAAAAAGATAATGAGTCTTTTAAATTGCACAATGAGATTTCTCATCTTGAAAATGCTCTGAAACATGCTGAAAAAGAAAAATAGTTATTAGGTAAAATTTTAAACTGGTATCAGATCAAGATGATTCGTTTAAAAGCGTATAAGAAACGTCACTAAAGTTGGAATTGTTTGCCCTTCAGAACTTGTTTCTGGACTGTTGCCTTTTTCTGGTACCAAATGCTAATTTTGTATGTATTTGTAGTGAAATTCATACATACGTATTCTAATTCTAATGCATATATTTACATATTTTTAGATTATGACAAAGGAATATTTGCTGTGGCTTTTGAGACTTCTAATATTGCCTAGCAGTGTGACTAGACTGCTTATTTTGTGACAGACATATACTGTAAAGTTACTGATACAGAAAAGTGCCATGTGTAATTAGTTATGTTTTTAAATTATGGTCTACTATTTTATCTTTAAAATATTAAAATCTACTCTCTCCCTAGAGTACTTCTTGAGCTTCTGCAAAATATACATTTCTTCATATAATTAGTTTTGTGTTTCTGGTAAAGTTTATAACTGAGAATCAGTTTCTCTCAAATAAGCTAGCACTACTTTTGATACCTGTGTTTTATTATAGTTTTAAAAGATGTTTTTCCAGATGCAGTGTACAGTCCTTACCTGCAGGATACTTCTCATATATTGCCAGAGTGAAACATTTAATGAAGGACTAGAACCTATGGCAAGAATCAAATTTATCTTTGTTATTTCCCTATAGGTTGGACTCAGCATCACCTCCAACAGTGGTGAGATTGATTTGATACAGCCAGCACTCCTCATTCCTGCTTATCATCTGATCCCATGGAGACTCTTATCTTGGGTAGTTTTATATGAGACATAAAGAACCACCTGCTACAACACTTTGTACTGGCTGTGAGGAGCAGCAAGGGTGTCCAGAACCAGTATTAATGGAAAGCTGTGGGCACTCAGTCACACTTGAACTTCTTCGTATCTGCGTGCCCAGGCAGCAGGGCAGCAGGGAGGAGGCTGTGAATGTCAAGGGCAGCAGGGAAGGTCACAGCTCTGCCAGGACCCCCATCCCAGTGCACTCTGCTGGCTCTGGACACTGACCTGAAGCAAACATTTTGAATACATTAATGTTGGCATGTGATTTCAGGGGTTTCCTCTTTCCCCTCTTGTTCTCAGATGAGCAAGTTCAAACAATGCAACTGAAAATGGAAAGAGATGAGCAAGTGCTTCAAAGGGTTCAAAGTAATTTTAACTTCTGTGAGTGACACTCTTGGCAGAACAGTAACAACCCAGGAGTGTAAGCAGTGTACAGTCCGAATTATGTTAGGAAGCTGACTTTAACTTGACTTATGTTACATTTTGGGTTATGGTACTCATTGTAGAGTAATGATGAATTGGTATTCCTTGAATGAAAATTACTTTAAAAAACTGAATATTCTGAACCTCAGTAAGTTACAGTAAAAGGATTGAACACTTTAATTTCAAAAGTAACACAATCAGTAAGGATTTGAAGGCAAGGAAAGAAGATTTATATAGGTGAATAGCTAGAAACTTAAAAAAAATTAAAATATAGATTTTGTAACCTATTACTTGTTAAATATTCCACTATTCCTGTACAGAGCTGTTAGTATATCTGAATTATTATTTATATGCTATCTGAGCAAAACACTATCTGAACAAGGTGTAAAAGCCAACTTTTAAAGAAAACTTACAATGCCAGTATTTAGTAATTAACAATGCATCTCAGTAAAACTTTGAGAACACTCAGTGTTTTCCTGGTATAACATCTAGACATCTACCCAGTGGACTTCCTTTCTTATGATAGTTCTCAAAGGACTCTTTTGTAAAGGGTGTAGTTCTCATTCTGAAAATTAGGAAATAGACACTAGAAATTAGGACTTCTTTCTGTAACAAACATTCCTTCTGTGACACATTTCCAAAATGCTTTGTAGATTATTCACTTCTCTGTGATGAAACATAAGGGAAATAGTGGGAAATAGTGGTACTTCTATATTTGAATTTCACTATTACTAAATTCTCATGCAATTCATCTTTTTAAAGTATAGATATATTTTTGTGGTGACTGAGGCACTGGATTTCTAAAATCATCCCTTTTGTTGCCTTTTATTGTACCTTGGATGAATAGCCCTGTGACCACATTTCCCACTCCTAAAATAGTGATACCTCTTTATCTTTACAGGAGCATTGAAAAGGTAAATTCATTAGGATTTTGTACATGAAACACAAAATCAAAATTGGAATAGTAATTGGTAGACCTAATGCACTAGTCTGTCAAAGGAGGAATGTGTCTTCTGTTAGCTTTTATCTTCTTTCTGTGGCAGTGCTCAGGAATCCTGCTTAGGTTTGAAGACTCATGCTCAAAAGAAAAGGCCACTCATCTGTTCCTATACCAAATGTTCCTTCTTAGTTCATTTGTAAAGTTCAAAGAGTATTTTTAAAGCACATTCTTTCACCCTTTCACTCACAGGAAATTTTTCCTGAAACTTACTGTCTGTTTTCTTTCCCTTTCCTTCATCTCCATACAATGGAGGGTGTTGTCTAATATTTAGTATCTTCCTATAGATGCCAGCTCAGTCTGTGGTTTTGAGCAGCAGCACAGGTACTGTGTTCTGTGGGCCACTCATGTGATCTGCAAGCGCGTATCTGTGTAAATTTGGACCACACACCTTCCTCCCTATTGCCTGCAGCACAGCTGCCTGTACAGGGGCCCTTCAGAGTCCAGGCACAGTCTGTCAGGGTGGGTGAAGTGCTGTGAGAAATCTTTGGGGCAGTCCTCATAATTCTGATAATGAATCTAGTTATGTTTCAAGTCTCAAAAGAAAAACTACAATTCTTAAAGATTAACTACATATCCTTTGAATTACATCCTCCAGATAGCCAGATTGTGCATAAATTCTTCTTTGGTGAAAAAGTTGATTTTAAAAAAGAGGAGCTGGGCATGAAGGCACACACTGCTGCAGTACCTAGCAGTTGGACATTTTATTCCAGAAAGGGAATTCACAGAGTTGATACAGTATACCCAGTACAAGGAAAGATAACACTTAAAAATGAGATTCAAAACAGACACAGCTGGTCATAAGTGGCAATGAAACCTGTTGGAAGCACTTGGACTAGCTAGAAATTATTGATTGATTTCTCACAGGTGGGACTTGGAGTCTTGGTCTTCCCTTGTGCCCAGGCAGCCAAGCTGGGCACTGCCTGAGAGCATTGCCTCCCCGGTTTCTGTCGTCATAAGAGATGGAAAGGACTGAGTTTCTCACAAGGACTGGGGCATTTATCCAGGCCTCTGATCATTGGACTTGAGCACCTTTGAACCTGTAGCTCCATATGCCAATGAATTAACTGCATTTACACCATGCTGCTCTTCAAAGCAGGATACAGGGAGAGCAAGCACAGAAGAGCCATAATCTCCCTGGGATGCATGTTAGGGTACTTGGGATAAAAGGAGACACTTTTCTGTAGATCTGGATTTTCTTTCTTTGTGTTTTTGCTGAGTATTTTTGCTTGGGTTGAGTTGCAGTGTGGGGGAAGGGGGCGTATTTTGTATATTGTTTTCTTGTAATTCATAGTCTAACGTAAAATGCATAAATAATCTATGGAGCCAAAACACAGGGCTGTCCCTTTCTCATGCAGTCACAGCTTTGGTATGTCGTCAGCCTCATGCATGAGCATTCTGTATCTAGTCTCATGAATTTCATATTCTTTGTGTCCAATGGCACAGCTTGAACAGAACTGGTGGCTTATTCTCATCATAGAGGGGTACTTAGGCTACTTTTCCATGACTTGGGATATTGTAATCAAGCCCCATAAAACTCACAGCGGCATACAATGTCGGCTGCCCTGATTTGTGGCTGAGCATTCTAGCTTCTAGGTTATTATGCTGAAAGGGAGCATTTCTCCGTTTTTATGAAAGAAAATGAATGTCAGTGTTGTACTCAACATTGTCTGGTTTTAAATATGTTCAAAATGCAAATTCAGTAAGTAACAAACTGCTCCTGGTGACACCGGGCAATATAGATGTTTAACTTGAGAGTCCCCAGTGACAGTGGCTTTGACAGACAGCTCCAGCCCAGCAGAACCGAGGAAGCTTTGCCATGCAGTGTAACTGTTTAAAGGAGTTTGATTCCGGAACTTCTAAAGAATTCATAAAGAATTTTGTGTAAATTGCTCTTTAGGCACAATCCTTTGTCCTGGGTGAGAAGAGATGTGTAATTTGCCTGACAATGTTTGTCTCACAGGGACATGTTGGAACTTGCTGCAGATGATACAGACATCTGCTGATCTTTCTGCCATGTACAACACTACAGTGGAACTGCTCCTGCAGCTCCAAACTGCCACTGCTGTCTGGCTGGAACAGGTTTCCACAAACACCCACTTTTCTGAGGGTTTAGGTTACTGAAGTCTCTGTTTCTTATGATTTCATCGTTTTCCTGCCTCCTGTGACATCACACTCTGCTCTGCTTTATACGTGTGACTCCTGTGGCATTATTAAACTCCAATAAAGTATGCAGCACTAAGTTAAGACATCTATGTGTTAGCAGTTATCACACAAATGTTTGTTTGTGTGTCAAGGTTTAAACCCAGGGAGAAGCTGAGTTCCTGTATTCTGTTTATCAGGGAGACCGGCCTTTGAAAGGGTTTTTAGAAATTCGTGTCTGTTTGTAGTATGAAATCCAAAACTATATCTGACATGTATGTGTTTTAGTTGATTGAAATTCAAGTCAGAACTTGAGAATGAAAGACCATCAGCTAAAAATCTGGTAAGATATTGATGTATATATTTTTGTTTGTAACAATCATTTATTACTACAAGTCTAAAAAAATATGCCAAAGTCTTGTGATATCCCATAGATTCAATAAATTTATTTTAAAAGTAGGAAAGCTATATTACATGTGAAAAAAAGACAGCAAAAATACTTTACAGTTTTATTTTGTTCTTACCATATTTTGAAAAGAACAGAGGTAAACATTGTGACTAGAAATATTTCTTTTTTTAAACTCTACTATTTTGATATAGGAGGATTTGGAAAATATTTAATAAATGCAACATTATTTGAAAAGATTTGTTGCTGCTGTTTGCAAATGTCGTAGGCAATGATACAGAGTTCTGTCTTAAAATATTTTTGTATTCTGCATTAGTCTCATAAGAACACTGCCTTTTATTTTCTTTTTACATGATCCAGGAACTTTCCAGACGGCTGGTCCTTTATTTTGCCATTTGACTTTTTTTTCTCCCCAGCCTGATTTCGTACTGGCTTTCACACTGATCACTGCTAGTACGTCTTTGTTACAGTAAACTGACTGGGTTTATTATAATAAAAAATAAAACACAGCTTGACTTGCAATCTAAATGTGCTGGAAAAGAATATGATACTGTTTAGAAGAGAAAAGGTTGTGAATAGAAAAACAGTGCCACTTCAGTTATTTAAACATTTGCTTTTCTGCAGCTTGTCAAACTTTGTGCCAAGTCATAGCTGCTTTACTTTGTTTTGTTAATCTCAGCACCATGTGTCTTGGGCTTTTTTAATAGAGGACCAATCCTACAGTACTTACTCAGTTTTCAGTTTCAGTGAGTCTGGGTAAGTACTGTAGGGCTGCATTTTTTGTTAAATTAAGGGGGAAAAAAAAACAAAGTATATTGTTGTAGATTAGATGTTTCAAAAGTTTGTGAAGGTTAAAAAATCCTACAAAGTAAGTTGCATATTAAATAAATTCTTCTATGCACCTTCATAATGAAAATATTTTATAATTCTCATCACATTTTAAGAAAATTTCTTTGAAGGTGTAAGCAGGACTGCATTAAATAGGAAATAATAAATAAAATATTTTAAAACTTGTCTGTCTAAAGTCAAGCCAGAGTATAGACTTTGCCTTTCAGGGAAAATCTTCTGTGATAAGAATCTGCCAGATAGAATCCTAGTTAGTTCTAAAAATTACAGTCTGACTGGTATATTTACCAAAAGCATTTGAAAGTGTAAGATGCTGTAACTCAGGGTTGATTTACCTTCATCATCTGTTTCTGAAGTGATATGTAACATGAAAACAGCTCAGACACATTTCAGGATCATCTCTGAGGCACCTAGAAAAATAATTTTAAGTCACAAATTGAGTTGTGATAATTCTAGACATCCCAGTGGGACCTTTAACATCAAAGCTTAAGCAGTCAGGTTTGATGGAATCGAGATATTAGGAAGCTTTTATTAATTGAGGATAAAAATTCTCATAATAAAAATTGTTTTTAAAATACATATTTATTATTAGGTACCTCCACTTCTAGTTTATTATTAATTCAGAGTTAGTTCAAAATTTTGTCTAGAAATGCTTCTTCTAAGGAGCTGTTCTTGGGTGCACTGGGCAATCCTCTCTCTGCTCAGCTGTAGTAATAGTCTGAGTGCACAGGGATCCAGCCTTGGCAAAGGCAGTTGAGTGAGCTTTGCTCTCACTCCTTTCTCTGCTCCTAATTCTAAAATCAAGCACATAGTTGTCAAATATCTAGGGCGTATTTTGGAGCCTGCTCCTGAGGTCCCAAAACATGGAGAGTGTTCACAACTGATAGTGAGAGGTAATAAAGATACCTTGGCTGATCGCATCCCTGATCTTATTTAGCATTAAATTTTTGGGACCTTATATTTTCATTGATATTACCAAACAGGTCAGTATCAAACACAAAAGAAATACAGCAGTAATGCAGCCAAATCAAGTCAGTCTGAGCAGTGATGTGCAGAGTGGATGGGAAATGTTATTGAGCAGGGAATGCTGCTCCTCTGGAAAACAGCAAGAAGAAGACTCAGTGAGAACTTAAAAGCTTTGCTCTCTGGGGCTTCTTGTTGGTACCCTGAGTGCATACAAATGTGTAAATGAAAGATGGACAAGCACAGGAATAAAAACACTCTCAGTGGACACTGTGCTCATGAAGGACAAAGTTGGAACGTAAAAATTAATATGTCAGTAAGATTGAATCTGAGAATATAAATCCTAGAATGTGTGATTGGAATAAAGCATTTGTGCTCTCAAAAGATCTTCTCTAAATTTTAACAAGTTCTTAGAGCAATTTCATCAAGATTATTATGTTAATGTAGTGTTTTCTGTATTACTATACAATTCTGAATACTTTTTACTTTATTTTAGCAAATAAAAATGTTGGTGATAGAAAATTACATTTCCTAATGGCTTAAATCCTGGAAAATGCAACAGTGTTAGATTAACATTTAAAAACTAACAATTATGAAACAGAATCAGGAACAAAGTACTGAATATTCAATCAATAGTAAAATCCTGGAAAAATCCTATGGGGAAAAATATCAATTGATTATATGTTCCCCTTTCTTTTTCTTTAATGATTCTATCAATATTCTGTTTCATTTAATTGCCTATAGACAATATTGTTAGTTTCCCATCATCTGAGTAGTACAAATCCATGAGCAGTGCTGAGCACTACACAGAAATATCTGGCTTTGTTACAACTCAGTACAAGCCAGGAGCTGCTGTCACTTTTTAATGTTGTTGACAGTCCCAGCTCATATTCAATGGAATTTTCAAAGAAAAAGGGAGCATATTTTCCCTCTAGTTATTATGAGTCCCCAGATGGTGAATTGAAAAACAGTTTTCCACTGGCATAGATCAAAGTGCTAATACAATTAGCTTTACGTCTGAAAAAAAGTCCTACACCTCTTGAATACACTTATTCACAGAAGAATTCTTTGTTACTCATTTTAATATAATTATCAGATAAACCATAATGCTGGTTAACATTAAACTTTTTGCAAAGGTTTCTGGCCATAGTTTTGTTCATATTTCTTAGTGGTTTCTTTGAGCAGCAGAGGGAGAAGAGAGAAGATGACAACAGAAAAGTGCAAAGTGTCCTGAGTGTGTCACAGAAAGAAGAATGCCATTAGCTTTAACTCATAAGGAAAATACAGATTTTATTACTTAATATTGCAAAGTGCTCTGCCTGTGTTATACCTCTATTTAATTTGTCTTAGTCTGGTTTTTCTTTTTCCACAAGTTTCTCTTAAGCCTGTGTTTGTGTTTTATAAGTATGTATGACTATTTTGTAAGTAATTAAATTCCTTCCTTACATTAAAAAAACCACAGTCTACTTTCTTAACAACTATACTTTTTTAAATGGCCTTTTTTTCCTATTTAATCTAAATGGAGTTGAGCAACATCACTACTAGACTAGGTCCTTACCTTCTGCCTCTTTGCACATGTACTCCCTGATCCTTGCCCTTCAGTCTAGGGAGGAGAGCATGGCAGACCACAGGGTGGTGGTCATGATATTTAACAGCTGCAGTTATTGGGTGAGTGCCACTCTGGGGTTGTTTGTCTGAAATCAGTCCAGCTTACAAGGTAGGAGTCTGAAGGAAGAAATCCCTTTATTACCGCGGTACATCACAGATAGCTAAAAATACTGGAAAATATTAAATAGTCCTCAAATCCTAGTTTTTCCATAGGAAAAAATGCTTTACCAAAAATATACAACTACATGAATCACAGTGCCAGAAAACCAGGATGGCTGCTGTTTGCTATTTCAATGATATATTTCACAACCAAAAGCAGCACAAATCCTACCTTAACGCCATAGCACTGCAGAAGACCAGCAGCTTGCTGAGCTGTGGTAGTGCCTTCACACAGCAGGTTTTCAGAAAAGGTACTCCAGCATTGAATAGACTTTTCTTTCTGAAGCTCAAGTTGAGAATCATATTTTTCCTCATGTGAAAAATATTTCCTCTACTTCATTGAGATTAGCTGAGTAGGATGTGATCCTGTAGGGACCATGGAGAAAGAAATGGGATTTAAAATGCTGCTAGGGCATTTGGGTGCAGCTGGCATCTGGGTAGGTAACTACCAGAAAAATCCCTGTGTGGGCACTACGTGGTGCCAGGAGGCTCTTGAGGAATTACTGCTACCTGTCAGGAGGTCCTGTAGTTCCTCTGTGTTTTTACACCTGATGTGAGGTGTGGTTCCTTACTCTTGCACCTCACGTGTTCCAGCCTTCAAGGCACAATAATACATGTGTAATGAATATATACAGCTGAAGGAAATCTGACAAACAAATGTGCATATATAAAGTGATCTTACTGTGTTGTGGCTATCAGTTCTCAGGATATTAGGGATTCATTGAACTGTCTTGAAAATAAAGATTATTGCAAACCATTAAATGTTATTGGAATATAGAAGAATCTGCAAACAAAGTATACATGACTACATAAACAATTTTAAGGTCGTTTTAATGCTTAGTATAATTTTCAAAAACCTGTAGTAATTTATCCCTGAAACACTTCAAAATATGCCCACAAAACACTCCATTCAGGAAATCCATTTTTCCTCTATTATATTCTAGTTTCATTTCAAATGGCATGGGAGGCAATCCCAGCAGCATGATCTACATGGTTTTATAATCAAATTATATGTTTTTGAGTTATTCTTGACATTTAGGGATTAAATCTCCATTTATGCTTTCCTTTTTTCATGCTGAATAACCAAAACATTTCCTTGATTTATTGGGAGAAAGTGTGGCCTGCTTTACGTAAGTCATCTTCCCTTTCCGAATCCTTACTCATGTAAGTCCTTCTGTACACTTCCCAACTTCTGAATACTTCAAGTAAAGAACATGTGAGAGAAATAAGGAAAAAAATTTACCATTTAAATAGCATTTGAATGTTTTCCTTTAAAAAATGCTTTCTTTCTTCATAAGAATGACGGATCTGTAACAATTTTTATTAATTATTTGAGCTATTTAAAGATTCACTCTTCTACAAGGTTTCTAAATGTGATCATAAACAAATAAAAATATGATTTGTCATCTAGCCATACTTCTATACCCTGTCATCTACCAAAGGTTTGGGTACAGTGAAATTGCTTGGAGTTCTCTTCTGCTACGAATTATATTTTAATCATTTTAGAAAGTATTTGCCTGGAAAATGTGTGTATGTCTACATATATATATATGTGTGTGTGTGTATAGATATATTTGTGGACTTTTTCTAACTGTTTCAGAATATTCTCATTATATCAGAATAAAAATAGTGAACCATTATAAAAAACAAAGATTTTTAAACTGTTTGTATTATCCTTAAATTTACATTGAATTTGTATTTCACAATGCCTTTATTTGAGTAAAGGGTCATTAATATCCCCAATCTTCAAATAATAGGAAAAAAAACAACTAAGGCAATGCTTAGAAGTTGATATCTAAATCAATGTGTTAATCAGCCTCACTTTTTGAGGCTGGATTTCCTTCAATAGCTATTTGACAAATCCCATTAATTACAGTTAGATTTGAAAATCTATGGCATGTGGTGGGAACAAGCCATATGCTGAGATAAACTGAACTACAGCACATCTAGGTTAGCTGAAGTATGTGTGATCTTGGAAAGTGGTACTTGATTGTATTAAAACAAAAACTTTGTATACTGTTATTAATTACCTATTTGTTACTTAGGCTAGTGGCTCAAAATATTATAGACGCAGAGGAATACCCATTATTGAAAAAATTGATTCATGTTTTCATTTAATGGATTCTATCAGTTAAGTACTGCTATGACACTTACCCTGATTTCTGCTTGCCCTAATGCTGTAGTCACAGAGTAAAATCTCAGCAGAAACAACATAAAATTTCCATCTCCGTAGAAACAACACAAAATTTTGACCAAAAATGGGCCTCCACACCACCTCTAAAATCTTTTTCATTTCTTTTAAGGACTGGTCTTCAGATGACCACTTTGCTCCTAGTGCAACTTGATAAAATAAGAATTGCAGGTCTTCCAGTTTTCTGTTAGGTGTCATTTTTGTGCTTGCAGATGCTCTTTTTAGAGCTGTAGGGTTTTGTACGGATACTGAACAGCACTGCAGGGACCCTGCCACAGAGAAGACCACTCCTCGTCCTCCAGGCACCCTCCTAAAAAGTGCAAGGCGTAATTATTCCCTGCAGGCCCTTGGCAAGAGGATGAAGATGTGGTGCAGGGGAGGCGGGCTGTGCCCAGCCGCTCCCTGCCGCTGCCCGCAGCCCTGGGCATGGAACGCTCGGGCAGGGGAGACCTGGACACAGCGTGCTGTTAGTGGGAAAAACACTCGATGGTAGCGTGAGGTTTTGCTCTGCGGTTTGGGGGTTTTAATTTTTGAAGGAAGCACACAACAGCACATTCAATAAGATTCGACTACTTTTCAGTTACTATTCAATTACTTTTAAGTACACATACAGTGTTAGCTGATCTTTTACACTGTTTGTACTGTTGCAGGTTTGGTTGTGTAATTTATTTTTTTTTCTAATAGATAGAGCAGGAGACACCTGCATTCACTTCTATACATTTTTATGTATCTAGATAGGGATTATATTTACACTGGAAAATCCATTTTTATATAGATAAAGATTTTTTTGAAAATAATAGGATATCTGTTTATCCTCTGTTTCAGTGGTAACTGATGGCTGCATAATGTACTGTTGATAAAAAGGGAGATATAAGCAGTAAGAAATAATGTTTATTACAGCACCGGGAGACTAAAGATGGAAACATAAACTGGATCATTCTAGCTAGTCCCATCAAAGGAGAGACTTTTCTTAGTGAGTGGTTTTCATTAGAGCAATAGTTCCTATCCAAACAATATCATGATGGGAAGGTTGCAAGAGTAGAACAGAAATAATGTCACAGCTAATGAAATTGCCACATTTCTCCCAAAATCTGTTTCATAACTTCATGTGTCATATTTGTAGTTCAATTTATTGCTTCCATTCTATCTTCTAACTTCCTTAAATTCAACCCTCAGCTCCTAATGTTTAGCACATACTAAATGGTTTCCTTCCTCAGTATTTGTGTTCTTCAATGTTGTCTCCTAGTTATCATAAAACCTTAGAATAATACAATAAGTAATGGAAAATAATACTTATTATTATTGAAATCTTGTCCTAATACTCTTGAGGCTCATAGCTGGGTACAAGTTTGCCAAGTCTTTCTGAAGTTAAGTAGACTAAAATAAGTGAAATTGAATTGCAAGTAGTGGAAACTGTAACTACTTCCAAAAAAGAGAACATTAATCTATAAATGTTCTCTTTGGGGTTATGTTGGTTTGGTTTGTGTTTTTTGGTGGGTTTTTTTTGTTTGTTTGGTTTTTTTTGTTTTGTTTTGTTTTGTTTTTTGGGGTTTGTTTTTTTTTTTTTGTAGTTGTATTTTCAGTACTCTAGAAAGAGGAAAGAATATTCCTGAAATTTCCCAAAACAGATGGTTTTCAGTAGGTTACTGCATCTGATACTTATGACACTCTTCTGCATTAGGCATACAGGGAAATCCTATCTCTGAGCTTGTCTATAAAGCCATGGTATCTTCATCCCTCTCCAGCCTTTGTGGCTGTTCAGCCAAAAGGGTTTAATTTTAGAACTCTTCAGGTAATTAGAAGTCTTACTGTGGAGGAAATCTAGTATTTTTGAAATGAAGCAATAATATGCAGTAAAAATGCAGTAATAATATTTCTGGAGCATAACTATGAGTTGCTTTTTGTGCTGAGTCAAGCAGCATATGTTGTTTTTCAAACTTGCACCTTTCAAGATAAAAATGAGTTTGGAAGGAAGGGGAGATGTTGCCTAAAGCCAAAGGTTACCAATGCCCTTTCCTACCCAGAAAGTTCCAGCTCCAGTGTCTGAATGGATGAAAAGCTTAGCAAACATGAAAAGCTTTAGCTATTAGATTCTGGCCATGCATATTTTGTCAAAAATTAATTTCATGTTTGATTATATATCTGAAATACATGAAAGGTCTTCCCTGAAATATAACTTAGAATCACCATGCTAATACAGAATATCCTAACTGCTGCTAGAAGACCTCCATTTCCTTACTTAAGTTTTGGAATCTGTTCAATGGATTCATGTTTTGGTTTCCAGGCAGCAAGGTTTAGATCGAGGTTCAGTTCTTTTTCATTGCCTGAGGTGCTGAGGTGCTGTCACCATGCTGAAACACCATGCACGTAATTGCTTCCTTTGCCAAAGAGGTGGCTAGGGCTCCTCTGTACTGAGTGTGTCAAGCAAATTTATGTAATGAAATGCGGTATTTTTGCAAACTATTCATTTTCAAATAACATCCTCTCGTAATCCCTACTGCATGAAACCTTCTGCAGGGAGAAGAATACATAGTTATGTGCTGGGAACACCTCATTAATGGCCCAGAGAAAGGATTTCCTGTAGAACAGATGGCACTTGCAGTGTCAACCAAAGCGCTCATCTGAACCAGCATTGTCTGGAACCAAATGCCCTCAGGCAAGGACCCGACCCAGTTGTGGGGAGGCACCATGCAATCCTGCCAGATGGCCCTGGGCTGAGCAGCCCAAAGAGCACCACATGTGCCAGGGGTGGCTGCTGGGGGCTCAGGCTCACAGTGGAAAACACTCTGTGGGCTTGAGCTTGTGGGGTGTCCTATTCTGAACAGCGCTACGTAAGAAAAACAAAGGCATAAAGCTTAAATCAAATGTAAGGAAGAAGGCAATCAGAGCCCTTCTCCCAGGTTTGTTGATGCACCAGTAGTAGGCAAAAACCTATTTTGTTAGCTTCAGTCAGCTGCAGGAGGGCCTAAAATTTAGTTCATCATTCTGCAGTAAGTAGAATGAGTGACAGTAATAAATACATTTAGAATGATTCATCCCAAACATTTGAAAAACAAAAATTTGAATACCCTAAAGGGTTTTACCTCGATGTTTAGTGTTTCTTTCCACTTTTATATAAAATCTGAATAAAATCTTACTTAAGCCTGGCTAAGGCTTTAAAGCTGAAGGATACAGTTTAAATAGTCAGGACTTTTCAAATCAAGAAATTGGTCAAGGCTCCTTCTGTATTAAGAAGACACTGGAGACACCCTTGAAAAGGGGCAGGAGTCTCACTTGTCTTCAAAAATTTGTGGTTGCTTTCCACATCTGCAAAGGTATTTGCTCGTCTTTTCAGGCAGGAAAAGCACAGTTTTGAGACTTCAGAGGAGTAAATAGAGCAATGTAGAAAGAATATCAAAACACAGGAGTGGCTGAAGTGATCTAATGAAAAAAATTATAATTATTTGCAATGGGGAAAATGAGATGGAAAAACATAATGGAGAGAATTTATTTCTTTAAAACATTTGTATGTTTAAATTTTATGAAACTGCCCTTAGTATTACTTTTATATTGGGGGGTTTTTTTGCTACTTTTTCACAATAAATATTATAGGAAGAGTAAGTGCAGCTGTCCTTCACTCCTACTGACTGTCATACTGAGGTGGAGTTCAGATGTGCCACTGCCTCCTCACAGAACCATCCCAAGAGCTGAGGATCTTCAAACAGTGGAAAGTCTTTAGACATGGCCTTTTCTTCTCTGTAGTGTCCTAGCAGTCAGTGAGGATAACAGTAAGGGCTACAGAAGACCTATTGTGCTTCTATTTCACACTGGTGGGAATCAAATCTTGTGACTTTTGAGCTGCTTTGGACCATTATCCCATGGCTTGAAGTCCAGCCCATTTTGTGTACAGCTGCAATAGGCCTGATTCTGCTTTTGCAGACTCTCCTTTTACCCAGCTATGTTGACTCTGAAATCCAAGGTGCTACATCAGTATGAAATCCCTCTGTCGTAAGGAGAATTGGACCATGTGGTTGCTTTTGCAGTCATTTAGTAAGAATGAATATTTACAGTGAATTTCATTAGCAAATTTCTTTTCTTTATTTTAAAAGCCCTGATACTGCAATGTATCTGCAATATTATCTGTTCTTTAACTCTGGTGTTTACACCTCTGAATGAGCCACATAGCTACCAGCCTGTGTATGTGAGAGAAAGGGGAATTCATCTGCAGCTGAAAAAACAAAATGAGGACCTGATCTGGATAGGGCTAGGACTTCACACAAAGCATGCCTGAAAACTTGGAAGTTCTGTTCAAACAGGTGGGTGGATGGAGTGTTTGATTTACCAGGTTCATGTCCATGTTCATGAGACCTGTGGAAATGTAAGAGGGGAGAGAATGTGTGTCTGTGCAGGGTGTGAAAGATATAGCTGGGAGAGGACACAACAAGAATTTCATTTTTGGTTTTTTTTTCAGATTTTGTTCTGTATAGAATATAATTTTCAGTTGGAAAAGTTATATATATGACACCCTGCAGAGAGACAGTGGAAGTTTGAGATTGTTTGGTCACTTACAGACTTTTGATACAGTGTGCCTCATCAATGGTGGTCTCTTTTCCCAAAAAAATAAAATATTACATTAAGTTAAAACATGTTTGTGTGCTTATTATACCTTATTTTTCAGTTTTCACCACTGCAAGGAAGATATAATGACCAGTCTGCCAATACAAAGTGAAACTGAAAGTATAATGATCAAGGAGAATAGAAAATTGGAAAAGAAACACCTTATGAGACAGAAATGTCTTAAAAATAGATGGAAAATCTTACTGTCAAGGTGATCTTCTAATTATTACAAGCTAAGTTCAGGTGCCAAGAGGATGGAGCCAGGCTTTTCTCAGTGGTGCCCAGCAACAGGATAAGGGACAATGGAAACAAACTAAAACACAGAAAGTTACATCTGAATATGAGGAAAAACTTCTGTACTGTGGGGCTGGCAGAGTACAGGAGCAGGTTGCCCAGGGAGGTTGTGGAGTCTCCTCTATTGGAGATGTTCAAAACCCACCTGGATGCAATCCTGGGCAACCTGTTCTCGGTGAGCCTGCTATAGCTCCAGAGGTTGCTTCCAACCCCAACCTTTCTGTGATTCTGTTTAGATATATATTTAATATATATTTACATGTGGGCCTCTCTAAAGTCTAGGGATCTCACAGAACTATGGCATCTTTAACATTTTAATTGCTAAAGTAGTAGCAATCATTAACATAGCAGCTTTATCCCAGGACCCTTCAAAAATCCTCATGCCATTTCCATGAAATAGGAATCGGCTGCAAGGAAAAGGAGGTGAAGATCTGAAGGCACACAGGAGCTGTGTGAGTTATATGCCAGGATGCTCCATGGGCACCTGAACACCCAAGCACCCAGACTGGAAGTGTGCCACAGCTCCCTTCTAGTCTGTGTCCCTGGGTTTTCCTGATTCAGATCAGTCCCAAGGAGTACTGGGACTGATCTGAGTCAGAGAATCCACACAAAACCAAGATTAGGAATGATTCCTGGTCTCCAAGTATGGACATAATTGTGAAAACCAGAGTTAGGTCTGAGTCAGGAGTTCATTTCTTTGTTCTGTTCACATGACCAGACACCTTCTGCAGGGCACTGGTTTTGCCAGGGGGAATGTGTAACAAGAGCTCTTCCGTTCTCATCCATTCAAAGCAATGGCAATTTTACCATTGATAGCAGCAACAAGATTGCATTTAATTATCCACAACACTGTTTTTCTTACAGTTGCCAAAATGTTGCCAGTTGAAATCCTTAGAAACAAAACAAAAATTTCAACTTCCAATCACTGACTTAGGTTACAAAATCTTTCAATTCTTAACAGGATATTGGAAAAATCTAACAACCCCAAAAAGGGAATATTTTTTCCAAGAATAACACTGTGTATGAACTAAACTTCCTATTTGTTTTTGCACAGTTGGCAAAGAGAATAATCAGTGCTTTAGTTACTTTCCGATAACATGCATGGTACCTGAGCAGCAAGCTGTAAGACAAGCCTGACTGCTGAAATTAAGAAACTCAAGAAACATAAAGGTCAGGAAAAGCAAGTGACAGAAAGATACTGGCCAAAATTTCTAAGCTGTGCTTCTAACACATTTAAGAAGCCTCTGTGATCATTTAACTTCTTCTCTTTGCACTTTTTTTTTCTATCTTAGAAAGGAATCTGAGCAAAATAATACAATATAAAAGAGAAATTTCAGATTTTATAAAGCAGGTTTAGTAGTATTTCATTATTTCACTGATAAAATACTTCTAGCCTATAGATTGTGCAAACTATATTTATTAAAATTAAGGTAATTAAATACATTATTCAGCTACCTAGTCATTAGCTTTTGAGGATTTAATGGCTAGGTTTAAAAGATTGGGATTAAATATTAATGAACCGAACAGTATACTGTTAAGCTGCTTGTAACAATGATAAGAGACAGATAATTTTGTAGATTGTGCTAATAGTACTCAGAGTTCTTTAAAACAGGGTTTTGCGTGCTGTTAAACTGCATCTTTTTATGTCTTTCTTGTATCAGTCTTGAATGAGCTTTTAATCTGATTGTGCTTTTTTTACCCTATTTGTTTTTCTTCTCTTCTAATGCCTCTCTTTCATAGAATTCTTTTTCATCTCTCTTATTCCATAACTTATCATTTTCTGTCATTGCACGTTCTCTATCCCAGCATCTCAGTGCTCTCTTTTGTTTTTCATGTGATGACTGTTCTCATATTTGCATACTTTTTACTCAGCCACTTCTCTGCTCTATCCAGCCTCTAAAATCTTCATCTTCACTCCCTGTGTCCACTCCACCAGTCCACTCTGGAGGTCACTGGTACTCATCAGTGCCATAGCTTAGAGCTATGATTTCCTCCCAGCAGCAAAGCATTTCGTGGTGTCTGTCTTATGGAGTGCATGCAGCATCTCTATTGTCTGTGAAAAGTGCAGGACTCACTAAGACAGAGCAGCACGGCACATAAATAGAGTGGAAAGGCTCAGGAGCCTCTGTTCTAACAAGGGCTGTCAGGGCTTCCAGGGGCCCTACCATGAACCCAGGAACTGGAGTCTGAAAGCTCTGGGACAAGATGTGGAAGCTGTAGGGTTTACAACCAGAGGCAGTTTACACCTGAATGGCAGAATGGTGTATGGAATGGCAGAACAGGAAACCCTGAGAAAATACCAAATCAGTTAATTCAATATGTTCTTGGTGGTGTCTTTGCCACTGTTTTAGGGATGATTCAGACAAATGTTAACTTCAGATTTATGGAGTCCTGAAAAATCTATTTAATCATAAACAGCACATTTCATTCTTTCCAGGATTTTTTCAGAAATTCAAGTTTACTTCAAATTCATCTGTACTGATGCTGCTATTTACTGAACATTATTTCCCACCAACTGCATATTCTGCTGTCTTTCAGACAGTTCTTTTCCCTTATTTTTTTTTTAATCTCTACAACACAAATCAAAGGTGTGGAAATGCAGTGATTCCTGTCCTGCAGATGGTGAACTGCAATAAAGACAAATCCATTGCCCAGCAAACTCTGTATTGTGCTTCATGCTTATTTAGCTTGATCCAATATCTCTAAGGTCAATGGCTAGTTTCTCAGTAAATTCAGTATTCATTGAAATTGGCCCCAAGTTATCTTCTCAACTGAAAATGGTGAGAATACACTATGTTGTTGATTATATAATGACAATGTTATCAATGTTTTAATAACAATACTAGTCTCTTTAGAAAAATAAAGTTCTATTATTCTTGTCAGCTCTACTTAAATGAGTGTACACTCACTTACCTGAATAGGTAGGTGCTGGAAGATATTTTTTAACACAGACCATTAAAATTTTTGTTAACTAAGAGATAAATGTGTCATTTTATACATAGGTAATGTGTAATGTAATAGAAATAGAATAATTTTGAGGAAAAGCCAATAAATAGACTAATAAATAGTCTATAGGAACATCCTTATTTTTCCTTCACTTTTTTCCAATAGTTTGTTAAAGAACCAGGATTTTTTTTTCCTGACAGCATGACTATGTGGGCAGCAGATATTCCCCGAATTTAGCCTGTATATTGTTATAATTTCATTGTACTCATTAAAAATACCCAAAAAACTATAAAATGTGTGAGCCCTCTTGTGGCCAGAATATCTTCTATGTGTCTTATGAAATCATCAAAAACGATGTGGCCTGGTGAAGTACATGCCTGAAAATATATAGAGAGCACTAAATGTAAATTTTTAGTTAATGCTGCTTATATCAGTTCTCTTTCATTTTTTTATAACAATGAAATCAATTTAATTTTTCTTTTATATCTTTCTTAATTTACTACTTGTGGCTAAAATGCCCAGCAACTTCTGGGTTTGTAGCAGGGGTTTTTACTTTAAAGTCTTCATATGTATCAATTATTTCAATCATTTGGGACCAAATATGACCATCAGTCAGAGCTTTATTTATTACTGATCTGGAGCTGAACTCTGAGGTGATTTTGAGGTGGAAGAGAATTTATTTCATTGGCACTTATCACTCTTCCCTCATGAATTCAAGAAAAAATGTGCCAAACGATCCAAACTATGTATTCATATTTAAGAACAATTCTTATCACCTGATACAACAGTTTTCATATTTTTGAGGGTTTTTTGCTTCCCTTCATTAAAAAGACTGTTTCTGCAGTGTAATGCTTTTCTTTGAAAAGAAAAAGGAAAAATTTTACAGCTGTTCAAATTAACCCATGAACTGGGCCTTGAGAAATTAGGTAGTAATTTTCATTGATTAGATAAAATATCAGCACTCTGTAGTTAAAGTTGTAATAGGTTTGCAGACAGAAAAGGGATGGTATTTTAAATTCAAACTCTGTGTTCTACTCCTCACAGATTTTTCCACTGCATAAGGTCTGTTACTGTGCTCAGATATTTAATGTAGTGTAATAAAGCCATTTTAATGTATATAAGTCCCCTGGGTTGCTGAACACTTACTGATTATTCAATTCTGCTGATCGATAACATTTGCTTAGTTATTTCAACTGAGGCCTGAAAAGAGACCAAAAACATACTTTTTGTTGTAACTGGCTATTTTAAAGTTCCACTGGAGAGTATTGGTTGCAATGCCTTAATCTTCTTCTGTATCACAGTGTTTATGGTACTTGTGTACAATTATTTATTTATGACCTTGATATATTTATATATATGTTCAAGAAATGCAAACAGTCAACATATCTGTTTGTATTTTTCTGGTTTATTCTGGTATTTTATTTTTAGTTTCCTATACGTTTATTTGTTTCTATCATAGTCATTTTACTAGTCTGGAATCAGATTAAAACAGGAGTGTATTTTTGAATCCTTGCTCTGTTACTCTGGACCTACTTTTTCCCTAAGAAATGTAGCATACATTTATATAGCAAAACAAATTCCATATTCACAAACATAACAGGTGTTCGTTGTTATAATTATTATCACTGCATCCTTAGTATAAATTCTTAAGAAACTCTTTGCCAAGAGTCACTGTAGAATGAACAGAAATCCATACCTCATACCCTAGAAAAATTATATGCACAGAAAATATGCAGGAGTCTCTAGAAAATATTTCAGAGAAGTGGCAAAGATTTAAGTGAGGAAGGGGAAAAGCCAAACCTCACACTCATTAATGGTGAAATTAGGTAAGTTTCTCATTTTCAAAATTTGAAGGAATGTAAATATTAATTGGGCAGAGCAGTGGCTAATAATTCATAGACTGGTTGATTTCTTTCATGAAAAGAAATTCAGCTCCAGACCTTTTGACCAAAGTCACTTCTCATATGAGATAGGTTGAGGCTACCCTGAACTGAGATGCTCCATCTATATTTAAGAGTACCTTACATTTACAGCTCTGAAGAGAATAGCAATCAAGTGTCCATTTCATTAGTTACAGATATTTTGGGAATTTTATTTCAGTATGGTTTTATTGATATATTGCAATTCTTAAGAATGACAAACAGCTAATGTAGGTTACTTTAATATAAAAATCTTTTCCCCCTGCATGTGGTTAAGAGTGACATGTTTCTTGAAAAATATCAGCAGCACCCATTACTAAGCACTTAAATGTGCATCTCTCAGTGAGATAGTCAGTAAAGACAAGGCAACTGGTTTATTTTATTTAATGTTTCATTTCTCTCAAAAGAAACCTTTTTAATGCATCAAGATACAGAAGCTTGTTCATGCCACATGGCAATGGAAGTTATAACACAATAAGTCCAGCAAAGGCAGATTGTTAAAGCTGGGCATGCTCAGCTGTATGTAGTAAAATACTGTGTACATAATTTGTGTGTACAAATAGCACAGAAATTGGGCCTTGGCTGGGTAAACAAGACATCCTTCTGCAGTATATGAATGAATCATAGGATCATAAAATGGTTGGGCTTGGAAGGAACTTTAAAGATCATCTAGTTCCAGCCACCCTGTCACGGACAGGAACGTGGTTGCCCAAAGACCCATCCAGCCTGGCCTTGACCACTCCTGGGGACCAGACAGCCACAGGTTCTCTAGGCAACCTGTTCCGGTGCCTCATGACTTTCTGAGTAGAGTTTCTTCCGAATATTTAATCTTAATCTCCCCTCTTTTAGTTTAAAACCATTCTTTCCTTTTCATTTTTCTGCCTGCGTAAATCTCCCACTTTTTTAAAAGCCCCCTCGATGTACTGGCAAGGCCGCAGTGAAGAAGGTCAGAGCCTTCTGCTCTCCAAGCTGGACAATCCCCCTCTCTGAGCAGTCATTGCAGGTGCTGCAGCCCTCTGGTGATCTTCAGAGTCCTCCTCTGGACACAGCCCCACAGGACCATGGTGTTCCTGGGCTGAGCACCAGGCTCAGGCAGGCGGGGTTTCACAGTGACCCCGCAGGAACTCTGCCAGCCGCCCTCTGAGCCCAGGCTCAGCTTTGGGCTGCCCTGACTGAGGGTGGGGAGCCCAGCACTGTGAGGCTTGGCATGGGGCTCTCTCTGGTGGTTGCTCGCGTTTCAAGTCCTGGCACAGCAGGCAGAGCCACCCCTGAAAAGCCATCTGCCTTTCTGTTTTGCAGGTGGGCACAGAACTGCAGGCCAGATTGAAATTAGGGGCCTGGCTTTTTCCAGGGGTGTTAAATATAGGATGATAAATTCTCATCTAGTTGCAGGATTAGCACGGTCTGCTCACTCTCAGGAACAGGGCAGAGGAGTCCATAATGACTGAGTCCTTTGGGATTTGATTTAAATGCTCTAGAGGTCAGAAAGTCCTTCAGTCAATCCTTTGGATGGCCGTGGGTAAGCACAAGTCCATATTGTCCCATCTTGTTTTGTCTAACTAAGCTGTGGAGACAACTTGCTAACACTTTATGTGAAGTTCAGAGCTATATCTTAATGGAGTACAGAATCTGAAAAATATAAAAGCTAAAACTTAAGGCATAGTTATGACAGAAGATGATGGGGATCCAGGGACCAATATAAAGCCAGAAAATTTTCAGGTGAAAAAAAAATTACACTGAAGTAAGGGCTAGTGAAGAACAAGATATTGTTCAGGATGCTATAGGTAATTACAGAAAAGCTACCAAGGTTACAAAAATAATGAGCTTTCCATTTTAACCATCAATTCAGATAAAGTGAAAAAAGGAAAATTTTCAGTGAAAAGCATCCTGAAGTATCTCTTTTTAATTCTCTAAACAAGTCTCTGAAAATAGCAATGGATTAATTTCCTTTCAGATGCTTCTCTCAGAAGAGAGCATGAAAATATCTTAGCAACTCTTTAAGAAAAGTTAAATTATTTGAAAGGAATATTAGTTGCTTAAGTTCTTAAAATTATGGCTATTAATAGACTACATGGTGCACTGGTGTGGCTGTTTCTAACAGCAGTCTGATTCACTGTGAGTGCACAGGCTGCTTTAAATTATTGAATAAATCTGGGTTTTTAAGCAAGATGATGGAAGTGTTCCTTATAGCAAATTGTCAGTCAGAAATAAGTAAATAATGATGATATGATATGGACACTGATAAAGATATAAATTACATCGCTACATATATAGATTCAGTTATTTATACAGAAATGTACTTTTATATATATGTTTATCTGAAATTACATATATGTATGTAAATATGCATACAAATATTAAATTCTTCATGTTCTAGCCTGGAAAAAAGGCATGTATAACATAATTCCAGTTTCCATAATTTAGTGAAAGTATTTATGCTCATTTTAATGAGTCATGGTCTAGAAAAGTCCCTCAGGGAATAAGTTGGGCTTAAAAGCTTGCAGTGCAAATATTTCTCTGGAGGTTTTCTTTAAGCACTCAGCTAAGTTACTAAGTCACATAAGTTACTAAGCGAAGCAGGATAATTGCTTTTATAAGTCTCATTTCTGTATTTTAAAGTCTTTTATTCTTTCTTTAAGAACAGTTTTAATTTTACACCATTTTCCTGAGTTTCAGATAAACTTAACTATAACTTGGCTTCTTTTGTTATGTAGTCAACAATAGTTTCTAATCAACCTTGATAAAAAATATTTCTCTTCTAGCCATAGAACCACAGAATATCCAGACTACAGAAGAGCAGAAAAAAAAAAAAAAAAAAAAAAAAAAAGACAAAGATTAATTTCTTAATCCTTAATCCTCTTAAATCTTTGGACTTCCAAATGCAACAAAAATGTAGTGTTTGAAGACAGTGAATCTGAAATTTTTGATGTAGAGTAACATACTCTGAAGTTTAAGTATTTCTACCTGCTTAGCATATAAAAATCATACAATTTTGGAGTGCAAAACTAGCAGGGGTATGGTTTTCTTAAAAAAGAACAGAGATGGTTACATTCAAAAGGACTTGAATCTATCACATTTGGCGGCATTTGTGCTGTTAGTGACTGTTTTATCCGACCCAAAATCCAAGCAAATGAGATTTTGGGAAGCAAGCAAAAGAGTTCTTTGATCCTACATTTTGAGTTAAAGAACAGTTGTCTCAGAGGCAAAATTCTGTTCTTTAAGCCATGGGATCAGAAGGTTTGGAGATAGCCTCTCAGAGAATATTTTATTTTGGCTAGCTAAGAAGGGGCGCTTGGGATGTGTGTTTGTGACTCATTGTGAATGAGGTTTATGAAACACAAATAAAAGTCTGCTTCAGTGACTGGAGGTTTCACACAGGCTTCCTTCACTCTTCAAAGACTGTCTAACAAATGCATGAGCCTTGCAAATGCCTACTAAGCACCAACTAGTCCAGTCAGGCACTTTTACTAACATGTCTTTGTCACTGCTAATTGTTCTGGAAATTTGAGCCAAATGTTGTATCATTTGTTCTCTCATCCATATGAAAGGGCTTCTGAACTGTCTTCCTTCTTTTGCTCCCTTCTTAAACCTCTAATGAATTTAGCAAGCTGCTCATCTATTGATATTGACCTGGATTGGTTCTTGACTGGCCATTGCCTTCTTTCCACCGCCAGGTCTGTAGTAATTTCCACCTGAGTTTTTCACAGATGATGAACAGAAAAAAGCCAGGCATAACACAGCCTATGATTCTTTGCTTTACCAGGTGCAACCTATTATTCCACCCCATACCTATGTGCCAAATGTCATTTAGCATTCTTCAGAGTCTTGCTTACTAAAGTCTCAAGGGAAGAATGAAGCTATAGGGCTCCGAAAAAAACATAGAGAAACTTAAATGTGACTGCATTTCACTATGATCAAAAATACATGGAAAATGTTCTGCAGCCTCTTTTAGCAAGACAGAAGCATGTTCCAGATTACAAAACTGTAGTATGGACTTGGTTTATTTCTTTAGACTGATCACTCTTACTGAATACTGAATATTGGCTGAATTAAGAAAAAATGTTTGTGTTTGCGGGTTTTTTTGTTTGTTTTGGGTTTTTTAGATACTGAAAGACTGTCAGCTAGATTCTGTTAAAAAGAAACTACACTTTCAGCAACAAGGGTGTCATGTTTTCCTGATGACTTGAAAAAATTGTTGCTACCTCCCCTGGGGCAATGGGGAGCATAAGGGAAAATATGTGGGAATATTCCTATTTCTGAAATACTTTAGCAGTTGCTTCCATAGCAAAATCAGCTTGTCTGGTACATAGTTGTAAAATATTTTCTTTTCAGAACTTTGAAAAGAAAAAAAAAAAAGTATTAGCTAGCCAAACAAGAACATTCACTGCATTATCAGTTTAACTGAAAGGAAAATATTCCCTTAACTAGAGAAAATTCTTAGAAATAAATTAATTATTAATTTCCTTTAGCAAGCCTAACCTTGATACTTTAATATTATTGAAAAGCAGTTGCAATAAATTCACCATTTCAGCTATTTGAAGGAGTATATGGAAAACTGTGACTCAACAAGACTCCTCCAACATATAGTCATGTTTTGGCTTGTGCACAAGGCTTGATAGCATTATCATGAATAGTTGATTAGGCTGGAGAGCGCAATGTCTGCATGCATAATTGAAGCTATACAGAAATAATTGATCTAATTGCCAATGCTATGTAACGTCATTCTGGTTAGAGACCTGTCCCACCGGCTGATATCTGCCCTACAGTTTCCCCTCAAAGAGCATATGGGATATTCTGAAGGAATCCTTAATATTTTCTATTACTCCTTTGCCCTGCAAGGTCTCTTCCTGACTGCTGATAAACCATGTTGAATATTCTCTAGTAACCAAACTCATCCCTGCTTCCATGTCCAAGTAAATTATTGGAAGGCATCCAATCTATTGGGGCATATGGATTTTCTGTTTGGTATCCCTATACCCTCTCATCGTGAATGCTGGAATGAACAAAAACTACTAAGAAAATGAACAATTTTTAAAGAAGAAATGACCCTCTTTCTCACCTCTTCCCAAGTTAAAATATTTGTAAAATACTTTGCCTGTCCTCTCTCATGGGACTATTGCCACAGGCTTTCTGTAAAGGTTTTGAACATTCAGCTATTATAGTATATAGAATATGGGCAGAATGCAAGTGCTCAAAGAGGTTTCTTTGCAAAATATCTCAATTCCACCTCTGTCAATGCTGACATCTTGGCATGTGAGCACAGTCCCAGTCCTTATTCAATACTGACTGCAGGAGCTTTCTCTGGAGAGTTTTAGGAGTCACACATCAGATGAATGTGTACATAAGCACACACCAAAAGAAGCAAGTTATCAGGAACTGTCTGTGATAAGTGTGAGCTGAGGATGAGGAAAAGGCTTCCCAAAATTTCCAGTCTCAAATTCGTAATTTTGTGTACCTATAGTAACAGAGAGGCAACCTACACTAAAAACCAGGGGTAATAAATAAATACCAGACAGAAAAGAGAAGTTATTGAAATAATTTTTTTTAAATACTAAGCACTTTAGGTGGTCCAAAAACAGGCAAGGATTTACTCTTTCAATAATAGAAGGAATTTTCTTCATATTATCTGATAAAATGTTCAGAGAGGAAAACTCTCAAAAGTTCCAAACTGGAAATTGCACGGTCCAGCTTTTCAAAGAAATATACTAGAACACTGCTAGCCCAGTTTCAGAAAGGAATGGTACAAAAAAAAGTACTTGATTTTAAAATTATCAGTTTTATGCCAAGAATGAGAAGCTAGAATTTCTTTTCAAGATACCAAAGCCCTCGTAACTGATGCAAACATAAAGGAATGCTCCCAGTATATGATTCCTATTTAAAATATCCTTGATTGATTTTATTGCGAACAGTCAGCTTATGGAAGTATTATTGACATCAATTCAGAAATTCTCACTTAAGGAAATTAATGTGAATTTCCTTTTTAGAAGGGTGAAATGCATCACTTTGTTGACACTCACAAACGGTGTGGAAGTGAGAACAGTTTTGGTGCTCCATGTCAAAGCACCAGTGAAATCATCTCTTGGTTGTATCCCAATAAATCTCATGGATAAATCCAGAGAATTCTGTATACTAAGGTAGAATTAATTGCAGTAAATCTCAGGTATGTTAATTGCTTAGAATTTTTTTCGGCTTCAGAAATTATTCTTAAAACAAGAAAATAACAATGTTTTAATGCATAGCATTGTTTCTGTGAATAAGTTTACTGATGTTTAATGAAATAAATAATTACTTAAGCAAAGACATGAAAAACAGAGGCTTAGGAATGTATGCTAATATAAATCAAGTACATTTTAGGAAGTGAACTGTTTCTTTTATCTATTCTTGAAGTTCCTGAATTTAGGATTCAAGTGGTGCATCACTTCCCCCAATTGTCTACCTCCACACAGAAGTTTAATAATACAACAGGATTTATAGTAAAGATAATTGGGAGTTTATCAGCTTCAATATAGGTTCTTTATTTCCATACAAATATATTTTTATTGAAAATGTAGTATGTAGAACCTTAAACCTTTTAAAGGTAAAGGAGAAAATAATATGCTCGGTTAACATCCTGCAAAACAAAATATTTTATAAATCCTGAGGAAACATATTAAACCCCTTTATCTTAGACAGGTTCCAGCTTGTACACCTGCCCCCACCTTATCTATAGACTTTTTTTTTTTTTTCAAATAGAACTGTCTCAATTCTTTGCTGCTTTTGCAAAGTAGTTACAGGTATTAAGCTGTACGTCCAACCTTGCTGGGCACACGTACCCAGGTGTAAAGTTCTGCTGTGGAGGAGGCTCTTTCAGGCCTCCAAGGAGTTACTGCTCCGTGTAGCTCGAGAAGTGGAAAAGCACCATACACCTGAGTGGGTGGTGCATGACAATATTATAGGCAGGAAAAGTTAATTCAGCAGGAATAAATGACGTGCCAACTGTAAAACAACAAACCATCTTAAAGTTTCCTACCTCCCTCCCGTCCCAAAATTAACTTCCTATCGGGGAAGACAACAGGTCTCCCCTGCTGCTGGGCAAAACGGGAAGTGTTGATTGTACCTTGCTCTGAAACTTCATCGCTCTTTCAACACGAAACACTGAGTTGTCGTAAAGGTGTGATGAGAACCATTGGCAACACGGGGAAGAAGACACTGGTGAGCTGCGAGCCACCTTCAGCCCCGCTTCCAGCCCCCGCCCCGCACTGCGGGCAGCAGCCCCGGCGCGGCTGGAGCCGCTCCGCAGGCACCGGGCCGGGCGGGCACCGGCTCCGCTCGAGCTGGGCACGCTGCAGACCTGCTGGTACCCACAGGAAACTTGGGAAATCACTTCGGGCTTTTGCCAGCTTTCAAGTGTGGCCCCAAACACTACTTGTAGTTATTTAGAAGAGTGTTGTTGACAGTAATATTCCATTATTAATAGCTTGGCAAAATCCATAGGACTCTGTGCTTTAGCTTCCTCATATGTAATTTCCCCTTCATGTGGTTTGGGTTGAAGCTGAGAGTTTTGTCTGAGGATATTTTTTACTTTAGTCTCGTTTTAATATGTGAGCACAAAGGAATATCGAGAATGCACACATTGCAGCATTTTTAAAAATGTGCATATAGTAACTTGGATGCAATAGTGTAGGAAATACTGAAAATCTGCACCTCGAAGCACCTCTCAAGAACTGAAGGAGCCTGTTCAGGGCCCAGGATCCTTCAGTCTTTTAGTGATGTGAAAGAGCTCCACTAGATTCCGTGATGCTTTTACAGGATAATCCATAAAAGTAGCTGTAAAGTCATCCCATCCAGGCCCACCACCTGCTAGTTGGGTTCATAATCAGCACTGCAGCTATGGGTAGAAAACTTACAACAGCTGTAAACTATCTTTTATTTAAACTTACATTTGCCATTTCAAAATGATGCTGCAGAGAGATCCACCGTTAGGAATGGCAGAAGGAAGTGTGCAACACTGGAAGGTGAAGTTTTGCCACAATATTTACTCTCTTCCTTGTTTAAAGATGATAAAACCGAACACCAACAAACATCTATGCTTTCCATTGTATAGCATCCAGTGCTGTTGATTTTTATGTACTCAGGGAGAGTTTTCTCACAGTCTGGTGTTTGCATCTATTGACTTTGTAATCTATAGACAGACTCTTAATGAGCAGAAAAGACAAGAATCTCAGAGATAAAGCCTTGGAATAACAGTGGGCCTTTACAGCTTGTCAGTAGGAGAAAGCTCAAACATAAATATCTGATTTACAGAAGTAACACAACTTATTTTGATAGATTACATTGTTTCTGTTTCAAATTACTCTGTCAATCGAGAAGGAAGAGGTTAAGAGGTCATATTTTAAAAAAAATGCTTGAAAGGGCTCTTTCAAGGGATTTTTCATAAATTTCACCTCCATAATTAATTGCTTATTTGTGATATTGCAGAACCTCTACTTTGTCTGACAAACATGCTGATTTTGTGGAATATTGCTTTACAAATCCCCTCAAACAGACAGGAACAGGACCAAAGCCCCTACACGTGGACTAAAGTGCAGTGATTTGCATCACACAGTAGTCCCTGGTACGTCTTCGTCACATCTTCACTTCCAGTTTGATCCTTTTTCCCTTGTTGGGTGAGGCTTTGCTTTGACCTCTTTCACTTGGGAACGGACCACGCAGAAAACCACTGGGCTTTTTAAGCAGAAGTGAGATCAAGGCTGAGAATCGTCTGTGTTGAAAACTGATAGAGCTTTCAGTGGTTAGCCAGCAAGAGGCGGGCAAGGAGAAAGGTTAGGGTGTAAAGTCTTGAAGCAAAGTGGCTATAGTGGGGCTTAACTTCATTCTTGAGTATCAACCCAACGACCTGGGCCAGCCGATCTACTGGAGACGGAGCCTTTTGTCTCTCCCGTGCCTTTTCCGTGTCACCGCCTCCGCGGTGGCACCCACGGCCGGGGAGGACACCCTGTGGGACACCCTCAGCACCCAGGGGCTGGGTGCGCTCCTGGGGGTGCGGAGAGCCCCGCCGGGGCTCTGCCCGTGCCATGCCGCGGTTCGGGACGCCCGAGAGCAGGCGGGGCGCGGGGAGGGCCGGGCGGGCGCTGGCACCTCCTGCTCCGGGCAGAGGCGTTCGCGGGCCCACGGGCCGTGCTCTCCGCACGGGCGGCGCTGAGGCCCCCGCGGGTCCCTCGGCCGCCCCGTCCGGCGCAGCGCGGGGAGGCGGCGGTGCCGGGACAGCACGGCGCTGGGTTATGGGCAGCGTGTGACACGAGGAGCGTCCTCCACACGCGTGGGGCGGCGAGGAGAGGCTGCTCGGCCCCGGAGCTGGCCCTGCCCGCTGCGCCTTCGCTTTTCCAAGGGCTCTATTCCCCGGCAGCCGGCAACAGGAATAAATTACAAAGCCTCACTTAATGTTAGTGACTCTTTAAATGGAATTTTTCATTCAAACTTTGTCATTAAAATAGAAAGCCCTTTTGGTTGTGACCATACAGGCATAATAAATTGTATATGTTTGCGATACTGAATGAATCTTGCCCATATGCTGCACTGCAAGGCTACATGAATGAAGCATTTACCAAATCAGGCCCACCACATTAAACAGAAAAACAATCTTTATTCATGGTAACTTATCAGTTTCAATTAATCAACCTCAACAATAGAAATTCTGATGTGTTCAAGCAACTTGAAAGCAATAGGTCATCTCCAGGGCAGCCATGTTGTGTCTTTGTGCCTATGGCTTCAAACAAAGCAACATCTCCAATAAATGTACATCCCCACACACAGATGTGTGACTATATCTGTATAAACACCCAGGCGCACTGAAGGCCCTGGTGTACACGTACGTAGAAGTGTTTAGCTTTTTGTCATACAAAAAGTAATTGTTTGTAAAAGTAATTTTTTTTTTTTTTTTGGAGCTCCACAAGTTTAAACAAAAGAAAAGAAATTTCCATTGGATGACCATCCTTTCAGTTTCTCTGCTGCTATGTGAATAGCATTGTGCAAACCATTCCAATGGTATTGAAAAGGGGTAACCATTGGTTTGATTTGGTTACACGGTTTCGTAAAGAGCTCCCTCCCACTGCCTTAGGGTCTGTGAAAGGTCTGTGACCTGTTTAGAACTGCCAAGTGAAATGTCATGTCGCCCCTCCCAAATGGGAGTATCTGCATTCATTTGATCAGTATAAAAAATGATTGGGGATGGCGAGATCAGGGCTTTTGAATTGCAATTTATAGCAGTTTACAAAAATGCACATTGTTGGAAAAGAAAACATGGAAGTGTTTCTTTCTAAATTGCATTACCTGTGAAATGTCATTAGTCTTTTTAGGATATTGCATCCTATTTTTTATGATCTCAGAGAACGATTTAAATGAAGAAGTTGAGTGTTTGTTTGAGATACGAAGGCACAGCGCACTACCTATGGCACCTGCTAAGTTTTGACATCAGCTGCTGGAGGAAATGTTTCCCGATTCCTCTCCAGCTTGCGTCCATAGTTCTGCTGTCATCACTTGGTAGTGCCGCCTATTTCATGAGATCTTATCATTTTAGTGCAATGACAGGAGGCTGCTGCTTTCTGGGAGGGTGGTTTGTTCATGTCCAGGGCTCAGCATCCTCCTACCTCCCGCCGAGCGCTTTGACCACCGCTGCCTTGTCCGGAGACGGCTCCGCCGAGCGCTTAATTTGTTCCTCTTGCGATTGCCCGCACCTGAAAAGAATCAAAATCAAAGCAAACGAAACACAAGACCAAGGAAAAACGAAGGATGGGTTGCACTGATTAAAAACTATCCTTCCTTCAGTGTGCCGTCTCTCAAAGCCATACCCCCGGGGTCTGCGCCCTTAACGCGCCCAGTACCGTGGCTGTGGCGCGGGGAGCGCGGGTCTGGAGGAGCGCCGTGTCCTGGGGCTGGGCACCCTCCCTTCCCCGCTCCGTGCCTGCCGTGGGCCCCAGAGCTCAGCACTGCCTGGCAATGTCAGCGCTGCTGGTCACCGCGGGCACAGAGGGCACCACACGGGGGGCGGCCCAGGGGCTGCTCTGCGAGCGGTGCGGGACAGAGAAAGGTGCGGAGCAGAGAATAACGGGGGAACACGGCTGTTTCAGAGGCAAAAGCGAAGGGTGAAGGGGCCCCGGGTCTGCCCGGGACGGCGGGTGCCCTGGAGTTGCTCGAGCCAGGCCCCGAGGGCGGCGGAGGGCAGGGATGCTGGCTGCAGGGCCGACAAACCGGGCAGGGAGCCGAGGGCTGCTCCTTCTCCTGCAGGTGCCTAGTCAAAGGGTGAAGCTCTCCCTCACGACCTCTACTCCTCACCTTGCAGGTGCTCTGCTGCCAGCAGCGCAGGGAATGCCGGCTTGCTCTGAAAAGAGCACCCCGCCCTCCGGGCCAGCTCACCGCGGCCTCGGCCAGCGGCCGGGTCACCCTGGGCCTCCTCTTCCCTCGCCCAGACCGAGCTAAACATCGATCGCGTAAAGGTGATACCTCAGCACTCGGAGAGCCTTGGAGCGGCACGGCCCGCACGCCACGTTGCCGTGAGAAGCCCTGGCAGGTACTCGTGGGCACAGAGTCCTGCGAGGGCAGAGTGTGTCCCTGGGTCTTCTTGGGCTGGTCCGGACCTCGCGACCAGGGGAGATGGAGTGTCCTCGCCGACCCCACGCAAAAGCTGGACGTCAAGTTCCGCAGCCGAGGAAGTGGTCACGGCACTAAGCCTGCCAGAGGTCAAGAAGCGTTTGGACAATGGCCTCAGGCACATGATGTGATTTTTGGGGGTTGCCCTGTTCAGAGCCAGGAGTTGGACTTCTATGACCTTTGTGGGTCCCTTCCAATACAGTATTTTCCATGATTCTATGACCACGTTGGCTGGGTCCGGCACAGATGCTCTTTGTAGCTGTCACCCAAGGCTGAAACGTTAAAACGGGACAGATAAATTATTAGGAGTAAAAGCCTCGAGCGGCTTAATTGGGAAAAGCAGTCCTGGTTCCAACCAATGTCCGTACAATTGCACACTGCAGTCCACCATTATTCGAGCTTCATCTACTATGCACTATATACCACCGTCTCCAAAGGATTGTTGCCCTAGAAACTTGTTTTAAATCTCCAGCTATATATCAACACCTTGTTTTAGCAGTCCTTGGCTGAATTACAGTTACACAGTTTGGCGCTTCTTTCAAATTTCCTCCCATCAGTTTGGCCAAAGAAAGGAATTTTTCTCCTTTAGAAATGAATTGGCTTAATTAGTAAGTAGATTAATGGCAATTGCTGGTGAGTTGGTTTCCAGCAGAGTTTCACCAGAGAGGGTTAATCGGAGTCAGGTCTGGAATCTTTCCCAGAACTGGCTGCCAGCCATTTCCGTCAACCAATCAACCCCGTAAACAAACGCGCCATCCGCTGAAATAGAGTTTATTTCTTACTGTCATCCCGCTGGAGTAATTTCCCCAAACAGCCGCCACCTCGCCATGGGTTTGAAATGGATCGTCCTGAACTCGGGGATTCTAATTTTCAGTGATTTCCCCGAATCTTTGAAGCATTTCTCCTGCGAAAAAATATTTGTTGGGCGTATCGGCATTCAATAAACAAGTAACCTGCTTTCAGCAGCCTCCAGCTGAGATTTTCCCTTCTAAGAAGCTTATAATTCGAGGCAAAATCAGTTAACATAGCAGGGCGATTCAAAAGTCTTTTCCAAAGTCACTGTCTCAAACGTGGGGCAAGCAAAAAAAAAAAAAAATCAGCATTGACTTTGACACCTTTTTCAGCCTTTCCACTTTTTTTTTTTTTCTATACCGATACAACGTATTCATACTTCGACTTGCAGCTGCATTAGTCTTGCAAAAAAAAAAAAAAAAATCCCTGCTGAGAAATGCATATAATAGGAAAAACAGATCGGCTGGACAGCAGTGTAATTAATGCCAGAAAGGGCTGAGGCCGGTTTCATAGTTTGTCTTTTGAGGATATCAAGACGAGACCTGGTGAAAAATGACGCATGCTTTAACATTTCAGAAAGCTGGCAACTAGCAGCGCTTGCCCCCCCTCCACCCCTCCTTTTTTTTTAAACTTTATGCCTCTGAACAAAGGGGTCGGCAGAACTAGCTAGGTTGTAATGAGTTCTGTGTCCCTAGCACATTAAGTGCATCATGGAAACATATTGTATCGAAATAGTTTGGAGGAGAATACTGGGGATGAAAGAGAAAGGGTGCTTTGATCAGCTCCCTGGGGTCCTGAGTGCGCGCAGACCGACTTGCAAGGACTTATTCAGCTCTAGCGAGACACACTTACAACGCCATTCAAAGAAATTTGCATATCTGTAATTTATCACATTTGTCCCCAACATTTTTGCAAGGTAAATAAAAGTTGGCTGAATAAAAAATATCAATCATCACAGGGCGAGGGAGAGAGGGAGCCGGGAGCAGGGCGAAGTGTTTGTTTAACCAGACTCCGTTTGGAAAACTTTTGCTGAACGCGAGGTAAAACTGACCCCGAAGCGTTCTGCAGTTTATTTCAAGGCGGTGACCGCGCTTGTGACCGCAACCGGAGCTCCGCGCCCCGGCCCAGCCCGGCACGTCCCGGCTGGGCTGGGCCCGGACCCCCAGAGCCCGGAGCTCCGGCATTCGCTCCACCACCACCCACCCCGCGCAGCGCCGAGCAGCACCCCAGGCCCTCGGACCGCCCCTCGGCCCCGCAGGTCCCGGGAGAAAGGGCTGGCAAAGGGGAAAAGGGGGAGGCAAAAATATAACGTCGGAAAGGGCCCCCGCGAGGGCCTTGTTCAGCTTCAGCCGGCGGCGACCGCACCGCCACCGGCATCTTCAACTTGACCTTGGCGAGGGGTCCGCGCCTTCGCCTCATCTGTCACCCGCGCCCAGTGACAGTGATGCATTTCACGCATTGTCGGGGCAGGGCACGGGGAGAGCCGTCGGGGACGGGACGGGCTGGCTGCGGAGCGGGTGCGCTGTGTCCGGGCGGTGGCAGGGAACAAAAGTTATAGCGAGACGTCTGTGCTGCTAATTCCGTGAAAGGCGCGGCCCGGTCCCCCCCGCGGGAAGGTCAGTGTCGCGGGCTGCGCTCCGCCGAGGGGGGGCCGCAGTGCTCCGCGCATCCCCGACCCCGTGCTCCCCACGCCGGCGGGCACGGTCGGTCCAGACAAGTCCCGAAGGCACCGTGTTTTCCCCCATTTCCCAAAACAGCCATTCCGAGCCCACCGGCGGCGATCAGGCACGAGAGAGGCTCTCCGAGCAGCGTTAAGACTACAGGGTCTCTCCCCACTGGCCCCAACGCGCCTCGAGCCGCTTCTCGTTTCAGTGGCAAGGGGCAGCTCCCCGTGGTGTCGCCCGAGTGGAGGTCGGAGTCGTCGGGGGTCCCCGCCTCGCCCGGGGCCGTCCCCGCCCGCCATCCGCTGGGGAGCCGCCCGCCCGGGTCCGCGCCGTGGCTCTTGCCCGGGACATCCCTCAGCCGAGGGCCGGAGCGCGGGAGACTGCGGCGGTGAGCGGCCGCTCTGAGTCGCTCCCGGTCCCAGACGAACTTGGGGGCCTGTGCAGCCGTCGGGGCGCTCGGCGGAGGTGTTTCCCAGAACGGGAAGTCGCCTTCATCCGCCCGGGGAGCGCGGAGCTGCTGCGCCGAGGAGTCCCCTCAGACCGGTCCCCTGACCGCGCCCCGGCACGGCAGAGGGCTCGCGGCCCCGTCGGGGCGCGGGGCGCCGGCGGAGGATGCTTCCGCCCGTGCGACCCCGCCGCCTTGCCAGTCCTCTGGGAGCGGACAGCCTCCGCCCGGTGGGGCCGGAGGCTCGAGCCGCGCCGTTCCAACTGGAAATCCCGGGGTGGCGAGGATCAGGGGGACCGGGGTGGCCACGGTCCGTCCGGGCGGGGCCGGGCAGGGCCGGGAAGAGCCTCTTGGCACCCCGGTGCTGTCCTGCGGGGCGCCAGAACGGGGCTGACACGGCGGCACCGGGCCGGCCCTGCCTTCTCCAAGCCGCTAGGCGTTCCAGGTTGCGCAGAGCAGGTGCACGGGAAAAGCGGGGGTCCGCGCCGATCCGGGGCGGCAGGCGGAGGCTGGGGACGCGGGGACCAGGGCGGGCAGGGGGTGGGCGCTCCCGTGGGTCCCCCGGGTGCCGGCTCCCGGCCGCCCGGTCGGGTACTGCGACCGCAGACGCAAAGTAGAGCGCTGCCTTCGGAGCCGGCGCCGCCGCCCCAGGGGCCGCCCGGGGGGAGCCCCGCTCCTTCCGGCGTGGCCGCCGCCAGACGTGGCCCCGCGGCGCGACGCGACGGCTCCTCGCGGGACCCCCCCCGGGGCCGCCCCCGGCGCGGCCACCGGGCGGCGGCGGCGCGCTCGTCCCCGCCGGGCGGTCTCCGGAGAGGCCAGCGGCGGCCGGGCGCGCCTTGCCTGCAGCCGGAGCCATTCATCCCCCGCCCCTTTGTTCGCCCTGAGAGTAACGCTGTGAATTAAAAGAAATGACAATATTTCGTATCTGCTCGCCCGGCCAGGAGAAGGGCCCTTGAGCCTGGCAAAAATCAGGCGGATCATTCATCGTGCCACCCCGCACCTGTGGGCTTGGCATTGAAAACCCCGCGGACCTCTTCCTATTCAACCTAATTATTCCCCTAAGGCGCACAATGGTTGAAATGGAGCAGGTTGGAGTCTGTTTATTGGTCGTAAATGTTTTTCTGAAGATCTTCTGAATCTCATTGTTAGCTCGTTGTTTGAGGCTGCCCTCTTTCTTTCAGACGAGAGTAGCCTTGGACTTTTCAATTTTCAATCGTAACATCTGCTTAATCGTACGGATCAAAATATGGAGACACAAAACATATGTAATGGTTGATTTGTTAAATCCTGGTAATGAGTTATTAACAAGGGAAAACAATAGGGCAGGATGGTGAGAGCCTTATGGTAACAGAGTCACTTTATGCAACGCCTGACGTTTCCCTTCTTGATAAATGGAACTAAGGTCTGAGCGCCAGGTGATAGCAAGAAAATCAATGTCTTTAGGGGCCGGCACCGAGACTTTTTTTTCTATGTGAAAAATTAGGAGACATAAAATTTAATTGGCTGATCAGGGGAAAGCAGTGGTCTTAAGTTTAATTGCCAGTAGGCTTAGCGAGGGAGACAAAACAAGATTTGGGCCTGTTTGTTTGCTTGCATCCCAGCGCCGAGTCCAAGTGTATCGTTGAAAATGTGTTTTATTATAACACATGTCATGCTTTACAGTTCCCATATTGTGTAAAGACAATAGTTAATGGTACATTAAAGACAAGCAAACCATGCCAACACGTCTTGGACACATTGTAAGGGCCTCTCTCTTTGCTCGCTTTAGGCAGCTGCAGTCCAGGACCCAGAAGCACAAAAAGAACAAGTTTGAAATACCAGGTGCATCCGAGAGAACCACGACAGGGATTGATATGTTATAGCCCAGGACATGAACCTAGCAATAAAGATATCATTGCGATTGTTTGCGGCTTCCACGCCATGTAAAGCCGGAGGCGCCGGAGCAGGCTGCTTTCTGGCAGCGGAGGCTCTGCCTCCCCGGGCTCCCCCGGCGCCCTCCGCCAAACCCGAGCACCTGTTGGCCAGACCCCGGCCCCGTCGTGGGAATCGCCTCCCGCCCACGCTTCCAGGTCTCGGCAGCGCGGTTTGTTGTGGAGTTATTTAGGACCATTCCCACCGGCTGCGGGATGCTTTGGAAAGCGGGAGGTTTACCAGGGGACACTCAACTGGTGTTTGTTCGACCTCGCAGCTGGTACTCGGTGCCAGCGAGAGATGCGTGAATGAAAGAGGGATGAGATCCCGGGCTCGGGAGGCTTCACGCCCCGCGCCTCGCAGGGCGCTCACCCGACTGCCGGCAGATGAGAGGCCCTGGGAACCGCGGCGGGACGGGTTCACAGTGCCCACGGCAGCCCCTGCCTGCGCACAGCTCTGCCGAGAAGTCACGCACGCCTTCCCATCCCTTTGCTGGCTGTGCAGGCGAGCGGCCTGATGCTTCCCTTCCTTTGGGTGGGGGGCTTATTGTTTTTTGGGTTTTGTTTGCTGTTTTGGTTTTTTGGGTTGGATTTTTTTGTTGTTGTTGTTGGGGTTTAGGGTTTTTGTTTTGGTTTGGGTTTTTTTCCATGGAGGATTGTCGGATTCGGTAATTAAGTTGTCTTTACACCTGGGGCATCACGAGTGATGCTGGTTCCGGAAGCACAGCATCAGCCCGCACACCTAGAATCCGCACCTCCCTCCTGTGAGACTGCGGGAAGCAGACTGCCTGCAAGTGCCTCTAACACTCCCTCCTACCCCAAGCGGGGTGGGGATTGCCCCCCCTTTTGTTTTCTCCTACCCTGCTTTCCAGCTCCCGCGGGGCTGCGGGGAGGGGCGGGACGGTCCCGGCTCCCCGACGGGCCTCCCCCGCCCCCGGGGCGCCATCGGGGCAGTGCGGCCGAGGAGGGGTGGCCCCACGGGAGCCGGTGCGGGGTTTCAGAGGACAGCGGGGGCTCTGGGAGCGAGGCTGGGAGGCGGGAAGCCACTGCCCACGGGGCCTCGGGCGGCAGCACTAGAAGGTGCAGCTCACGGCCGCGGGAGGAGGGGGCAGGCGGCTGGGAACTGGCGTTGCGTGGCTGTCAGTCACGCCTTCCCCACGCTGGTCCGTACCGCGCCGAGCAGTGCTCCCCACCAGCAAACCCCCTAAAGCTGCCGCAAAAGCTGCGAGCGGCGTTGCGTGAGCCGCCGGGTCCCTCTGGGCCGGGGGACCTGCACAGGCGGTTCCCTCCTGCCCTGTGCGGCGGATTTTGTCGCAGGAGCACGGCGCTGGGGTGAATGGATGATGAGTCAGTCAAAAGGAGCTGTCAGTCTCTTTGAAGATTGCGTTTAAAGGGACTTGCCAAGTCAAGACGGGAGAGTGACAAGATAGAGACCCTGGTGCTTTACATGCGAAGGCCGGCTCTTCCGCTTCATCTGCACCATACTAAAGGATGTGTTGAAGCATTGAATCACAAAAAAGTGGCACGCCAAAGAAAAGGTGCCACATAACAATGATTGTAGTGTTTTAATTGTGGGGGATCGCATCACCAAAGCCAATTGAGACGAACGAGGCTATACATAGAAGGAAACGGTACAACACTTCCATAACTTATAATTAAACTGAAGTCCGACTAACATTTGACTTTCTAATGAGTGTAATGAGATTACATGCCTGATGGAAGCATTTGTGAAAAAGCGACTTTCTGTGTTTAATGAGGTCCTAATACAGGACAAGATCGAATTATAGGTCGGCTCTTTTTCTCTCAAAGAGCCCCGTTTAAGTTCAATGACACCGGTACCGCCCGCCTGCCGCCGGACGGGGCGAGGCTTGCGGCCGGTCAGCCCCGCCGCAGCCCAGAATCGCACGAAAAATGAGAAAATAAAAAGCAGTGACGCCCCCACAGCCCCCGCCCCGGCCCAGCCTCGGCGTGTTTGTGTGTGTAAGTAGCTCCTCTAATTGCTATTGGAATAGATCCATGCCATCCGCGCTAGGGAACTAAATGTGTTTAACTAGGTTAATGCAATTAGCATGCATGCAACATATTGCTCCCACTTTGAGGCAGTTTTGGAAAAAAAAAAAAAAAAAAAAGGAGAAGGAGAGATGTACAGTATATGATGAGTTATAATTATACCTTGGCTCACCCGGGCCGTTCCCATCCGCCTGGGCACCGCGCGGGGACAGCTCTGCTCCGGCCGCGGGCCGGGCTGGGCATCTGCGACTCTGCCGGGGGCTGAGCCGTCGGGGCTGAGCCGCGGGTGCCACGGGAAAATCAGCACCTGCGGCGTCGGGCCGAGCCCCCCGCCCCAGCCCGGGGCCGCCCCCCCGCTCCCGCCGGGAGCACTTGCAGCCCCCGGCCCGCCCGGCCCCTGCCGCCCCCACCCCTCGCCCCCGGGCAGGTGCAGCCCAGCCGTCCCTTCCGCAGCCGAGCACGCTGAGCTGGGGCTACCAGAGCGATTCTACCACCAGTTGCACGATGCCTTTGCCATCCCCCTATCCCCTCACCCCCAGCGGCAGCCCCAGGGCGAGCAGCGCGGGAGCTGATTCCAAGGCGCGGCCGGTGGGAGAACCCCGGAAAGCTGGGGGCAGCCGGCAGAGCCCCAAGCCTGCCCGGCCCCCAGCCTCGTCCTTCCCTCCCCGGAACTTTCAGGAGCAGCTTTGTGCGGCTCTGGATAGCGCGCCCTGTCCCACGGCGGCGCAGTCGGGGGTACAAGGCGGGGGGCACACACACTCGCAAGGTTTGGGTTTGGGGGCTCGGATCTTCCAGCTGGAAACCACAAACAGTGCTGAGACACTGAAAGGAGGGGACCTTCTAGAGATAGACAAAGACATCAGTTGGAAGCACTTCAGGAGAGGACGTCAAAAGGGGTGGAGAGAAGGCGAAAATGTGTCCCCGCCCGTCCCCGTCCCCCCGGCGCTATAAGCGCAGCCCGAGCAGGCGGTGGGGCAGAGTGGGGCCAGCATCTGGGCTGAGGGTGCCACTGAGTCTTGGGGGACACCCCGCCTGGAGACCGGTCCAGACGTTCATTGCAAGGCTTCCTCGGGATGTGGCGGGGCTCTCGGAAGCCGCTTCCCACAAATATACTGCTCCACAACGTACAATTCGGGTTTATTATTAACAAACACAAGGAGAGCCCACGTGCGGCAATAAATTATTTTCACAAGTTCTGACGTATTTTCCCCATTAAAAAAAAAAAAAGAAAAAAAAAAAAAGAAAAAAAGGTGCTGGTGGAATAAACCTATTGCATATCTTTAAAAAAATCAAGATAAATTATATAAATTAAAATTATATATTCAAAACAGACGATTCTACCTCATTATCACTACTCCGTAATAAATAGATAAATAAATTTGATTGCCCTTAGAGTCTGAATCTTAAATTACATTTACAATATAGGTCTCTACATACAGCATGTACAGAGCGGGCGGGGGCGGGGACCACCCGCGCAGCGCCTCACGCCACGTAGTCGAAGGGGGGCTCGTTCTCTATGTCGTTGACGGAGGGTTTGTTGTTCACCTTCCGCGGGTCCTCGGGGGTCCACACTTTGGCTGTCCGGATGATGTTTTGTTCCTTGAGCTGCTTTTCATCAGTCCACGACAGCGAGTGACCGGCCAGAGGGGGGAGTCCGTAGTCGGGGTCGCTCGGAGAGGGAGATCCTGGAGGGCAGGAGGGAAAAGGAAGGCAGGGGGTTATTGCCGGGGCCGGCATTCCTGCGGAGCGCGGTGCCGGGCCGCGCCGGGCCGTCCCGGGCCGCGCCGGCCCGCCACTTACTTGTGCCGCGGTGGCAGATGATGATTTTCTTGGGCTGGCTGGGGCTCTCGCTGCTGGCGCTGCGCAGCGGCAGGTCGGACTGCACCAGTTCGCTGAGGAAGTTGATGTAGCCGATGGCCAGGCGCAGCGTGTCCACCTTGGAGAGGCGCTTCTCGTAGGGCAGAGTGGGGATGTGCGAGCGCAGCCCCTCGAAGGCGTCGTTGATGGACTGCATCCGCCGCCGCTCCCGCACGTTGGCGGCCTGACGGAGCTGCTGCAGCTCCGCCTCGGAGCGCACCCTCCGCCGCCGCTTGGCCGAGCCCAGCGCCTGGAGCCGCCCCCCGGGGGACAGTAACGCCGCGCCCGCCGCCCCGCAGCATTCGTAGGCGAAGCCGGGCGAGGCGGGAGACGGCGGGAAGGCGACGGCCGGCGCCGGGCAGCGGTAGCCGCCCTCGGGGTCGCCGCCGTCGCGGTAGTACTCCTGCAGCTGCCGGCTGAGGAAATCCACGTCCGGCTCCAGCAGCCCATCCGCGGCCAGCACGTCCCGCGGAGGCGGCTCGGAGAAAAAGTCCTCCTCGTCGAAGTAGGGGGGCGAGGAGAAGGAGTCCAGCCCCCCGGGGAAGTGCTCCAGCAGCACGGTCTCCATGCTGCTCCCGGGCCCGGCGCGGACGGGACGGGGCAGGGGGGCAGCCCCGCCGGGACGCGCCCGCAGCCGCTGTCGCCGGCCCGCTGGCCGAGCCGCCCCGGCGGTGGCGGGGTCCGCATCGCACCGCACCGCCGCAGCCGCTGGCAACGGCGGGCCCCGCACGTCGGGCGAGGGGCCCCGAGCGCCTCGGCACCTCTCCGCGCGAGCCGCCACCGAAACGCGCCTCTTGGCTTTGACACAGCCTCCCTCTCGGCACCGAGAAGCGTCACCCCTGCGTATCTTATCCCCAGCGCTTTTCCCGCTCCCCCGGGACTGCCAGTCCCCGGCGCCAGCGGAGCCGCTGTCAGAGCGGGCATAGGGGGAATAGATGGCGCGGGTTTTTCGTGGCGTTCGAACTGAAGGCAATCGTAACATCAAAACACATCTCGTCAGCTCTTGCGCCTGGCCGTGCACCGATTTTGACCTCATCGGGCCCCGTTGCATTCTCCCTTTCCCAACTCCCGTTGCTCCATTCCGGACGAGCTCGCTCGGCGGAGGCTCTGTTAATAATTCCCTAACAGACTCTCACTGATTAAAGCCTTAAAAATTCTCACTAGAGTGAAATGGATTACCCGCCAGATTAGGAGAGGATTATCTCTGTCATTAGCGCTGCAATAGTTTGTCCGGCAGAGTCTGTCGAGGTTTATCGAAAGTGACTTTCCAGTGTGCCACCAGCGCGGGCACAGATCAAACTCCGCGTGGAAATGTACCCGGGTCTATCAGCAGAGCGAGACAGGGCCAGCTCCGGGAAGGTAATAAATGACTGGACTTCAAAGCCGCTGGCATCGCCGTGATAAGGGCAGGGAAACGCGTGAGTCACGGGAGGGAACAAAGAGCTTTGCAAGAACCACTTCTTGGAAAGTCCCGCCTGCAGACGGCCCACGCGAAAAGAACGAGAAGGGAAGGCGGAGACGGCTGCGCGAAGTCAGGAACGCGTCCACGCGTGGCCGTGGGACTGCTCCCACCGCCCCGGAAAGGGAAACTAAGGGAGTGTCCCGTTACAGGGGCGATGCAACGGTAGTGCAATTCCCCGTTCACGTCCACCCGCGGAGAGGGACCAGGGACCTCGGAGGAGACTGGGATGAGTGCGACCGGACTCCTGTTTCCACGCACGTCGGCCACCCCTCAATCTCTCACCCCCCCCCCCCCCCCCCCCCCCCCCCCCCCCCCCACCCACCCCCCCTCT
>NW_024510321.1:15619510-15765962 GCF_017590135.1 Pyrgilauda ruficollis
CCCCCCCCCCCCCCCCCCCAATCACGCACCTCTGTCAAGAGCCAGGCTTCTGGATGCCCATTCCCGCAGCTCTGCGGGGGCCCCGACACTGCCTCTGCCCCCTGAGCCAGCCCCGCTCCAGGGGAGCCTTCCTGCCCCAGCTTCCTCTGCCTCGTCAGCCCTTCGCCCCTCGCGACTGTTTCCTGCACCGGCTGTCCCAAAATCACCCGCAAGTCTTTAGATGTGCTCTCACGAGGGTCGAGTGCGGACAATTTTCCCTTCCCTCGGTCCCCTGGGCTGTGATCGTGCTCATACCGCTCAGAGCTGCTGCTGGCACTCCGTGCGGCCGGGGCACACGGCTGGCTTCCGTCCAGCTCGCTGCCCGGTGGCCTGGTGGGGATCGCTCCGAGTGGCACTGGGCACGGCGGCCAGGAGGCCCCTCGGCGTTCCCAGCTGTAGCTTGGCAGAGGCGTCGCTCGCCTTCGGATCACTCTTCCCGAGCAGCCCTGTCCCGTTGAGCCAAAAGATCCACCTGGGAGAGCAAGCGCAGCTTCGGCATCGCAGCGACAGAGATGTTTTCCGTTCCCCGGCCCGGGGCTCCCTGGGGAATCGCACTGCCCCCTTACACTGCCAGCATCCCTGTCCCTCCTTTGCCTTCCTCAGCGCCGGATGCCTTAAACGCTTCGCGACCCCACGGTGGCTGGGTGTGAGGCGCAGGGCAGGTGCCTGTCGTGGCCAGCCTTGAGGCTGCTGTGGGGGGTGGAGAGGCCGGTAGTCCGGGAGAGTCCACGGCCACCCCTGCAGCCCCACGGCTCCCAGGAGCCGCCAGCTTACCCACAGCCGGTCCCACAGCCGTGCTGCTCTGCCGAGGCGCGGTGCCCCCGGTCACCTCCAGCAGCCAGGGCTCCAGGCCTGCGCAGACCCGGGGACCTCAGCTCGCGGTCCCTCTTGTCCCGCTGGGATACACCTGAACGGGAGCCTGCCCTTTCTCCACCTTGGCCCCGCGCAATGCGGAGGAATCTCCTTTTTTAAAAGCAAATGGACTCGATTGTAGCCAGGGAATGATCGCTAAGGGAGGAGCACCATAGCCAGAAGCACAAGTATAAATTTAGCATACACCTTACCTCCCTCTCAAATCCATGTCACACCTACGGCAAAACTCACGGAAAATGAAGAAAACAAACCCCTAGCAACACAGAGGTGATTCCGGGGGAATTTCCTGGCCACAGAGCTGGCTCTGTTCCCTCCCTCCCAAGGAGTCATCACCCATGGGGTGGCGAGTTCTTGCTCCTGCCACATTCTGGCTGGAGCCGGACCCTTGAAAGCCGATGAGCAAATCGTGTCGAGTGGCCCCTGACACCACTGCTGCCGCTCGAGACACGCAGAACCACATACACCCACCTTGCAAAGTTTTCCCCAGGTCAGACAGGCTAAGTGCCGCCAGATCCTGAAGGGGAGTAACGCCCCCAAACAGGCTCTTTTCACCCAAAACCTCTGCCACCAGCCTTCTCCCAGCGCAGCGTTTTGACCACGGTATGTCCCCTCTCCTCGAGAGCATGGCAAGGCGCCAGGGTACCTTCTCGTTAGCGCAGTGGTGAAGCATCTTCCCGGCAGCCTTATTGAAGGTCTTAAGGGGTAAGAAGGAGGTTGCTCTCCTGTTGATCCAAGGGCAACATATGCCCAGAGAGACTGGGGAGCCCAGTTAATTTACCATGCCCAGTTCATTTACCACGCCACTCTTTCCCCCTTCCCCAGGGCTGCTCAGCTCTGGCGCACGATGGTACCGCGCAGCCGGGGTGATGCGAATGCCACGTGTGGAGGTGGCACGACACCACCGGGCCACAAAACTCAGGCAGGTAGCCTGGGAAGTCAATCTGTCAGATCTGTCTGTCCCTGAGAGGCAGCTCCGTCAGGATAGACGGCAAAGGGAGCGAGCTGCAAAGGGAAACGGAGGGATATTTTGAGAAGCCACTGTCTCCAAACTGTTGGGGGCTCGGAGCTTGTCTTGAAACCGGTCAGACCTATCAGATGATTGGAAAATTTGGGAGCAGTGCCCCAGGGAGGAAAACGATGCAGGGAGAACCCCACGACAGGCACGGCTAGCGCTCTGCCTGTGCGCTGGGGTGCGCAGGTAGTGAAACATCGCTCCCCGGCTCCTCAGCCCTCGCTGCGACACCCGGCAGAAGCGATTCCCTCGCTGTGCCGGACTCAGCCCTCGCCCCTGCGGCAGTGATGGCTTTTAAGATGAACGATTCCAGTTTGTGCAATTGCCTTTGGGCAATGAGTAACGTCTCCGAAGGAACCGCCTGAGGTGCGGGAAGGTTCCTCTCGGGTTGCCCAAGATATTACAAAAGGTAATCTGCAAAAACCAGGAACATGTATAGGCGGAGCCTGGGCCGCCGCACCGCACTTGGCCACCACCGCCTGTGTCGCAAACTCCCTTCTTCCAATATTTGTCCAGCACGGATGTCTCACCTGGCCCGGTTTTGCTCTCGGGAAGGACACCTCCCCGCACCGCTCTCCAGCAATTAAAATGCATGAACAGCGCTTGACACTTCGTTATTTCTATTCACCGAGGGCAATAACAAGAGTTAAGGGGGAGGGGGAAGGGGGGTGGAAAACGAACGCACGCCAAAAGGCGCATCGCCTTTCCCTCAATGACCACACGGTAAGTCTAGCTGGCAGCCACCTTCAAGGGAACAAGGACTCGCCAAAGGTCCAGAGACAGGGCGGGACATGGGGCCATGCAGGGCTGCCTGAGGAGTCTGGCCCAGCAGCACCCACTCCCGACACTCCACTGGACCACGCAAAGCCCCTCACCGGGGGAATAAGGAGAGGACGCGAACTTTGCATTGAAGGGACCTGGAGCACTCTCAGCCCTGACTCTGCTGTTGTGCTGGGCCCTGTGCATGGCCCCGCGCAGTAAATCGAGCCCTCATCAAGAGAGGGGGCCCAGCCCTGGCTCGAGAAGACGGTAAAGGTCTCCTCCGTGGGCGGGGTCGCCCCAGAGCCACTGAGAGTTCACAGAGGCTCTTCTAGTTTAGAGCAAGAAGCGTGCCTGGCCCGCCGTCATCTATCACTGGCCACCGATAGAGAGGTTTCCCCTCGAGCTCTTTTGGAACCGGGACGGGAAGCGGGAGCCAGTCCGTCGCTCCGGAGGGGCTGCAAAGCGCACGGCCTCCTGCTCTGCTCTGCCCTTAGCGCCACAGGCTGCCGCTCCCGGCTCACTGACTGCCCAGCGCTGAGCACGTCGGGCCGGGCCCGAGGGTCCGGGTCCTGGCGAGCTTTTCACTCCCCAAGGGTCTGCCCCGATCCCCACGGGCACCTCCGCACGGCCATCCCTGGCCGTCTCAGCGGCGGGCGCGGCGGTGAGCGTCTCCCTTCGGGCACCCGCGCAGGAACACAGCACCGGGCGCTGCCCCTCTGCCCCTCCGCCGGGGATGAGCCGCAGGGTGAGAAGCAGGCGCGCTCGTCCTTGGTGCCTTTCCGCGCACCCGGAGCCCCGCGGGTGCTGCGTGAGGGGCGCGGCCCGTGGCGGGCAGGAGCTGCCCGGCCCCCGCTGCCTCCGAGCCGCCCCAACCCGCCGGGGCTCCGGCTTCTGCTTTCTGCCGCATTTCACCCAACAGCTGGGACACGGAAAATGGATAACAGGGCGCAGCTGTCCGAGGTGAAGGGGAGGCACAGGTGAGGAGCGAGATCTGCACCCCTCATACTGCCTTTCAGTCCAGAGTCTTGTGGAGTAACTCCAAACTCATGTGATATTCCAGAATAACGAATCCTGTTAGCTGAAGCAAAACCCCATGTCCCCAGAAGTGCCCAGGTGTGTTTGGTTTCCCATCCAATTATTATTCCTATATTACCTGCATAATTTTCCTGACTTCTGTTGTTGATCCAATACACTTCAAGAGGGTCATTCCACAGACATGGAAAGGCGAGTCAGGAGAGTTCCACCTTCATCCATGCAGGCTCTACCTAATATTTTTCTCAAACCTTCATACCCACACTGTCAGTGTTTGGTTAAACAAGAAGTCTGAAGTCCACAAAGTCTCAGTGGAGCAAATTCTGAGTATGATAATTTTTTCCTCAAATTATAAAACTTAACAGCTCACCTGTTGGGATTCCTTGGCGTGTTGCACTTATTCAGAGTTGCAATGTTTGATTGAGAAAGGAAGCAAGAATATTTTAAAAGACGTGACCAGAGTTTGCCCAGTGTCTGTGTAAATGATATTTACCAGGAAAGGTTTTATGAGGAAAAAAAAAAAAAAAAGGCCTACCGCAATTCACGTTACAAACTGGCACTTTGCTGATCAACTTCTAGGATTTTTTTTACCACCAAAAGCATAATTGAAATCAAACTTTGTTCAGTGCAACCTTGAGGCACTGTGTTTTTCATGGTAATAGACTTTTATACACCTTTCCTGGTCTGAAGACGCGGCGAGGAGTCCCGCAAGCCAGGCACCAGGCAGGGCTGAGCTGCCAAAACTGGAGACCCAAAACCACTGCAGATAGGTCTGCGGGAGCTCGTTTGCTTCCCGCGGGCCAGCAGAGCCTCACCAGCCCACAGCACCCCCGGGCTTTGTAGCCCAAGCATCCCCGGAGGCAGGCGCCCGGGACCCGGGCGGCTTTCCCGGAGCAGGGACTGGCCCGGAGGGTGCGGAGGGAGCAGAGCAGGCCGCGGCGAGCCCACCCTTCCCCCTCCACCATGTGAGGCCCATAAATAAGGCGGGGAAAAGCTCTCCCCCCTCGGAGCCGCTACCGGGGCGAGCGCGGCGCGGCGGGACGGCGGCCCCACAAAGGCGGCGGGGCGGCCCCGGGCCCTCGCCCGCCCGGCGGAGGAGGCGGCACCTGCAGCCGGGGTCGGCCCGGCTGTGCGCCCTCCCCTCCGAGCCGGTACCTGGGCGCTGGGCTGGTAATGCACCATAGCGGGCTGCCTTTCAGGCTCTTTCAAACCGAGATCGCGGAGGTCACCGTGTCTGCAAACCCCCCTCCTTCGGCCGCTCGGGCCGGGGTGCCAGTGCGGCAAGCTGGAGAGCAGGCACAGCCCATGGGAATCCCAACACTTGTGCCGCCGGCTCCCTCGGCCCTCCCTTCTCCCCCCTCCCTGTCCCGAGGAACCGCTGAATGTATCAAATGAGCTGCAATCGATCTGCGGGCACGGGGGAAAATCAAATTATATGGTGCGGCTGGGCGGTCGCGGCAGGCAAAAGGTGCGGGCGGGCGGCGGGCGGGCTGCCGGTTTCCCTCCGTCGGAGAGCGGAGAGCTGCCAGCCCCAGCCGCGCTCCCACCGAGCCCTGCTTGGCTGCTCCTGCCGCTCCGTACGGGGGCCTGAAAGGCGGGGGTTCGCCGGCTGCGAGGGGTTCGCCCCATTCCCGCTAAACGCCGTTCCCCCGGCCGGTGCTTCCCCGCCCCGAGGGGCCCGGTGGCCGCCCGGCCGCGCTGCCGGCCTGAGCGCAGCCACCCCGGCGGGCGGAGGCGCGACCGACTGCGGCAAAGCACGTGCGGGGAACGGGGTGGGGCGGACCGCAGCGAGGTCGGGCATGGAAGGTCTCCTCATTCTCTTCTGGTGCCAGTTTCAGGTCTCTCCGAGCTCCTCTCCCCGGCCTGGGGCTGGCAAAGGGAATCAGCCCCTCCCGGCATCGCTGCCGCCGGGCCCGTCCCGGGGCTCACCGCCCGCGGGAGGCACCGCCCCGGTGAGAGGCGAATCGGGCACCCGCCAGCCTGGACGGGCAGCACCTGCCGAAGCCGCGGGCTGTGAGCAGAGGGGTTTCAGACAGCAAGCTCGTACCTGAGCCCTGTTCTCGCCCCCCAGACGTGCGTACGGGGACGGCTCCTCTTGGGAAAAACCCCGCGCGGGGCCGGCGGTTGTCTGCGGGTCCATGGGAATCTGGCCACTTGTGCCGGCCGCAGCCGGGAGGGGGCTGTGCTTCCTTTACAAAAAGAGACACAATTAAGCAAAATGCTCAATGAACATTATAAATGATGTGCAATCGCCTCGCAGATTGCTTAGCAAATCAAATTATATGGTTGCTCACGGATGATTTCCATGTTCTTTAAAACGCAAACAGGTACTTTCTAATTCGGGGGGGAGGAGTGTTGGTAGTTTTTTTCCTAGACAAAACAACAACAACAAAAAAGCGCAGCGCTTTAAAATTGCGAAGCAATGCCACACGCTGAAAGGCGGCTGTGTGAATATTCACGTTCTCCTTTGTTCGCCCCTGAATTTCACAATAGCCCGGGAAGGGCACGTTCACTGCGCTCTTGTAAATTTACCAATCCTCGACTAAAACCGCCAGGCACCTGCTTGGCAAAGCACAAAACTGCCTACGTTTCCACCAACAATTTACTGTTTCATCAGCTTCTAAATTGACCCGTCAATAGAAGGGCTTAAAGTTAATATCATTTACATCAACGGAGGTGGCCGGGCTCGAGGCTCCGCCGGCTGCGGAGGCGCCGAGGCCGCGGCTCCTGCGCGGTTCTTCCTGCGGGAGCTGCTCAGGTGCGAGCGGGGCGGCCGTGCTCAGCCTCGGGGCCAGCCCGGGCTGCCCTGCCAGGCCCGGGGCACCGGGATGCCGGAGGGAAATGCAGCCACGGTGCAGGGTGGGGGATGTCGGGAGGGTGTTTGCAGGACAGGCACGGCGCACCGACTCCTTTAGTACAGCGCAGAGGAATGAGACCGCAACAAACCCAACTGGTCCCCGCAGGGAGCGGGCTCCTCTAAGGGGCGATGATCGCCCCAGAAGGCGTGGGCAGGCTGGGAGCAGGGGATGGCTCCCCGGGCTGCCCAGAGCCCTTGGTAGAACTCTCCCCGGTGCCCCCGCCCATGCCATGCGGTAGGGGCTGTGTGGTGTCCCTCCCATTCCCCCGTGGGGAATGTATAAACAGGGCCACTGGAGGAAAGCAGTATGTAAAAAGCACATTTGATAAGGAGTCTCTTATCTTCCAAGACGCAAAACCACTCAAGAGAAGGGGAAATGGTTCCTTGAGAAAGAGTTCTGACAGCACTGCTCGGATGCAGGATCTCTCATTTGAAACACTACACAGGACTGTCCCCACAAGTGCAAAAGGGTTCGCTGAAACACAGCAGAGCAGGGCACAGCTGGGGCAGTGCTAGCGGCTTGCTTTACGGTGTAACAAGAGCAGTAAGGCTCCCCAACACCAGCTGGCAGGAAGCGCTGTGATTTGGCTTCAATTTTTTATTCCTGACAATTTCCAACAACTAAGAGCCTTATCCCAATGGGTAACAGGGCACTTCTTCATTCTGTTAAGCACCTGTGTTACATTATCTCTTCCATAAATAAAACCAGCTCTAGATTAAATAGAAATTAAGCTTTCCAGTCAATGATGCTTTTTGTTGGTTAGAGACTCCATTAATTATCTATCCTCTTCCCTTGAATTCTTCCTCCCTGGTTTATGCCCGTCTCTTCTGGTGAGGGTGTTGGTTCCCACGAAAGATCTCAATCTCCATGAGATTTTCCCTTAAATCTATATCCACACGTTCCTTCCCAGCTCTCGCTTTGCCAGGGCAAGCAAAGCCAGCTCAGGATTGGACTCCCCGTTTCTTTATCACCTTTCCCTGCCCTTTTCTCCATATAAGTTAATCTTCTGGGATAATGGTACCTAGCTGTCCAGGAAAGTTCTCACAGCTCATTGGAGAATGATGTCAGCATTTCCCTTTCTGCCAAAATCCCTCACTTAGTACTGCAAAGGTTACATTTACATTTTCATGGCCATGTTCCTTCAGTGGCTCATGACCACGTCGTCATTAGCTAGTGACCCAAGGTCTTTTTCCTCCTCTTCCTGGCAAGGGCTATCAAGACACAGCCATAGCACATGTTCTTAACACACGTGCCTAAAGTGCGACCTCTTAACATTGGATTTCTTTCCTTCTCTGCCACTTTGATTCTCACAGTCCTAGGCTTCTTCTAGTGATTGTTCAAGCCCCTTTCACCCTGAGATGCCTTTTCTGCTCCATGACTGACAAATATTGTTTACAATCTTTCTTTTGTTCTAAAATTCTTCCTGAAAAATTGTATGTTTTGTCCATAAGAGCAATGAGATTACTATCCTGGGCCATGGCATAGAACCATGTGTGTAAGAGTTCTTGATACATTTCCCTCTCTCTCCCTTCCATGAACTTGTCTAATGGCTTTTAGAACTAAAACAATTTTATTAAAAGTATTAGGTACTATTTAGTAGAGCTGAGTTTTGAAATGATGATTCCTGTTTTGGAAAGAGGTAAGGCTTAGAGATGCAGGAAAAACCAAAGACTTAAAAGCACCTTAAGAGTCCACATTCCTCAGGAATCTCCCATCAGCTATCACATAGCCTCACAAGTGCCTCTTACAAGGACATACTCTACTTTGTTGACGGCTTTTTGAGTAGTCTTGGATGTAATATCATGTTAAAACTATCATGATGACTTTTGACAAGAATGGCTGACCTTTCATGGTTGTTCAGTTCCAGGAAAGTATTTTTGCTGCAGATTCCTCAACCCCCACTTCTCAATGCAGTTATGTTTTTGTCCAGCCCAGAGTTAGACATTTTTTGGCTCCCTACTGAACCCACTGGGTCTCTCCTATATTCTCTGTTTATCACCTGCCTCTCACTGTACCAGGAGCCTTGGGGCTGTGTGCCCAGCACCTACAATTTAGGCATTGCAAAACCACATCTCTGCATCCATTTAGCCCTGAAGCTTTTATCTTTGTGGCAAATTATTAACCAAATCAGGGACACAAAAAACATCTACACAAGGAGATGCTGCATTTCCTTTGGAAGTTGTCCACACACTGAAAGTACTGTTTTACTTAGCCTGGTAGCTCTTCTCCAGTGCTCGCCTTCTGGGAGGCATGGGAGAACATTGTTCATTCCACTCTATGAAAAACTTTCTCACAACAAAGATTGTTTTCACCTCTCTTCTGAATGACCTGTTCCTGAGACTAAGCAAATCCACATGCCTTCAAGTGTGCACTTCTAAAACATATTAACATTTCTATGGTGTTTGCTGCTAATTTCCCTGTACCATTTCTTCAAGTGCAGTGTCCAAAGCTGTACTTAGGCTAAGCCTCACCAGTGCCAAGTAGAGCAGAATAATTACCTCAGTGTTTTACCCAAAACACTGCTGTTAGTGTACCCTCAAATGACATTTGTTTTTCTGCATCTCCCATTTTGCATAGTGCATAGTTCACAACAGCCAGATGATCCATTCCTGCACTACTGCTGCCTTATCAGTTATTCATTTCACAAATCATGCATTTGATCTGTCTTTTCTCCCAAGATTGCATTTTGTACTTGTCTTATTACAGTGCAGCTTATTGATTTCAGGCAAGCTCTCCAATCTGTGAAGATCAATGTGAGTCTCAATCCTGTACTCCAAATCAACCACTCCCAGCCAGTGCTCTCACGAGTTGAATTAAGCACTCTCAGGAGTTGAATTAAGCACTGTCTTTCCCCGTAGTCTATTTATTGTTGAAAACGTTGGAGCAGCAACAGACACCTGCAGTACTCCACTTGGCACATCCAGCTTTGACAGTGAACTGTGGAAGAGCACTTTCATATGATTCAAACATTATACACTCATTTCAATCCCTATTTTATTTAGATCTCGTGAAATGGTTTAGTTTATAAGAAGAGTAAAGGCTTTGGACACTAACAAAGTTGACATATATTACATATATGCCTTTATACACTTGGCTAGTTAGTCCTTCAAATAAGAACACTGACTTAATTTGAAGTGATATGTTCTTGATTAATCCATGCTGATATGTTTTACTGCCTTCTTATCACTTACATGCTTACAAATTGATTAATAATTGACTCTCATTATCATGGTTAGGCTGATGGATTTATACTTCTCAGGACTCTCTTTGCTCTTTTTTAGGCTTGTAAACACATGCCTCTGGCATCAATGTCCTCAAGCAAGTCACTGAGGGTGTGAGTCCTCATTAACTTCATCCAGTCAAGAGCTGGATGCTAATTAGGAGAGGGATTCATTCCCTCACACGGAGCAATGACATATATGGTCGAGTACTATGTTAAGTACTACACAGTATCCAAAACTTGGGGCTTGCAGATATCACACAGGATCAACAGGAGACCTGCACCTTTCTGGGAGCTCAGCTGGAACTTCCATGCAGGCTATTCCTGTGGGATTCCTGAGAATATTTAGAACAGAATAGGGCATCTACATCTATGTTAATGTAACTGCCCTCCTAGGTATAAGGTGCTCATTTGCCCAAGTCAAGGGCAAAAGATGGGTACAACAAACAACCCTCAGGAGGGAACTTTTTTGAGGTGGAGTCTGGTGGCCATTGAAGATGCCACTCTTGGTTCACTGGCAATAGAAGGAACTGAAAGAATTTACCTGCAAGTTAAAGGACTAATATTTAGGCAGCTACATATTTCTCAAGGCATTCTGCCTTTCAAATGATTCAAAAGCCTAACAAGAGTTTTGAAGTACTCAAGCACCTTGCACTCAGTCTGGCCCATACTTAGTCTGGCTTATTTTTCAGCACTACTGAAGATATGCCATGTAGGAAACTAATTACTTCAAATTATGAAGAATGCAGAAAACAGCCTTTCACTCACTCTCAGGTGAGGATAACCAGAGGAAAGCTTGTAGGGCACACTGATCTGTGGTAACAGAGCCACAGGCACCCAAGGCAGACACATGAAGTAGTACAGACTGTGAAACTGGAAATTTGCATGAGCTGGGTAACATGCACTCCAGATCTACAGGCAGGACACCGGTGGCAGCACACACCTAACCCAACAATATGCAACAGGCGTATGCAATTCATTTGGAAAACAGTAAATATCACATCAGATGACAATTTAATATTTTGAAAATTTTTTTGTTACCAAAACTCTCAAGACCTCTTCTGGACATAGCAAGTCCCAAAGGTGTGTGAGCACTGCAAATGCCCTGCATGCATACAGTCAGGCTAATCTGATGTACAAGGTTTGTATAATCAATTATAGCTTAATGAATGAATGAATGAATGACATTGAATATGTGTGAGAAAGGGATAGCTTGAGAAAGCAGCTTCTCCATCATCTGTGCCTTTATTTGCAAGCTGTCAGAAACCTGTAGGAAAGGTTCCACTGACAGTATCTTACAGGCTGTTTGATTTAATCCATGCCTCCATCGGCTTACCAATAAACAGAGCCAGCAAGGAGTTATCAAACCCAAATGAGCTACTGCAATTTCCCACTACAGCATGGGGACTGAACCTGAATTACCCTAGGCCACCTGTCCCCCCTTCTCCACTGCAATGTACAGTAGAGGGATTTAGGCCTTATTTGTAATCTTTTGTCTGCAGCTTTGTTGTTTGGGTGGGGCTGCACCTGTTCATGGCGAGTGGGAATCCCTTAATTATGGCTGTGGGACTGGGCAGCGAGAGCTGGCCCTGCACACTGGCACACAAAGGCTTAGGGCAATGTGTGTGAATTCAGTGCCCTCTTTCTGCCATGCCAGCATTCATTGCAAATCCTCCATAGGTCTTCACGGCTCAGCTGCATTCCCAGGGCTTCTGCCTGGTGTTTCACACACCAGATTGTCCTCTCTTTAGAGGGCAGAGATGCTGCCTCCCTTTATTTTGGATCCCTGGGGACTGCAATTGCTTAGGAATAGCAGCCAAGAGACAATAACACATTTTAGAGTGTACTTTTGGTTATAACATTGCCATTTTTTTATTGTTTTCAGATGGAAATGGAGTTTATCTGGTAAACATATCCCCATGTCTTTGAAGGGTTGTGTTAGTAACAATAGCTTGAGCCACAAGACACATCCAGGTTACACACACTGAGGAGTCCTCAGAGATGCTGTTATCCATGGTGTCAGCACAGGCTGAGGAATGGACAGAGTGAGAGCAGCCCTGCCCAGAGGGGCTGGGGGTGCTGATGGGTGAGAGGCTGGACATGACCCAGCCATGTGCACTCACAGCCCAGAGAGCCAAATGTGCACTGGGCTGCATCTCAAGCAGCGTGGGCAGCTGGTCAAGGGAGGGGATGCTGCCCGTCTACTCTGCTCTGGTGAGACCCCACCTGCAGTGCTGCATCCAGCTCTGGGATTCCCAGCAGGGAAGATGTGGACCTGTTGGAGCAAGTCCAGAGTAGGCCATGAAGTTTGTTAGAGGGATTGAGCACCTATGAAGAAAGGCTACGAAAATTTGCTCAGGCTGAAAAGAGAAGACTGACTTAATTGTGACCTTCCAGTACCTAAAGGGAGCATACAGGAAAGATGGAGAGAGATTATTTAAAATGTAGTACTAGGACAAGAGAGAATGGCTTTGAGAGTAGGTTTAAACTAGACTTTATGAAGAAATAATTTACCGTAAAGGTAAGGCACTGGAACAGGTTGCCCAGAGAAGTTGTGGATGCCCCATCTCTTGATGTGTACAAGGTTGACTGGGGCTTAGAGCAACCTGGTGTAGAGAAAGGTGTTCCTGCCCAAGACAGGAGGATTGGATCCTTTAGGTCCCTCCCAACCCAAACCATTCTATGATTCTACAATGTGACCACAGTCTCTTCCTTCACTCATTCCAGTTACCTGCTGAAACCCCTGTCTATGCCACCTCACTTCAGTGGGTAGATCATTCCCTTTCTCCCCTGCCTTGTGCCTGGAGACACTGTCTTTTTCTCCTTATTCTCCTTCCCTAGCCAAGATCTGTCCCTCTTCATTTCAAAGGTGACTGTCTCTCACCAAATGCCAGCAGAAAAAATGCTGATGGTGCTGCCAGCCTCCACGTTTTAATTCCAGAGGCAAATGCCACACAGAGCTCTCAAGACTATAAATAAGTTTGTGCCTGGATTGCACTCCGGGGTGGAAGTGTGTCCTGCTCAGAAGGAAAGTATGATGTACCTGACTGCGAAAATCGACCAAGTTTCCGTTAAGTGTGAACACAGACATCCCCAAAACTCACACCACAATAGTTTACTCCACCTTTTTCCAGGCCAGCTCTCCAGACTCCCCGCGGGAAAAGCCGGCCAGGAGCGGGAGCTCGGGGCTCTGCCGCCACCTCGCGTCGCCGCTCGGAGCCGGCCGGGAGCGGCGCTGGGATGGCTCCGCCGCCTGGAGCACCGCGATACGACTGGAACAGCGCTGAAAACGAGAAATTTGCTTTCACCCTGGCTCCCACTGAGAATGGCCTTTCATTTGCTGTGCTGCTGCCCCGGGAGCTGCACATCGCGGCCGCAGCCCGGGCCCGGCGATGCCTTCAGCCCGCGCCGGCTCAGGGGGAGGCTGAGGCTGGCACCGGCAGCGGCCGCCGAGCCCCTCCAGGGAAGAGAAGGAGAAAAGGCTTTGACTGGTGCTCCCTCCGTCTCGTCACAGCACCTGGACACCCCCTGCTCCCCTCGCTCCTCGGCAGCGTGCAGATGAGGGACCATCCCTCGCTACCTTCTTTGAACCTGTTGTAACAGCCACAAGGATTGAGAGCCAGCTGTTGCTGGGCTTATATGACAAATGAGAGATTCAGATGTAAGATTGATAGTAATTAGATTGCCACCTGCTATCGCTTTAATCCGTATCCCGGATTTTTAATTGTTAAGGGGGGTGGGGCAGTTGGCACATGAATACATGAGGACTATCTTGTAAGGCACAAAGCATTAGGATTGTATCCCAGGCATCAAAATTAGGGCTGCCCGTTTTTTGGTTTAGCCTCCACTGTGAATTTTGGTCTAATTTTTCAACATTTTCCTCCTGAAAGTCCTAGAAAACTTGCGCACTCTGTCCTTCTACCCATCCATCAGTGTGTTTGTTTGTTTGTTTGTAGCAAATGCAGTCAATTTCATTTTAGGCTTGGACAATGCTTTCCAGTTTGGCTTCCTGACAACTTCTTCATCAAGTGGCCTGCATTCATTGGCACTGTGTCTGATTTTCATCAGGTCGCTCTCTGAAGCCTGTTCCTCCTGGCTGTTACCCAGGTGAGCAGTCCTGCTGCAGTCAGTGAAAATAGCTGTCCGTAATTAGTACTTAAACACATTTGTAGGATTGGGGCTTACTTCTTCCCCCCTGCTTTAGATATCATCAATCTACTTTCAAGTCACGCTTCATCAGAAAAAGAGAACACCAAGAATTTTGGAAGGTTTGCTATCAGGTTCCACAAAGGGATATGCTTGGGAGGAACACGTTGGTTTTGTTGGAGAGACACACAAAATAGACTATGATTTGCATAAGGAGCTGAGAGAGAACTGAATGAGAGGTCGAGGGAAGGGGTTTCATTGACTTCAAAAAGTGTTGGATCGGATTCATGCAGACCATCTGCAACTTCCTTTGATGCACCAGCAAACTGGAGATAACAAGCCTCTCTTCTCTACATGCCCTGTGTAGGGCATTATGTGAAGAAGGACTTTCAGCCTGGCAATGGCACAAGCCACTCTTAGAAGAGAAGGTAGATCCATAGAATATGTTTGGGGAAAGCCATTTTCTCGAGGTGATTGAATGTTGCAGCAGCTTTGAAAACAAACGTGCCCTAGAGGTCACTGCAGAGCAGTCATTTGAGTCACAACGTGTTTCGAGGAAAAATTGTCAAAACACTTCGGAATATTAGATTTATTTGAGGTGATTCTCAGTAGTCATTGTCCATCTCTCTCCAAAACCACCCAATCATATGCCATACCTCCATAGAGCAGGATCCCAAAACTCTACCCTGTTACCTTTCTCAGACAGAATGTCACCTCCTTCATGCTATACCCTCCACCTCATATTCCCACCCACTCCCTCTACCACACCTCACCCCGTGAGGTCTTCCTGCTGGGGAGCAGCCCAGTCTCATCATCCTGTCTGTGTCACATCTCCACAGCATGCACAGGCTGCCCCCCTCACCCTGCCATGCTTCCATCAAATAGCTTTGCTTGCCTTTCTCCATCCAGAAGAGTGGTTCTGAGGGCAGAGAGGGATAGGTCCTTGCAGTGGTTTCCACAGGCTGGGAAGTCATCCCAAGCACAGCTGTACACCTCTGATCAGCTGTAGTTATCTGTGGAGGTGTGCTTAGGGGACTTGGTTAAATACTGTGGTATGGGTGGAGCGGAGCAGTTTGATTGTCTCTTTGGGGAAGAGAAATTCATCTACTTCCTCCAACATTTATCAATTGGCAGCTTCTGACTATTTGTGAGGCAGGTGTAGAGCAAGAAGATAAAATTCTGCAGAAAAGAAAAATTGGCACAGAGGTAATAGAAATAAAAATAGCAACAGGATCAAAATAATAAGCCATCATAAGTATTTCTACAGCCCTTTTCATCGGCACAAGTCAAACAATTTTCAAGAGCTAAAAGAATCAAGCCTCTCAGCAGTGCTCATACACCAGAAATATGCAGTTTCTTTCACCTATTGCTTAACTGCTGTCATCTCTGAATTAGGAGAGAGAAGCTGTTCATTGCTCAAGGCAACGATGCCTTGTGATTTAGGGTATGAGAGGCTAACTCAAACTTTAAGACAAGGCAGCATTTAGAGAGTTGGCCAGGCCACTGCCTTACAAAAAAAGCCATGGATCTTTAACACCAAGTGGTCAGGCCCTCAGTTTGACGTCTCAGCTGATAAAACAGGAAAGGTGAAAGCAGGGGCAGAACCAATCTTTTAACAGCTGGCTATAGGAGAAGACAAATTTGTAAACTGAAAGAGGGACAAAGGAAAAACATTTACCCCCTGCTTTTAATAGAGATTCATTCATGAAACTTAAGTGAAGACTACAAGGTCATAGAAAGTTACATGTGATCCAGTTTTGGAAAATGCCCTTCTTACAGACTAAGCCCAGAGGCAGAGGCTATTTTAGCTATTGCCAAGGAGAAGTGTCATGGAAGCCCCTTTTTTCCTTCTCTGGGGGCCTAAGGAAATTCCAGCTAGACATATTGTACATGACAAGGTTTAACAATCTTTGTTCATAATGGATCCAAGCGTGAACCCAAGTGCATTCAGAAGAGGCCCAGGACTAAGAGGTAAAATCTAAAGCCTGAAATAGGGAGGGAACATTTTCTGGATTGGGAGAGGGTCATTCCTGGGGCACTGAATGTATGCGGGTTCATTTTGCACCTGGTATTCTGATTAACAGTGAGGTCAGTCTCCTGAACTTCCCAAGCATGAACACCTGCTTCTAGCACTGCTCATATCCTAGCCCTTCACAAGGCTTTCTCCTTCAGTAATCCCAGGAAATGCATAGGCATCCCATGTCTCCGTCAGAACTATCCCCAAGAGACTTTCACACCAGGGAAGACTGATCTCAGCTCTCCCATTTCTGAGAGCTCACAGACAGTTCTTCAGCTGACATCCACCAGCTGTGTCATCATCTTTCAGTGCTGACTCCTCTGAAAAGGAAAACACAAATTCTTGTTGTCCCTGACTCCAGCACCTTGCTCTGTGTTGCCTTTGCCTCTTCCTTAGAAGCTGGGCAACAGTTGCTGTTCTTTCCTGTTCCTTTTCCTGCTATTACAAGATGTCTGGATCCATCTTTTGATCTTCCACAAATGACACCCGAGCAAAGATTACCTGGTTGTGGTCTACATTTCTACATCTCGTGCATCAGTAGTACAACAGGGCAGCACAGCCCTTGTTTTCTGAATGAAGCAGGCTGTGCAAGAATCCCTTATGACTTTTTTACCATCTTTCTCCTGATTTCTGTGGCAACTCCTCTGCCCTTGATGAGTTTTTCTGGAAGTCGCTTTGTAAATGTTGTCAAACTGTGTGTGCAAAGCAGGTGAGCAGAATGAGCACAGTCGAGGTCTGCTCTGGCAAGGGATCGGAGCCCCGAGCCTGCAGGGGACACGACCCCGGGGCCTGCAGGGGATCCGATCCCCGGGGCCTGCAGGGGATCCGATCCCCGGGGCCTGCAGGGAAACTCCTCTGCCCTTGATGAGTTTTTCTGGAAGTCGCTTTGTAAATGTTGTCAAACTGTGTGTGCAAAGCAGGTGAGCAGAATGAGCACAGTCGAGGTCTGCTCTGGCAAGGGATCGGAGCCCCGAGCCTGCAGGGGACACGACCCCGGGGCCTGCAGGGGATCCGATCCCCGGGGCCTGCAGGGGATCCGATCCCCGGGGCCTGCAGGGATCCATTTCCCGGGGCCTGCAGGGGATCCGATCCCCGGGGCCTGCAGGGGACCCGAGCCCGGAGCCTGCCGGCCGGATCCCCGCAGTCCCCCCGGCACGGGCAGGGCGCTGCCGACTCGGACGCGGCTGCAGCACCGAGTGCTCGCTCATCTCTCGGGCTCCAAGGGCAGCGAACCGAGTGCGGAGATAGGAGGGCTCAGGCACAAGGAAAGGGTGAGTGCAGTCAAGAAAGCCAGAACCCAGGGAGGAGGAGCGAGGAAGAATACCACAAAGCAACAGAAAATAAGTAACACCACAAGAAAAAAGACAGTAAAAGGGAGTGCAATAATGGGCATGCATTTCTCTTTCTTCTGCCCTATGGCAAGCTGCCAATCTCTTCCACACAAATTCCTCAGTGCTACTAAAACCAGTCCCCATGGACACACCTGCCTTGAGACAAATTCTTTTAGTCTTGAAAAAATCTGGGCACTTCTTCAATAAGGCGCTTTGCTTTTTTAAACTGCTTTGCCTTTGTGAATTTTGGCAGCAGCTCACACTTGGAGAGCTTTTGAGAACCCTATTCTGTAATCAGATTTCCCTGCCCTGCCCCAGGGGACTGTGGGCGAGTCACTTCCCACAGCTGTCCCTCAGCTTCCAATTCTGTGGCGTGTGGCTCACCGCTACCTCAAAGGGCTGGGGCGGGCCAGCGTTTGTGTGCGAAGAGCTGTGAAAGAAATGCACGAGGGTGCCGGGCGCTGAGCAGTACCTGACATGCTGTGAGCACAGCGTTACCATCAGCTCATCGCTCGGCTATGGCAGGAGGTGGGGCAGGCCCTGGAGTGTGGTTTAAAACACTTCACTGCCCAGCGCAAAACTTCATAAAGTGAAAGAAAGAGGAGGCAGTGGAGTCATGTCACAGGATTTATTTCTTATACGCAGTAGAGCCAAGGTTTAAGACCAGAAAATATGAACATGCTTAGGAGTACCAGCTAAATACTCAGAAAAAAAGAAAAACTCAAGCTGAGACTTTTCCAGTCCCTTCTCATGCAGGCTATCTCTTGAGCCACCTTATGCTGGAGATATTTAGGGGTGACAAAAATACGATATTTGCACTGACAATAGTCTCCTTTTCTTGTTCTGACCAAACTAGGCTGTCCACAAGCATAAAAAATAGTCCAAATGATTTGCAGCATGATGCAGTAGAAAAGAGCATCACTACAATTCTGTGGATACATGGCTAAAATAATGGGCATTTTGATTTCTGCCCATTCTGATTTTCTTCTGAGTGAAATTTATAGTAACATAAGAGTAACCTGCTCCTTCTTTCCCATTTCCCTTCTTTTTTATTCTATAATTTCTAACCAAGCCCTTATCACATTTGCTCTGAGAAAGAGGTCAAGTTTCTCTTTATGAGCCAAGTTGCCCGTGTTGGCTTAGACTTGGTTTTAATATCATAGCTGGAAAACATATACTAAGTTTACCTTCTCTTTTTTGGCAATAGACATGCTCTCCCCCCTAATCAATTAAAAAGACAAGCCTTGAAAAAGTAGGGTCTGCAGATATGGATGCTGTCATGAGCCATGCAGAGTCTAATTCTGGCTTGGCTGCAAATTTAATTTGAAGTCTTGAGCAAATCAATAAATTTTTCTCATCAAGTTTTCCCTCAGCAAAAGAAGGAATAGTTACTTGCCTTGTAGAGATGCTGTAAAGACTGAAAAAGTCATTAAATACTTTATTTAATATGTAAAAAATCCCTTAAGAATTATGTAGAAATCTCAATTAGGATTTATAAACAGGCTATTTAAAACCACAATGGAATAAAAAGTATCAGCATTGAAGCAAATTAATGAAATAAGCATGGTAAAAACTCCTCAGATATGAAGAATGGAACATAAATCTGCAGTTGCCTGGCAGAGTATATTCCACTCAGAATAGCAACTGCTCTTTGTTCATTATGGTGGAACAAAGTAATTGCAGATACATGAGGAAATTCTTGTAGTCTATGATACTCCTTGATAATGCCTTCCATTATTATTGGTCTTTATTTTTAAGGATCTTATAACACTTTGGGCCTTTAGTTGGATCTGTCCTGGTGTGGTTGGTACCACAGACACAGAAGATAATGAAGTGCACTGCCCCAAAGAGCTTTTGGTCAGAGATCCCAAGTGTCCATAAGTTTACATTGCACTGAAAGGTGATGTACCATTGCTCTGATTTCACACATGTGGTCAGTTTTTCCCCTTTTCCCCTGTTTGACATGAAGCAGAACAAGGCTGCTTATCTCAGTGTCTGCCTCCCCCTCAGTGGGGGCCTCGCTGTGTTTGCTTGGTGACATACCAGGGTAGTGCAGGGCAGGTGCTGCTCTTGGACCTGTGGATCTGTTCATGTGATTATGTACCAGTAACACTGCACAAGCTGAACTGAGGCCTTCCAGGACTCCTTCCTCAGGTCACCCTGCTCCATGAGTGAGGAGGCACCAGCTGCTGCTAACCCCAAACAGGGGTTAGCATACAATGATCTTTGTAGGTGTGAAATAAATGTGCTCTCTGCTCTGGCAAGCTCCCTCTGTGAGGAGAGGTACTAACTTGCCAGTTTACTAAGAGCTGGTCTCCACCAACCATGTCCACCCATCCAAGGTACTAAACTGAGTGTGGTTTGCACGTAGGTCTGTGCAAACCACAGCTGACGTTTCATCAGCTTCACGGTCTGTTTTGTTTGCATGGCACTTTCATCTGTAAAAGTTGTCAGTGAGACCTGGAATCTCTAGGGACAGGAAAAAAACAGGTATTTTGCCAGTTCTGTTCTACTTTAGGCCACTTGCAGAAATGAGGAGCATTTCCATTGGTATCCCAGCCAAATGGCACTCTTTTTTCCCTTTTTATGAGAGAACCCTCTCCTGTTAGGAAACACAAGGAGAGGAGAGAAGGCTGCCTGACTAAAGAATGCCTTTAGAGGTCAAATAACCTTTTCAGTTGCTGTGCAATAGATTTTAAGACAAAGAAACATACAAAAAGTGGGTGAACGTATATCAGGATAAGGGGGCACGTGAATTCAGATGGAGCAAAGACTGATTTCTGTACAACCTGTGAAGACCCTTGAGAGCAGAGACCTGAGCAGGCTGGGCGCGCACAGCCTGGCCAGAGCAGACAGAAAATACAGTGGGTGATGCATCTGCTCTGAGAGGCAGAGCATGATGCAGCACAGGCACAGCAAGCAGTGTTAGTGCTGTTAACAGACACCTCTGATGGCAATGGGACTGGCACCAGCTGAGACACTGCATAAAATCAGTAGCACCAAGTGCTGCCTTCACTCATGCTGCTTCACACCTCCACACCTGGTGGGCTTTGTGCCATTCTGGTTTAGGTTGGCTGTAGTGATCATTGTTTCTATGATGTTTTTGGATTTGGAGAGTTATGATGTCAGGGAATTGCAGAGTTCCCCTGTAGAAAGCAGAGGAGAATGAAAAACCACAGAGCTCCAAGATGGAAGGAGCAGAAATAAATTCCGTGCAGTGGAGGTCTAATTTTCTGAATACATTAAACAGCTTTAAGACTACACTAGTAAATGAACACACCCTTTTTATCACTGAGGCAACCAAAGTGGGGAGAGTGGAAACAGGCTGTTATAGGTAAAGCCAAATGAGATGTTGCCTAGTAACTCTCAGCAGGGAAGCATTTAAACCCAGCCAGTTTAGTGGAGCTGATGTTCTGAGTCACAGATTATTTTCTCTGGAAAAAATTCTGAAGGAAGGAAAGCTCAATTTAACAGACATAGGATTTATTTCGCTTTTAGGGCAAACCATAATGACAGTGTTTGGGAGAATGCAGAAGTATTTACAAACTTGTACATGGAAGAACAGACAAGGCATCAAAAGCAACACTTTACCAAGCCTGTTTTTTTAATGACGATTTATTTCCCCCAAATACAGTAAACTCCATATTGATTTTTATTTTTGGATTCTGAAATACACAAGTGATAACAGAAAACTGAAAATATTATACATATCATTACATTATTATCATATAATTGCTGTAAGAGAAGTTTCTGGAGCAAACCCTATTTCTACTCTGCTATTGGATACAGAATCAAAATAATTGATTTAAAAGAAGAAAGACTTCATGTCTCCACTGGTTCCATTGCCTAAAACAGTTTTAATTAGGTCCTCCTTCAGGACTTTGCTTTTATGGGTTCACAGCAAAGTCACTTGGCTCAGCTAAGGGTCTCTCACATCAGGGGGAAAAAAACCCTCCGACCTTATTTGAAGATTCATGTTATTTTTGCTTCCCTTTAGAAGGATATGATGATTTTATAGAAGTATAAGTTTACCATGATCAGCCATGTACATCTGTGTTCCTGAGTGCCACAACTACTGCTCAGAATAAGCAGTCAGGTTCAGGAGAGCACCTCATTTCAGCAGCCTCAATACAATTAATGATGATAGCTGCAAATGTGAACTATTGCACAGATTTTTTTTTTTAATTAAAATATACAATAAGCAGATCAACACACCACACTAACCATGAAAAGACAGACTGCCAAAGAGTTAAAACAAAAATATGTATTTTATCAACAATGATAACAGCTGGAAAACAAAGCTACTACAGCATAAATACTAAAATTTGAGTTCTATGTTAAAAGCATGAGAGTTTTCTACAAGCATGCTGTAGGAGCAGAGAAAGAATGTTCTGCAAGCCAGAGGAAGTCACTTCTCACTGACCAGAACCTGGTTTGAAGTTTAATGAAATGCTGTTGATACAGAACCTCTGCCCAGAAGGTGTGGGTCCATCATCAAACACATGGCCTAGATGGGCATCACACTGCAACAGAAATTATTACCATTTTATTATTGTATTGCTATAAAATGACAGAATCATTTAGGTTGGGAAACACCTCTCATTCATAGAGCCCATCTTTGACTGATCACCACCATGGCACTAATTGCCGTGTCCAGTGGTTTCTTGAACATCTCCAGATATGGTGACTCCACCACCTCCCTCTGCGGTCCATTCCAAAGCTTAAAAGCCCTTTTCATGAAGAAATTCCCACTGACATCCAGCCTGAGGCCATGTTCTCTTGTCCTGTCTCCAGCTGCCTGGGAGAAGAGCCAAATCCCCACCTGTTTGCACCCTTCTTTCAGGCAGTTGTAGAGAGTGATAAGGTCACCCCTGAGCCTCCTCTTCTCCAAGAGAAGCATCCCCAGCTCCCTCAGCTTCTCCTCATCAGACTTGTGCTCCAGACCCTTCCCCAGCTCCACTGCCCTTCTCTGGACTCTCTCCAGCACCTCAATGTTCTTCCTGAATTGAGGGACCTAAAACTGGACACAGAACTCAAGGTGTAGCCTCACCAGTGCTGAGTACAGGGTTATGGTCACTGCCCTGGTCCTGCTGGCCACTGCATTGCTGCTCCAGGCCAGGATGCCATTGGCCTCTTGGCCACCTGGGCACTCTCAGGCTCATGTTCAGCTGCTGTTGACCAGCACCCCCAGCACCTTTTCCTGCAGGCATCTTTCCAGCCGCTCTGCCCCAGCCTGTAGCTGCAGGGGTTGTTGTGAGCCAAGGGCAGGAGCAGGCCCAGGCACTTGGCCTTGTTGAACCTCAGAGCTCTGGCCTCTCCCATCAGTGCAGCCTGTCCAGCTCCCCCTGCAGAGCCTTCCTGCCCTCCAGCAGCTCAACACTCCCACCCAGCCCGGTGTGTCTGCAGGCTGACTGAGGGTGCCCTGGATGCCCTCATGTGGATCCTTGATAAAGATATTAAACACAAGTGGTGCCAGCACTGAGCCCTGGGGAGCACTGCTGGTGACCAGAAACCATTGGCACTGCATTATTATAATTGGAATTATGGACCAACATTATTATTACTGTGTTATCCTGAATTAAGAAACTTTCATGATTACATCACTGTTGAGTTCTGTGAGTGGGAAAGTCCTGGGGAGTGACAAGGAATCACATCTTGTCAGTGGGCAAGTATCTGCCCCCAAACAAGAAGATCCCAGAAGAGAAAGTCAAAAGATATTATTGCCAGAAAGTATAGGAAATAAATGAGAGGAACGAAACATCTCAATATGTCATGAAAATGTCAAGTTAATAAATCACTGTAGGTCATTCTCACAGATCAACTGAGGATTTCCCTCTCAAATTACTGACATGAAAATATTAGACACAGTATAGCTATCAGTGACATTATTAAATTGGAATGTCTTCAGCTGGGGTTCTTGAAGGTGCTTGCTGCATATGGCTGCAAATGTGAACTCTTCTGAGATAATGGACTGCAGCAAATTCTTGTTACATTTGCAGATGTACCTAAGCCTACTGCAAGCAGACTGAAGGACAGCTTTAACAATCTTAACAGTTTACAAAAACAGACACACAGAGACATTAAAAAACCCCAAATCCAAGATGCAATTCATTAAATTCAATTGCATACTTTTATACCTTAACAGAAGTAAAAAACAGATTCAGGGTTGGGAAGAAATGGTTAAAGGTGGCAGCTGCGTAGAAAAAGAACCTGGGTGTTACAGCAGGTTCCAAAAGAAATACCTATCTGTGTAATATGGTCTGTGGAAATGTAAAGGTGTAAGGGCAGGAACACCATTTCTAACACACCTGAACAGCCTCTAACCCCTGCTGCAGGCTGGGCCCAGCTGCAGTGCTGTGTGCAACCTTGCACTCTACTACAAGAAGGAAAAGGGTCGATTGGGAAGGATGCAAAACAGAGCAACAGAATGGTGAGCACACTAAAAAGCACTGCATAAAAAGGAACAGCTGAAGGAACTATAACTTTCTAGTCTAGAAAAGAGATGACTGAGGGAGTCAAAATAGCTAGAAAAAAATAGAAGGGAAGCTTCTGTGAAACAAGAGAATCCACAGAAAATAGCTGTGGAGATTCAGGGCAAATGGTAATGGCTGCAAACAGCTTCAAGGGCTGGTGTCTCAATCTCTGAATATTTTAAGAACATCTATCGCAAATACTTAGCAAGGCTGAATGAGGAAGAACTGTCCCTGTGATGGGCCAAATGCATGGACCCTATCTCAGAGCCTCTTCTACCATCTCTTGTCACACCTTGCAGCACACCTTGAGTAAATTTTCTGTGTAAGCTCCAGCCTTTGGCTATACATACACAATTGCTTTCCCCACTCACATACATTTCTTCAGCTCAGACTGAGAAAGAATGGCCTCAGTGATACTCTTAATTCTCACTGTTGTGTTTAGGTGGATTCATTCATGGGCAGAAAGAAAATATATCTGCTAAGTTTTGTGTCTTTGTGTATCATCTCCAAAACAAACATACCTGTTTGCAGACAACTTCAGTTCTTCTTGACCCCAGTGAGTTATCTTGCCGTCTCACAATATTGGTATTACTTTCATCTCTGCCACGAGTACCATAAGCCTCAGAAAAAGATGGCCACCCAGTCCCAGAATCGTACTTCTTCTCTGAGCTATTGGAAAGCAGATCTTCTTCTTAGTTAATAACAGAAATGTTACAAAAGAGTCTGCTTGTATTAAGAACTTTGGCTTCTCCCCTCATTCCTGTGTTGTACCAATATTAATATTTTGGCACAGGAGAAGTTTTCTCATTGGCATCAAACTGTGCTGGAAACTCTTTCCCAAAGGGAATTCTCAATCAGCTCACAACAGGAGATTTTGTCTCACTGCTTCTATTTCAGTGTCAGGTTGGTATTTTATAAAGCTTAGAAAAGGGCTTTTTTTTCTGACAACTATGCTATACTAACATTATGCTATAGTGTTTAGCTGAATTACACCTACAGAGCTGCAGTTTGAAGCCTGGCTCAATCCAGCAATCTCAGACAAGAGAGTTTACAAGCAGAAATGAAGAATAGACAAAGGCTGGGCTGGCCCACCAGACCAGGCTCGTGCCTGATGATGATAGAGGCTTTGTCTTGCAGTCAGCCATCAAGCTGGTTTGGAAAATCAAACAGAGCCCCGCTCAAACCATCGATCAACCTACGACAAATCCTCACAGCACAAAGATCTCCTTTTCCCAAGAGATAACCACAGCCATAGGAAACAGCACAACAGACTGTCAGCTTGTGGGTGCCTCCTGTTAACATCCAGGGTGACCAACACTGTTTAGCTGCACATTAAAACCTAAACTGTGTTGGCAAATATGATCAAAAGACATTTTAGGTATTTGGTACAGAAATGAGATAAACCCTTTGGTTTGCAAGCTTTGACATCAATACGAACCTTCTCTTATTAAAGAGGGATCTAGCATGAGTTAGAACAAGAAATTAAGATAGGTTCACATACTTCTCAGATTAGTGGTCTGGAGACTCACCACAACCATTTCCTCACAATTTCTCATGGTTTTTCCCCAGTTTTGCAAACCCAATGCTCTTACTGGCATCTAGTGGTGAATGGAGACATCAGCACCACTAGCAGCTCTTCATCAAGGGATTGAAAGGTTAGTTATGACAGAATTTAAAACCAAGCATATATATATCCAAACCAAGTAATATATATCATGTATATTTTGGTAGGTTGTTCACATGGCGAAGAAAAATCTGAAAATCTTAATTGCAGTGCCTTTTAGAAAGATAAGGCAAACAAACTGGACAAAAAGCTTAAAAAATCCAAGCCAAAGAACAGTGCATGAGTCAGCATTTTTATAATCATCTGTACAAGGCTGTCGTTGAGTAATGCAGCTGTGGAAATAGAAGATTTACTAGCACAGAATGACCAAAGTCTAGTTTTTGTGTGGGCTGTTGCTTAGTCCTTTACATCAACACACAGACAGCCATGAGAAATGTTCTCCTTCCCCTCCTCTCCATAAAACTGGAAAGAAATAGGACACAGCACAGGAGCAGCCTGCTCTGAAGCAAATGCAGTTTGCAGACTCTGTGTTTGTACATCAAGGTCCTTAGGGCTCCAGGCCTGTTTCTTTCCAGCTCAAGACTCCCTGCTTTCCCTGCCACAAAACCACATGAACACTGTCCCTACCAGCCACAGAGTCCCCAAGAATGGCCTGGGGGACACATACCCATGCATGACTTCTGAGCTTCCCTGACATACATCTGCTGAGTTTCTTTTTCATCACAACTCTTAATTTTTTTGACACAGGAATCCTTATGTTTATTCACACATAGATAAAAAGATCCTCTTTGAAAACCCACAGAGTCAAGGAAGGTCTTTAATACTGTGGGGGTTTTGCATCTGACCCTGACTGACTCTGTCCCTTACATGCCACTCACAATACTTAAGTTTATTGTAGATGTTTTCCACTGCTAAAGGAACAATCTTTTGAGCTGTTAAACTAGCTCTCAACAGAAATGGTCTCTGTGTGGTTTTATTAAGAGTAATGTCACTTAGATTCCCTAATAGAAACATTTTAGTACCCAAAAATATTGCTGTTCAAGATCATATTTGTCCTTTGAAGTATTTCACTACTTAATTTATGGATAAATGGACTTTCCCTAAACATATGCATTAGATTAGACCTCGACACACCATTCCTCCAGCACATGTCATTTACTTTGATCCCTGTTTCAGTCGTCCTGGATGCAATCCAGATAATTCTAAAAAAGTGCTTTTTGCTGTATGAATCTCAGCTGTAGGTTTATGGTTTGATGAAGGTTTGAGATTTCATTAAAGCACCACAATTTGCTATCTATAAAGGTTAGGGGTTCGTTCCATGTATTTTCAACTCTTTCAAATGTATATTTGGTAGCAGAAGGTACTAAATTCTGATTTAAATGTATACACACGTTTCAAAGAAAGGAAGAAATACTTCATGTTTACCTGTAGCTAATGATCTAATGCATTTGAAAAAACCAAAATTGCACAAGAACATTTTTAATGGACTAGGAAATAAATACGGTGAATGAATCTCTTATCCAATACCACTTCTCCCCCTCATTGCTTGTGTTTTTCATAGCATAACATCTCCATGGAAAATATATTTTCAGGCGATTTTTCACATTTAATAGTTTTCTTTTTTCTTACAAGCCTTTTTTTTTCCAAAAGTTTGGCCTTCTTTATCTGTGAGGCTTAGCATTATCTTGTGCTGCAAAGAAAAGTGCTTATATTCTCTGAGAGCTGGATAGTGCAAAGGGCAGCCTGACTGTTTGGTTATATTGCTTTTGTTACTAGTTTAACAACAGAAGCAATTCCCTCCAGTGTTTGTCTCTCCTCATGTTGGCCTGACAATATCAATTGTCTAATATAAAAGGTGCGGAAATTGAAGGAAAACCTGAAGGAATGGAAGGAACTCTTCCACAGCTAGTACTTTACAATTTCTCTAATTTATCTGAATTTTCCAGATGTGTTTTTAGGTTTTATATTTCTCTTCAGAATGTTTTGTAATGCTGAGCTAACATCAGAAATTAATTTATTTATAAGTATTCATAAGCAAACCTCTATGGAAAATTATACATTTAAGGAAATACATGTTTGCATAACAATAGTTTTCTGCACTTGGCCAAAGGAAAACGAATTGTACACAATTATAATGTAATTGCTTAGTTTAAATTTATTTTCAATACATCCATTACATTTTCCCCTCCTTTCTTACTATCCAGATTTCTTGATCCTTAGCATCCAATTTGAAGTTCTGATCTGTGATTCATACTTTAAATCAGCCACATTTCATTCAATTCTCAGCTGGGAATAAATAAGGGCTATTTTCTAGACCAAAAGTAAGAGAAACTGTCTTTCCTGGTTCAGTTACAGAGAACAGAACACCCTCTGCACATCCTTCTCCAAGGCACTCTCTTTCCTTTTACTTAGACATAAATGAAGTTGCAAAATATATACAGTATTGTAAAGAGCACAGAGGTTAACTGTGCAATCATTTGCAGCCAGGCTTTAAAAAGTAGATGTAACCAAAAAGGCAAGAATAGTGGAATTTAATTTAAGGAACAAGGAGGGGGTGGGGGTGAAGAGAAGGTCTCAACTGCAGTGTGAGGGACCCAGCAATGAGACTATCACAACAGTAGACAAGGACAGACCAAGGTCTCTCCAGCCCAGCAGCACCAGTGACAGAAGATGAGTATGGAGGAGCACAAGAATAAACACACAGTGATACTCATGCATAAATACATGCATTTTGCAGCAGCTTGTGGCTTAAGGACCTCTTAAACAGGGAATTATTATCAACTAAAAAGAAGTGTGTCAAGAGAAACAGGCAGACTACAGCATGACAGCTGTGTGCTGGCCACTGGCAATCCGCATCAGCTCAAGGAAAAGGCATGCCGTGTATCTGTGTCACCACAGGCATCCTGGAAGACTTACACACAGCACTTGGGCACCAAGGGGTTGTTCTTCTGACCAACACTTTCCGTGCCATTCATGGAAAGATGTTGCCCTCCCTGTCACAATCATCCTGTCACAAAGATGCTGTGAAATCCAGAGGATGTTACCTGAAGAGGGGGGCATTGCAGCACACACAGCAGTATATTCCTGGTTCTGTGTTATTCAGATAGATCCCACTGAATGGCTTTCAAAATAGGAAGGAAAAAAGAGAAGTTAATAATGTAGGTCTTTAAAAGCTCACCATCTGGAAGAAGCATGTAGGAATCAGATTCAAAACAGGAGAAAAACCATAAAAAGAAGGCTTTGCAGGGGGGCTTTGAAGAACAAACATTAGCAGCCTGAAAAAATGAAGGGGAGGATGCCTTTGGGCTAGTAGTGAAGATTACTCCCTACCCCCACAAACTTTGAGACCAGTCAGATTCATAAATCATCCAGGTACCAAGCATGGAGTCGTGACCTCCAAGAAGCTGGTGAAATGTGCAGGATCCCAAAGGCCAGGGCTCTGCTATGGACTACCACAACTTTAAAGTGGCTTTACAAAGAGACTCTCCTCCTTCCTGCAGGTCTGGTACTGGGATCCTTATTTTACAGATATGGATGTGGGCACAGATCACATGGTATGTGCTCCATGTGTGCAGAAGTCCTGTCTCTGGGCTAGGGACAGCCAGCACTCCACCCACAATGCTACACAGCTTCCTTCACAGAAGGAGGAAACGTGGGGACATGTGGGTGGGTGATCTGGCACCCGAGGGAGAACCCATCTCCTGAAGGGAGCACTATGTTTAAGATTTCCATGGCTAATCTACACATGATCATAAAAAAGAGACTACAGGATAAAAATATCTGAGGATCTCCCCATCCTCCAGACAGGCCTCTACTCCCACCACACAAACAGTTGATCTGGCAGGAAAGTATCCCAGAAAAAAAAAAACCCAATAAAATATGAAAAGAATGTAGAATGTTTTTCATCTGCAAAACAGCCTGGGTCAGAACAAAATCCACCCTGTTCCGTATGTTGAGTCTAACTTTCATCCACAGGAAGGCAGGGGAATCCTGTGAAGAAACTGAGTGGTGACAGCTCCCCAGGGCAGGTTTTTCTGTGCCCAGCAGGCAGAGAGATGGCTCACCCTTGGACAGCATTAACACTTTTGCTCACCGGTTCAGTTCCTTTTTCTCGTGTAACATAGAATTGCTCCGGAGTCAATTTTTTTTTCCAGTCTGTAGCAGCAGCTGCTTCAGCTTGTTTAGTGAGGGGGTCTGTGTCTTCAATTAGATATAGAAAGGTAACTTAGTAAGATAGCTTAGATTCCATTGATGCTTTCCATCATCATCTCAGTTCTCCAAAAGTTTCTATGGGTACAGACAAAGCACAGAGGGCAGTTCAGGGGCATGAGCAGGGCCACATGCAGGACTTTGCATCTGCTTTCCATTTCATGTGCTACATCCAGAGAGCAGCTCCAGCAAACCACTTGGGAAGGCTTGTAAAGGAAATGGGCACCTCTGACCCCAGGTACCACCCACTCTCCCAGCACTGCCTCTGCCCTGGCTCTGGATAACTGCTGGTCTGCCAGCGCTCCTCCTTCATCCCTGGATAGCACTAAAAGGTTTGGCAAACCACTTGGAAACCCTCAGAAACCAGAAGTTATGTTCATCTGTGGGCTGTGGAACACTGGCAACTTCCATAGGTCCCAGTGAAAAGCAGTGCTAAGAAGGAGGACTGGAAAAAAGCAACAGCTACAGCCCAAGAGAAATGGGGCCATAGTTAAGTGAGAGACACACAGCAGCAGAGCAGAAGTCACCCATCATGGTGCAAACCTCCAGCAACGTATCCTGTGAGTCTGTACACACCAAGAACACTTGTGATGGTATGGGATTGACAAAGAACTAATAAACTGGCTGAAAAACAGGGAGTAAAATAGTTTAATAGTCTCCTAATAATAAAGTCTGAGGTGGGGAACCACCTCCCAGCCTATCTCCCATCAGCACAAGATCCTTGATAAACAATCAGCTCCTGAGGAATGAACGCTTGCCCAAATTAATCTCTTGCAAGGTAGAGGTGAGACTGGGGGCGGGGAAAGAGGGCAGGAGAAAATTAATTTGAAAATGATAGTTTAACCAAAAAACCTAGAGCTTAGCCTGCCAGTTAAAGACAAAACCCTACAGCATGCTAACGCAGCCCTTCCTAAGTGGCCGGAAGACGGCGAGCACGGGATGCTCCCCGTTCCCAGGCGGGTACCTGTGTCCCTGTGCGCGGCGCGGGCGCAGCCGGCGCTCGGCGCGGAGCGCAGCGGGAGGAGCAGGCGGCGGATCCCGAGCATCCTCCCGAGCGGACGAGCCGCCATAGCGGCGGGGCGGGACCGGGCAGGATTCCGGCTGTGTGTAATCCCTGCGTTCCACCTAAAGAATCAGACCTCATAAAAGCAATGAGCAAAGCACCCGCTTAAATGCCGATGCAGCGTTTGCAGGTAAATGTTTCAATCACTTCTTACCGAGAGCAGCTCAAAAACGAACACTCGCTGCAGCCGTGAACATAAAAAAATCCTGTTGAGACATTTGCTTGCAGCTATTCTAGGTTGTTTTTAAGGAGAACAGGTCTGGTACTTGCATGCAAAAGCGCTCTTGCTGCCCTGGATGTGTGTTACAGGCATTGCTGTCAGCGCTGTGGATCGAGGAATGGCGAAGGAGCTGTGCCATCTGAGGCTTTCCTGGTTTCCTGCGGTGATTTGCAGTCACAGCTGCCTTGGCTTGGCCTATAAATATACCTGTAATAGGACACGTCTGTTAGTTTGGCAGCCCGTCCTTAAAAGGTAGACCTAAACACAAGTTAGTTTTCTAGGTTAAGCCTTAATGCTACTGTCTGCTTTTCTTCCAATAGTTTCATTTCTGATTTGGAATTAGTTCATCATTTCAGAAGGATGGGGAAGGAAGTGTTTTGATTACATTGGATAACAAAGCTAATAATGATGCTAATAATAAACAAAGCTAGTAATAAGTTTACTTTCTTTTAGTTTAAATCTTCAAGCCTAGTTCTAAAATCAAAGCTAAAAAATAGTCTTGTGTGATCAGTCCTGTATATACACATTTGTATTGAAGCATCCTTATGCCTAAGAGAGTGCATTCCATGGCAGCCGAGGATAACAACACAGCATCTGATCAGGACCACCACTGTAATCACTGCTGGGATCCAAAGAGAACTGCACCAAAGGCATTCACTGTCGGCACCCCCTGGCAGGGGGGAGCAGGGCACACGGCTGATTTATGGCTTTGTCCTGTGTAATAAGACACGGTGGAGTGAAGCCAGAGTACCTGGAAAAAAACCCTGGAGATGTGATGCCTGTGAGTCCTCAGGACGGTGATTCAGGGTGTTAGGAGAGTAGTGCTGCTGGCAGGGAGGAGAGGGCTTTGCCACCCCACTGTGGTGGTAGCAGAAGGCAGCATCCATGCTATAGGCAGAGGGACAACATTTTTCCATGTTCAGCCATTTTGGCAAGTGATGATCCTGTGATCTTTCCATACACTTTCTAGCTTGCCCCTATGGCATCTTATATCAGTCATTTAGCCATGGTTTAGGAGGGAGTTGGAGCAGGTTAGGGAGCCTTTGGTGAGGAGAGACCCAATCTGACACTTCCCCAGTTCTGGCAGGTGGCTTAGGGCTAGAAAGTGGTAGCAGGTGATGGTGTCACTCCCGGCCTCTGTCTCCAGTTCAGCTGTAGAAAAGAGGCATTTCCCTTACATTCCTGGTCTTAATCTCACTCAGATGGTGTTTCTCCTGAGGAGGACAGGTAATCAATAGAGTTCTCCCTGAATTATCTGAGAAATGAAGGAGGCTGAGAGAAAGTGGTTAGTTCTGAAACTTGCATGTTTTCATGTAATTGACATCGATTTAACTGGTGCTTTTTTTAAAGGCAAAATTAAATAAAAAATGAACTGTCAGTATCTTTCTTGCAGGTCTCTGTTATTGGTACCATCCCAAAATGCAGCAGTTTTGAGGCAGTGGGAACTGAACCAACACAGGTCTGCTGCTGTACGATTTTCCTCAGATTCTGGAGGAGGGAAGTAGGGGTCTGGGGGGCAGTGGGAGCAGAAGGAGCACAAGGCATCAGGCTCATCAGCCCAAGCCTCATCATCCTCTCAGTTACCCAGTTCATTACAAGCCACTCCTTGATTAAAATGAGGGGGGTGATGGAAGAGGCAGATCCCATTCATCCCAACAGCTGTGATCCATATTTGAGGTGGTACATGGCAGACCAGGAGAAAATCCTCCATTTTCCCCTGAAACAGAAGCCTGACCTGCAGTTATCCAAACCAGCATGACAGGTTTTCCTCAAGTGGAAAACAACCCCCCAGCTGGAGGTAATTCATTTTTCAGATCTTCAGTGCTGAAAAACCAAATCATTGTCCTGTCATGCCTGTAATGTTGCCTCCCATGGTTACAGCACACACCAAGCCGTGTAGCTAGGCAGACATCCGGCCTGCCTTTCTCCCCATAGACTGTTCTGAAAGCCAATTAAACTGTTACTTAATTTTCCTCCTATTTTTTTTTCTCCCTTATGCACAAGAGGAAACATTTAAAAATCTCCCCTAGCTACATTATGTAAATTTTCAAGTAAATTCTCCCTGAGTTGTAATTCAGCAGATTTATTGTTAAAATGTCATCTGTCTCCAGCATGTACACAAGCTGCATCCAGGGAAGGGTCATTCATCCAAAGCACAGTGTCCCTTTAGACGTGTGTGGATAGGGAGAAGCTCCTCAGCTCCTCCTGTAGTGTGGCTCTGTGCCGAGGCAGCAGCAGCATCACATGTGTAGGCGAGAGCAGAAGGGAAGAGAGAGGCAGTCTTAGCCCAGACTATCCTGCTAATATTTATTGGGGCTCCAGCCATTTCCCAGCTCAGGCTCTGCCTGGACTGATGGCTGTGGGGACAAGCAGAGCACCATGTAATGCCTGTGCTGGAAGATACTGAGCACTCAGCCAGGCAGCAAAGAGGTGCAGAAGTGAAAAGAAACCCGGTTCAAATTCAAACCTCTGCTTACACAGCATTTGTTAATAAAGCCCGTTGACATTACCACGTATGAAAGAAAACACTGAAATTGTGGTGGTTTTATTTTGTATGCATTTGTATGCAATCAGTTTTCCTCTGCTCACTTTGTCAAACCTAATGTACGTCCCCTCCTGTGGGGTGGTTCCACTGAAACACGTGGGAGCTCACCATGCAGCAATTTGTCTGGGACCTCTCATGTGTAGGGGTGCTCAGGTGTGCCCAGGTGCCTGGGCCGTGAAGGACAGGGGTCTGGCATAAGCTCTTCAGTGCTGGGTTGTATCAGTGGGGAGCTCTGTTTCCTCCACGGAAGCCCTCAATGCTTTTGTAGGAGATACTGCAGGAACTCCACATCCTTCCTCAGCAGAGTCTTCTCTCTCCACTAATAGACTGGATACAGCTCCACAGCCAGCCTCTAGCTGCTCAGGTGTGATGAAACTATGGGCTCTTGGTATATGGAGATACTGTTTCCACATGGAAGCACTATCTAAAGATATGTGGTAGTGCCCTGGTGCTGAATTCCAATGATGGAAAGGGATTTTGGCAAAATTTATTAGAAACAGAAGTGTCAAAGTACCTTGGAAAAGGGTACTGCTGGTTTCCAGAGACACACAGAGACTGAATGCAGATCTGAACCTCCCTGAAGCTGATCTATGGATTCTGCTTAGATTCATTTATGGAGCAGCCTGATGTGATTCAGGTCAAAGACATCATCAGAAATAATTAACATACAATTTCTCACTTTGTTTGCTTTATGGTTTAGTATCTCTTTTTGCTAATCATAAGCTATAGGATACCTGATTATTCTAGCCTTTGTTTTTGGAAAGTAATACGTCATATTTGTTGGCTAGCTTAAGTGGGAGCCTTCTCTTGGAGTCTAAGGGTGGAATTTGAGCAGGACAGGATAAAACAGAATAATTCCAGTTGGAAGAGACCTAGAGGTTTGGTCTACTGTGACAAATGCTTTGAGCTGGATTAGACCAAAGGTCCTGTCTAGTATAAATTATACTAGGATTCTAAATGCTTTGAGAAATTTCTTGTATAACAAGTGAAGGCATGAATTCAAAGTTAAATGGGAATTTGCAATCACTCCTTGATAGAAAACTGAACTCTGCAATTGAGCCATTGGTTCAGCTAAAAGTAGACCTGCAGTCTGGTATGGAGTATGTGTATCTTCAGGGGTAGCTACTGGGAAGCAACGAATCCAGGCTATTTCCCTGTATTACTCTGTGCATCCCCTATATCATACCATCCAGTTCCTTGAGCCATATAGACAGTAATAATACATTACACAAATTTGTGCATGATTTCTTATCCCTTTTATCCCAAGGTAGTGAAGAACTGAGATGTTCCACACAGTACCCAAAGCCTGAACAGAAAATTGAATGAACACTTATTTGGCAGCAACTGTCATAGCAGCAACTTTCTGTAGGTTATCTTAATGGATTTATCACCCTGAACTAAGCCCTGACCATCTGTTCTATTCTCTCATTACAAACACAGGAAAAGCTAATTCATGATTGCATCATAAAAAAGTAAAATATAAATGATTTAAGAGTAGGGCATGCTTCACATTCTGATTAGGAAAATGACTCTCTTCCACAGAGTGACTTCCCTGATAACAGAGTTTGCTTTTTCCCAGCAAATGGGAATTACTGAGGAATGAGGTTTGCTGGAATGAGTTTTATTCCCATTCATTCATCTTAGATGTATTTTTAAATATGGGATTCATGTAAGTGAAGCTATGAATCTTCCTTTCCTTCTCTCTTAGGTGAGCCCCCCAAAGATTTATTTTTGTTGGAAAAACTAGCATTCTGTTCTCAAGGCATGAGCTGGTTTTCCATTTCATGAAAATGAAGTGCCTGGTGACAGTCTGGTCCAGCACACCTTGCTCCCACTGGAACAGCAGTTGGGGTTTCTTTTCCAGGACCTATCTGAGTAACTCTGAGCTGAGCAAAAACTTCTCCAGCTTCATGTGATATAAAATCTGGCCAGATCTGTGGGGACAACCTACTTATGTGGGAACCTTAGGTGAGGAGCTTTTTAAAAGACAGAGTGTACTGAGTCAGTGGTAAATGGTTTTGTCCATATCTGCCATGTAGGAAGAGGACAGAAAGGATCAGAGCAGGCTCTAGGTTTCACATGAACCTCTTGTTTCTACACCATACTGCCATTCATCTAGCAAGAAAAAATTCTGATAGGCCAGGTGTTGCTAGCCCATTTGTTAGTGAATTGCTTTAATTTCTGAGTGCCAAGCAAAGATACCTCCCCAGCACACCTGATTTCCAGCAGTGTTTCAGTATCAAAACTGAGCATGGACCTGACTGAAATCTGTGCTACTCTCTACTACTGAATTTCTGTGGTCAGCAAATACACAGCAAGTGGCAGTAATGCACTGAATCAGTGGCAGCCCCTGGATGAGGCACTGGAACAGCTTCCCCTGAGAAGCTGTGGATGTCCCATGCTTAGAAATGTTCAAGGTCAGGTTGGATGGTGCTTGGGACAGCTTGGTCTAGTGTCCCTGTCCACTGTGGGGATTGGAATGAAATTATCTTTAGGAGCCCTCCCAATTCAAACCATTCTGGGATTCTGTGACTCCCATCCCTCCTCTATCCCATGATAATAAATGCTACAGAGTAATCCCTGTGTAAATAACTCCAGATTTCTGACCAGAGGTTTTGCTCAGAAGAAGGCACCCCGAGCACTGGACCAGTGTGATCCTTGGCACATGGAACCCTGCATCCTGAGCTCAGCCTGCATTTCACATTATTTGTGTTTTAGACCTGTACCACATGTCACACAGTCATGCAGGGAACTTACTAAGACCCAACATTAAATTTGGCCTAGTGCTGCAAAGTCCAAGTCCCTGTCAGTTCCTGATACTGTCTTGTCATTGGGAGTTCCTGAAGAAATTTGGTACCTGAATAGCCCAGTATTGGGGCTTACAATCCCTGACTTTTTTTTGCACATATTAATGCCTAGGAGCCAACCTTTAGTCACTAGTTCTCTCTTTGGTAATGCAGCTCCCATTAATAGCAGGTGAATATTGGATTAAACCCACTTACATTAGAAGTCTGCAGAAAAAAACAGTGTAATGAAAAGAAACTGGCACTCACAGCATGTGATTCTTCTGTATGATCTACCACAGATAAACTGTGTCTTAAGAGTGCCCATTTGTCAGAGAATTCTCCAGCTTTGGAAATTAGGTATCATTACCAAGATCTGTTATATCTTGGGACACTGAGCAGATCTCCAGTCTTTCATAATATGTTCCCTAATGCCAATTAAAACTAATGATTTGACATTTTGAAAAGCCTTTTGACTCTTTAATATCTTTTTGACACCTGGCCTTTAAGGAATCTTCTTTCAGACTATGTCACTAAAAGCACCTTGTTCAGAGAAGCTCATACTAAAAAGGAATTTAAAACATGCTATGGTGTGGGGGTTTTTGTTCAAGTCCTTCTTATAACTACGAAGAACTGCTGATCTGTAGAAAAAGGTGCACTGATTTTGAATGGGATAGAGTTAATTTACTTCACAGTACTGGTATGGGGCTGTGTTTTGGTTTTGTGCTGGAGACGTTGATGACATGGGGATGTGTTTGTTACTGCTGAGCAGCTCTTACACAGCACTAAGGCCATTTCTGCTCCTTACTCCACCTGCAAGTGGGCTGGGGTTGCATAAGAACCTGTGAGGGGACAGAGCCAGGATGCTGACCCCAAGTAACCAGAGGCATATTCCATAGCACACAGCATCATGTTCCATATATAAAACAGGGGGGAGATGAAGAAAGGGGGAGGACATTCAGAGGGATGTCCTTTATGGTGTTGGTGGAGGTCCACTCCCTGTAGGTGTTTAGAAAAGACTGGGCATGGTACTTAGAACCACGGTCTACCTGACTTGGTGGTGTCTGGTTGGAGGTTGGACTCAGAGATCTCAGAGGTCTGTTCCAACCCAATTGCTTCTGCGATTCTGCGATTCTGTTTGTTTTTCTTACCACATCACTGTTAACACATGATGGAGCCCTGTTCTCCTGGGGATGGCTGAATACTTGCCTGGCCATGGGAAGTAGTGAGTAAATTCCCAGTGTTGCTTTGCTTTATGTGCAGCTTTTGCTTTACCTATTAAACTGAATTTTCTGATTCTCTCCCCCCACTTACAGGAGGAGGAGTGCATGAGAGACTGTGTGGGGCTGATGGCTGATGTTAAACCACAATAGGATGTAGATGAGAAAACACAAGAGATGAGTATCAGACACAGGAAGACAATCTAGGGATGTCTACTGGAAACAGTAAAAGAAAGCAACAAAAAAGTGGAGAACAGCAAGACTGCAAGCTGTGGGAGCAGCAGGCACTGAGGTCTCTTGTTGGGTGGTTAGCTCAACCTTTCTTGCAACAAAGGAATGAAGTGACTTTGGAGCAGTTTCTGCTTCACAAGAACTTGGCAGCATGTTTTTACAGCAAACTTGCACAACACTGGCACCACAAAAAGGGAAGATGTTACCCACTGTGGAGCCTAGGGAGAGTTTTGTTACTTTTATGCAGCATAGATGAGGGAGTGAAAACCAGCGGCGAATAGCTCTTGCTGAAGATCTTTTTTTTTGTCTCTTATTCTAAAATAAGCAAAGAGTTCCTGCAGAGCCCAAGTATTTGGTCTGCTGGAAGACAGAGTCTGCTGTGCTCACTTGCAAGGTAGGACCAACATAAGGGGAGCTGGTTGTGGACAGCATTTGAGTAGGTGGGTGTAACCTGGGCAAAGGGCTGAATGAGTAACAGGATCTGCTGCCTGCTCTGATATGATTTTCTTCTCATCTTACTGTATTTCCCCCAACATCTATCCAACTTCAAGTAAGAACTTGCTTCAATTATGCTTTGTACAAGGTTTCCATAGATGGTGTCTTAGCATATCAGTGAAACATCAATGAGGTGTTAGAACTAGCTGGTTCATTACCATGCAAATAAGCTCACTCTTCATGAAAGAAAAGCTTTTACTAGCTCATTGTATCTCCAATACTCCAATTTCTTCCATGTCCTACAAATAACATTTTTATAGGTCAAAGACACATATGTGTGTATATATGTGTATGTCTCTCCCCCGCTGTGTTTTGCTCATTCCTGTCCATGCTCTACCTGTACATGAATTCTAAATTCTGCCTGGGTGACACTGGACAAGGAAGGCCAGATAAAGTTATTCCACTATTTCTGATATCTTTCAGTGTCAGAGACAGTGTTTGTATAATAGAAAAATAATAAGCTCATTAAGAGGGCTAAAGAGCTGTTAATTTATCTGCAAAGATCTGCTGTAGTAGCAGTTCTGGTGAACTGTCCCACGTCCCACTACACAGTTGTATTGCAAAGGCCACAGCCAGTGCTAGAGCAGAGAGAGCCCTTTGGTTGTTTCCCTCTGTGCTATTTGGGAGGAGGTACAGCTGCCTGGGAGGAGAGGAGGTACAGTGCCACAGCTGTAGAGTTAGAGGATTTGTGTATTGGATGTGCCAGTGGGTGATTGTAGAGGCGTATCTGTGCTATGTGTTTTCATCTCTGTGTAAATGTGTTATTAAATCCCTAGACACACAGAAATCCCCTCAGCTGTGAAGTGCTGAACCTAGCAGAGTACTCTGGAAATGCAGAAATGTATTTGAACCATGCTCTTTACCTTCTCTATACTGACCATTGGGAGATAGGTTACTTTCAAGGATAGACTCCTGGCTTGAGTCTGTCTCTCCATTCTTATTCTTTCTTCTTCTACTTTGTTGCAATGTGTTTGGGCTTTTAATTATATGGGGATTTTTTTTTTCAGTCTTCTGAAGAAAAATAGGTAATGCCAAAGAGTTGTCGGGAGGAAGACCTTTGTACAAACCAGCAAGGGTGCTATGAGTAAAATAAATGTTTTAGTGCACGTTTCTATTGTAACTAAGTTGACATGCTGGCCAGTAAATGTCTACTGTCTCTGCAGTTTCCATTCTGACACTCTGTGTCAATAATGAGCTGCATTTACAGAGAAATGAATCATGTAGTAGAAGAGGTGCAGATCCATGCAAAGAAGCTGTACATGAAATAATATGTCACCATTCAAAGCCCATGTTTACTAATAAAAGACTTGTTTTCCCCTGAAGACAAGTTTAGTGAGAAAGTAACAGAAGAAAGTTCCTCTTGCATCTGAAAATAAATATGTATTTTGTTCTGAGAGCTCTGGATTCTTCTCAGGACCCAGAGTTAATCAGCAACAGAGATTTCCTGGAGGAAGAGTTCATTTCAATTTCTACACGCATGGAGTGCAGTTTGAGGGATTGATGTGAAGCCAATGCTCTAGTTCAGCAGTGGGTAATCAGAAACCGTTTGAAATGTCCCAAATCTATAAATTACACTGTAGTTGTTCCCTGCTAGCATAAAGATAAAGCAAGTTAACCTCAGTGTTCCTACTGCTCAGAATGGAGGGCAATAGAAGAGAAGCATGGAAGAGCTGGTACTGCTGCTGCCAGCAATCCGTGCTGCCTCGGCGCCTGCTGGGGGTAGCAGAGTCCACTTCTGCAGCGAGGTGATTACCAGAAGCACCCCTCAGAAACAGGTCTCAGCCAAAACCTTGTCTGCAGCTCCTGGAATTGCTCCCTTAGCCACAATGGTCCCAGACACACAGAACAAGCAAAAGCAGAGGTTTGTAGGGCCAAAGCATTAGACTCTCTCATACCAAAATTTCTACTGGAACTTGCAATCCCATTGATACCACCATCACTTTGATCTGCTGCTTTACTGACTCACATTCATCAGACAGGTAGGAATCATACCTGACCTTTTATTAACACAGTCCAGATTTGTATTTCTTGATATGCAGATGTGCTATATATTAAGCATTGTGCTTTTCAATGCCAAATCAAAACTAAAATTCTTTTTAATGAGTAGTGGGGGCAGTGGGGTGTGTATGTGTGTGCATGTGTGGTGTGTCACTTGCAGATGCCTTGGAAGAGACCATGCAGGAAGCTGAGCAGTGCACTTCATCATTTCTGCACAGTCAATACTAAGCTGGGCAGTTCCCATGAACAGGAGGAAAGAGTCTTCATGCCAGCTTCTCTCAGAAGCACAGACACCACAGTGAGGATGACTTGGGGGTGCCTTGTTCAAATCAGGATCTTCAGTCCCCATCACTGTCCTGGGATAACCATCTACATGCCCTCTCTTTCAAGAAGCTGAGCACATCTCACTTGGTTTTCGTTCTGCACAGCTGCTGGCCATAAGGCCCATTTCTGTGTCATTGCCTGGTGGTTACAGCTCTGGAGGAATGAACTTTGTCTCAGTTCTTACCTTTGCTTAAGAAAGCTTTTCACCTTGCAGGAGAGCACCTAATTATGAGTATTTTGTTCTAGGTAGGGTACAGTTTCTACATTTTACAGTAGATATTTACATGTCTAGGCAGTAAAATATAAGAACATTTCTGGAAGTGGGTACTGGAGACCCAGCCTATTTTTTTCCAAAGGAAAAGCCTAATTGCTACTCCCAAATATTAAATTGAAGAGGTTGCTCAACTTTTCTGTTTCTGTAGTCTATTAATGCTGCATTCTTTTCTGCATGACAGCAGATCTTTAAAAAGGGATGCAGAGTGCTTAGTGGCCAGAACAGATCCTGCAATGAGGTAGCTGCAGACTGTTTTGTTTGTGCTTAGGAAGGCATCAAGCCTGACTCCTTCTGTGTGACTGATCTGCCCAGTGAACTATTATGTAAAAGGAAATACGAGCCCTTCCCCATCTGCTCCTTAAATGAAGGTAGGCAATCAATTCCCTCAGGCACAGCCCGCGCCAAATGGTGTGTGCTGGGCATGTCCTGGGAATATTCACCCAGCTGAGCCCTGTAGAAATGTTTAAACATTTTGTTTTCTGATTCAGTTCTGGAATGAGTGTGAGCTGAGCTGCTCTTATCAAGGGTGGGGGGATTCTTCACCAGGCCATGGACACAATTACAGGTGTCTGAGTAACATAAAATAAAAAAGTGTGGCATTTATTGACGTACTTGACAAATAAAGTGCAGTTTTCTAAGTAACCATTTTAGATTGAAGTGTTTATATTCTACCTAGATCTTAATTCTGACATCCAAGTGCATTACAATTTTGAAGTGACAGAATTCAGACAGTACAAATTCAAAACTGTGAAAGACATGAAACATTTTTGGATCCTACATTTCTGGATCATCAAATTCTGCATTATACAATGAAGGGTATAGTACTTGGTTTTATTTATTTAGATAATTATTTTATGCAAAGTGAGCTTATATGTCTAGAAATTTCCCAATTTTTATTTTGAGAAACTGCATTTTCTCTGTTTTTTTCCTTATTGATTTTTATTAGAAACAACAGAAATTGCTTTCTTTTCAAGACCTCCTCAAACACAGTAAGTCATACTTTAACATTACGGTTCCAATACAAAATAATGACATTCCAATGTAAGAAAACGATACAAAATGATAGCTAGCAGGAAATTAATTCTTATTTTACTTCAATTTACTGGACTTTCAAAGTTGTGGGTTTCTATACCCAATCATACCTGTCAGTGAGAGCATATGACCTTCCATCAGTCTCCTACCTGCTACATAGCAATGATAAGAAACACATCCTCACCCTTCTCTTAGTTCTGCCAGCACATCCTGCATTTTGTTTCCAGATTTCTTTTTCATTCTGATGTCTAGAGGACTGCTGAACATAAGGTTAAAAAAAATGAGCATGAGGCCATATAAGCAAATTTACAACATAAATTTAGATAAAATGTTCCCCTAAGGGCTACCAGGAAATCATGCTGCACGTCAGAGGAGGAAGGAGAGGGAGTGGTGGGATCATGCTCATGAGCAGTAATGAATACAACAGATACAAAACTCCTCCTCAACCAAAGCAGTTAAGGCAAGGGACTGTGCTTACACAAACTTAAAAAAGCTAAAAGAACACAGACCCCAAATTTTTTAATCACATTTTTGGTAGGCAGGAAGTAAATGCCTTGTTGTAGGTGTTCTGGTCTTCTGAAATTCAGTTCTGTTAGGCCTGCACTGGTCTAACTGCTGTACAGTACATTCTCTCAGTTTTCCACAGTAAACTCAGTTGATAGTGGTGCTCTCTGAAATACTCCAGTACATTCCTGACAGTTTCACCAGGAAGTGTTTACCAGAGTGTTCTAGTCAGTATTTTACCTCTTTTAAAAGCACCGCCACTCTTCAGCAGCACCACGTTACCTAAGGCTGCAAGAAATACAAATTCCCTGTCTAAAACTGCTGCCTTCTCAGAGTCCATTTTATCTTCAAGTCAAAAATAAAGAACTTAAACAGATCACAAGCACTAACTTATCAATCAGCTGTCTTTCCTGTGTCAGGAAAAACAGTATATACTTTCATCCAGAGTATCCTATTATCTGTAAATATTAACTCTGCCAAGTTCTAAGAAATATAAATGGGATTTTTTTTCTACAGAGGCTGAAAGTATACTGTTATTGTAGTTCTAGTTCTCAGTTCTTTGGTTATTTCACACAAAAATTGTCCAGTTGTTTTTAGGTGTCTTGTCATTTCATCAGATGTCACATTTATTTACTTTATGGACATGAAATTCCTCTAAGTATGCATGGGATTTGAAGGAAAATTAAAAAAAAAAATAGGATATGCTGTACTGGAATTTAACCTATTTAATAAACACTCTAATGGTAGCATACACTAAATATTATTGATTACCCAATTTTAATCTGTAGTTTTGCAATTTAGTCTTAAAATACTACCAAAAAATTAACAAAATTTCTAAGCACTGAAGCTAGATATCAAAACCACATTTAATTAAACCTTTAAGACAACATACCAGATACACTTCTTTTTGACAGCTACCCCTCATGTTTCATAATACAGCACTGCAAACATATTTAAAATATTTATTTTGGTGATATTCATCAAGATTATTAAATAAATTTGTACTGATCAGCCTTTGCACTTCCTTGTTTTAGCAAACAGCCTGGTTCAAACATTAGATCTACAATATACTCTTGAGGAGGAAGCAGAAGCCCTTTGGAAGAGTATTCAACCAATTTAACTTCATTCCAAGCTCTGTTATACTTGCCACGAACTAAACTACAGCCAATGCCAATTCTGTCTGCTATCACCTAAAAAAGAAAGAAAATGCAGTTAATTGCAGTTAATTCATGTAGCTTCTGTGATATACAGCAAGGCCCAGTGATGCTTAAAAAACAAAACACCTGAAAGGCCTAGTGCTTTCTTGAAACAGACTTTATAAATTTCTCAAGTGTTCCAAACTTCAAACCTTTAGTTTTGCGTAGAAAGTGTAGGCTTTTAAACCTTATTTCTCACATATCCTAAGCACAACATGAAAAACATTAATTTTAACTCTTTTCAAACACTGATATGGTTATCAGCCAGTCCTTCAGATCTCAAATGAAGTGCAACACCCACAGTACCCAGCAATGTTTTTTGTCTACTTGGAAGACTTACTTCTGAATAACATTTTGAAGTATATTCAAGCAATGAGGTGTAGGCACACTGCACACATAGAGCTAGTATGAAATATTAAGTGTAAAAATGTAACATTTTTATCAGCATAAGTTTAGGACTGTTGCTTCACTCTGAAGCACACTCCTTGCTTTTCAGCCCTGGAAATGTGGGAAGCAATGAAATGTGAGGCAAGTGTCTGCTAGATGAAACACCTGCCTTTCCTCTGGGCTGCACTATCACAGACAGACCTATAATGGTTTCCAGCTACCAAACTGCTTTTTCAACACACATCTGCTGGAGTGAAATCCTGGAATCCATCTTCAAATGAAGAAAGAACAAATAAAACTTCCCAGTTTCTTCTAAGAAACTAGAACATAGAAGCTGTTATATACTATCACAGAATACTGGATAGATACCAAATTAAAAATTGTCTCAACAAGTTTACATTTGCAGCATGGAAAAAGAAGGAAGCTGCATAATTCAATATTTTGCAGTTTACAGAAAATGTAAAATGTTTTGACTCCAAATCAAATACTTTGGCTTTTTGCCATTTATCAAGTATTCTGCTGATATCACTTAAGACAATTTAATGACAACAAGAATGTTTACAGAAAAAAGCGATGCTGGCTTTCATTCACTGGGAAATCAACTTTGCTGTCGAAAAATTATGAAACTGTATACAAAAGATTTTACATGAATATAAATAATGTATTATACTGATGCAAATGTACTTTAGTTTAGATTATCCATTTAACAACAATATGTTATGTTGCAAAATAAATGATAATGTACCTTGAAAAGCAAAGCTCTGTGATAGAACGTCCCTCTTTTGATTTTCCCGATAGGCACAATGTTGCTTTTCAGTTCAAATTCTATTTCACTCATGTTAAGTTCCCAGCAGAAGTTATGCAGTTCCTCTCGTTCAACAGTGCCACCCATCTTGTCTGCAACAAACCTGTTACAAATGCATACAGGGATCAATTGCATTTATAATTCCTCTAGTATTTATTGCAAAAATGTAGCACAATAAAATGTATACAAGCAAGAAGTGAATGACCTTTAAGACTGTAATACTTTTTCTACTTTTGCTTAATTAATTTTTTGCTAATTCAGTAATTGGTATTTTAAGTATGCTTACTGATAAATACAGATAACCATAACTCAGGTCATTCGTATTTGTCACAGACCTAAACCAAGGTGCAAAAGCAGAGATTCTGGAGAGCTGTAGTATAGACACAAAGTCCTTAGAAAAAAGTCATCAATAACAGTGTAATTACTGAGGAAGTAATTACAGAAGCTGATGGTCATGTTTACAGGTAACAGATTAGGTGAGTTACATATCACAGTCTCCAGACCTATAATTTGTTTGAAATAGTAATAAAGGCACGAGAATATGTATGACAAAAATAAAGCCATAGGTAATGATCCCAACATAGAAAAGCAGCTGTATTCATTGAAGGCTCTTATCTTCTACATGTTTTTTCTTATACTGAAGCCAATATTTTGGAGGTGAGCGGTATTTATCCATTTAACAAATGGCTCAGAAATAGGAACAGATCAGAACTCACTGTTAGTGCAAGATCTGCCAAAAGCATGTCTTTTGGGGGACTGTGCACACACAGGACCAAGCCCTGGTTTGTGAGTCTCCCCATACACACAAACCCCTTCATCTCTCCTGTGCAAGGTCACTGTATGTATAAAGACCTTTGTTCCCCTCAGTGTTTCAGCCACAGAGACAAGGGTTATTGAGGTCTCTCACTCTGGACAAGACGTTACAGAGCTGACATGAAAATCACAAGCCATTGCTTCAGCCAGGGAGCTGAAATCTGCATCCCCTCCTCTGCAGAAGCAGTGAACGTGTTCCTCTGCCCAGCACAAGCAAGGCAACCTCTGAGGCCTCACTTTTCAAAATTTAGAGTTGAGGAAGCATTGGTTGCAATAGCATGGGCACAGCCAAGCGTGTCAGACAGGGTATCTTGAAGCTGGGAATTACTGGGTGAAGCTAAGTGTGGGGCTCGAGGCAGCCCCTTGTGCTGTGTGTGCCCATGAGCAGCCCTCATTAAAGAGGGCAATGCTGCCCCAGCCAGCTGCTCACCACCACACAAAGGTGTGCTGTGTTTGTTCCAAAGGAGACATCCAGCATTACTGATGTGCCTCATCTAGCCTGACCTCCTCCCCAGCGAGCACAAGGGGAACTCCAGCCAGGCTGCCGAGGGATGCTGCAGCTGCCTTCTCCCCCACTCCCTATTCAACACATGCTATTCAGGCAGGCGCCTGCAATGGAACACAGGCAGAAAAATCCCCACACATTAACATTCTACTTAAATTTCCCATGATTGTTTCACTGGGTTTTGTGTCTGCAAGTATTTCACTGGTGTGTTAGAAGAGCAGATTTATAAGAAAATTTTATGGATTCCACCTTGAGGAAGGCAGTATGATTTATACACAGCTGGATAGTTAAGGATGAATATCTGTCCTGTCAAATTCTGCAATCAATGGAAAATTCATTCCTCATATCACATTAGATGACTTCATTAAAATGAGAGTTAGTAAAAGTAACAAATTTTGTGAAAGTAAGTGGGATCTGATGCCAAACTCTCCAGATTCAGGAGGCAGGCTGGAAACTGCTAAGGCATAAAGGTTAAACTGTGGAGAAGATGAAAACAGACACACTGCTTGGAGGTGACAGTGCCCAGGCTGAGCAGTCAGTGTAACCAATGAATCACACATTGATACCAACAGTCTGTACATGTACTATTGCAATATTCTGGCACTATTAAATCGTCAGGATATTAATTACAAGAGCACTTAAAAGCTATGTTAGAAAACCTGTATAATGCTTTTGGCCCTACAGAGAACAAAATACAACAGAGTTGCTATCCCAAGGGGTTCCAAAACCAAGTAGGCAGGAAAGATGGTAGGAGAAAGAACAGATGTGATACACGTAACTTGCAACCATCTTGACTGTTAGGTTTGGGTTCTAATCATGTTTTTAGGCTTTGCAAAACCTGGAACTCTGGGGCTTCTTGATTATGTAGATACTATATGCAGCTGATGTGTTCACTGGAAAGAATCAGTACAGATGTACAAATGTGAAAAATAACCTGAAATTGTCTATGAGAATATTTTTTTAAATGAGAAATTGATACTCTTTTGTTGCAAGTGATACTTAATTTTAAAATAAATTAATTGAAACAAAATTAGAAACAAGAAGCTTAAAATCTAAATATGTCAGTATTCTGGGCCAAAGCTGGTTTGGATTCCACTTAAGCACGGGAAAATAACTATTTTGAAAAAGTTGACTTTAGATAAGAAAACAGTTATTTTAACAATTCAGCTTATGGAAATACGATTTGGTACTCACTGTGCAAGAGCCACAACCTGTTCCTGGGTAGTAGTCAGTGGTAGAATTGTTTTGGAAGCATCATTAATGTAATCCATTAAAATGAAGTCAGGTGGTGGTAGCCAAGGGGAATTTTCTAGCTTTATCTCCTCTGGGACTGTAGATGTAACTTCTTTTGGTTTTTCCTCCTCTTTTTTCCCTTTCCCTTTTCTTACATAGGAAAAAAAAAATTATACACTTATCTAGAATACTGTATTCTCTAAAGAGCAAATTCAAACACATTAGTTCTCTAACAGGACATTTAGACAAATTGACTAGGGAGAGGTGGAAGGTAGGAGATATCTTTTCTCTTGATAACAAATACCCAAAATCTACAAAGCTGTTGAGAACACTTGTGGAACATGCCCACAGCAGGTGGCTGGGAACAAATGCCGCTAGCTCCATATTAACATTGTTGTCAATTCTCATTTTATTTTTACTTAATGGCTCTGATATGCCTTTCCTAGGTATGGATTATATAGAGGAGGAGACACTTACCTACTTTATACATAAAGGGCATATTTTTAGTTATGGTTTAGTTTTGTATGGATATGAACTAAAAACCACTAACTCCAATAAGTTTTTACTTGATAAAAATCTGGTCTTCAAATAAAGGAAAAAATGGTATCAAAAGAACAGCTGAAATCTTGGCAGGACATTCCAAAAGATAGCCTCTGTACTTGCAAGTTCAGGTACTTCAAGCATTATGCAAACTACAGCATGGCTTGTCAGAGAAAGATTTTACAACAAGTCTGTATTTCTGCTGACTCTTTTTCTTTGCACATGCTTCCCATTTTCCTAAATCTTGGGACCTGAAAAATAACTGTGATCCTAAACAGGCATCTTAAGCACCCAGCAGAAGTATAAATGAAATTACTGTTCTGCTTAAATTAAATACTGTGCATTTCACAAGTTATGCAGCAACTATAAAATCATTATCTTACCAGAGATTTTACTAAGGTCTATACAGTCAGACAATTTAGGATCTTTCATTTGTGGGAACACATGAAATTAGTGTTTTGTAAGCATTGTGTCTTTTTTCAGTGTAGATCCTGAAAATTTTTACTGTGAAATACAACAAAACTTCTTTCTTTTGTTTAACAGTTCTGGCTCATTTTTTAAAATCTGTAATACTTCTGGTGATCTTGGAAGAAAAAAGAAAAAAAAAAGAAATAAAGGACCTCTAGAGTACATGGCTCTAAGACACACTATCATTATTGCATGCTCTTCAAATTATTCTTAAAATTTATACTATGAATAGCACTCTTAAGATGGAAGGCACTGAACAAAGCAAAAGGGCATACATCATTATCAGTAGTTGAATTCAAGCAATTTGTCTTCAGAATACTTTGCAAACTTTTCTTTAACCTATTGAGATTTACCATATTCACAAAGAGCCCTTTAAATAGGTGTCACAAAGCACATTATTTTAGAAGGATAACCAATTAAGATTTAATCTTAAAATTATAGAAAATTCACCACCCTCTTAAATAAACTGTTCTGGTTATTAATTACACTTATACTTGGAAAAAAGCAGACAAACAGTTTTCTTTATCTAATTTGACTCTAACTAACTACAGCCAGAGAACCTTATAATGCTGGATTAAATACCTATCTACTTATTAATTTATCCATTTATACATTATGATTAAAAATACTGTGTTTAAAAAATCCTGAATTATTTCAAACTCTCTGGTGTCCAGTTTAGGAGGTTTTCAAGAGAACACCATTTACAAATGCTGTAATTCTTTTTTCTCTGCCATTTTCCCTTTTTCCCCTTCTTCCCTTCTATCCTTCCACTACTTTCTTTTCTCTATGAGAAATGCACCATTAAATCACAGTGCTATAGGAGAATTAGTTTCCTATTCCTATCTATTCAAATGACTCTAGAATCACACTTATTCTCCTCCTTTCCAATTTTCAGGAACAAAACACCTGAGAGAGATGAGTTTGAACACTGATTTGTTTGGGGATTTGCTGCTGCTTATTTCTCTCAGGTATGACTATGTTGTGCTCCCTGCTGGAACAGCTGATTTAAGGTTGTCTTCCACACTTGTCTGTCTTACTCCTCAACTCTTTGGTTCATCATATCTGTCTAATCCTTATCTCATAAGGAACTGTGGAGCTGCTGTCTTACAGCTCAGTGCTATAAAATAACCAGTAACCACTACAGGAGACTTCTACTGCCCTTTTTCCTTGCCCTCTTTTTTAATCCCCATTTTCTTGCCAGTGGGAATTGTGACATCAGAAAAAAATCACTCTCATTTCTCAGAGCTGTCTTCCTAGTCGTGAGACTACTTGCTGTGAAAGCAGAGGAATATTGCAAAGAAGAGCTCATGGCACTTTAATAGTCTCCAAGCTGTTTCTGATTCTTTGCAAGTTTAGTACAAGAGTCCAACAGGTCACCAGAGCATCAGCTGGAGGAAGAAGGCAGCCAATACAATATCCTACCATCAAAAAGCAGCCATGACACCTATGTTCTTTCCCATTTTGCATAGCTTAAATGTCCTGGATCTCTTTTGAAAAGGAACAAATGAGCATTGGGGAGTGTTTCCTTAAATGCAGTACTGAAACACAGGACGGAATAAATACGCATTTATTAGTCTACATTAAATACAGTCTTTTAGCCCAGTCAATGTGTATATCAGATATGAAACTGCCTGGTTAAAAATGTTGCTGTCAATGAAAATATATGTCAAACTATCAACTAGGCACTTCCTCACATCTAATTCAAACAGTTCCAGCAGACAATTACAACTGCCCTTTCTCTTGGCTTTCAACTATGGTTTATATAAAGTAGTATCACTTTTTCAAAACAATGGTTTTAAACAGTGTTCAGTAGTACTTTGCAAAATAATGATGAACAGAAACATATGATCAAAGGAAAAAATACGCAGGAAAAAGTCTAAGCATGCTTGAGACTTGGAGTCAGTTACTGACCTTCAAGTAACTCCCATATATCTCAGAAATTAATAATAATAATGACGTATGAATTATGGATTCAAAATGAATGACAATGGGGTTATAAATCATAGAACTTGATCATGACATTCAAAAGCAATTATTTCACACTTGAAGAAAGGACTCCTTGTACCCCTCCAAGGTTTACTATGGGAAATTGAGTCAGGTATTTGTTTTTTTCCTAAAGAAATTTTTTTGCTTTTCAAAGGAGTTATGGTTGCAAACAGAGCAGTCATTTACACTATAAGTGATATAAATTACATTAGAAAGCAACTATTCAAGTGTATCCTCATCACACACTGTAATAAACAAATATATTATCTTGTCAGAACAGGTCTCCCAGCTCCTGAGACTATACAAAATGGCTTATGACTAGAGCGTCTTCCAAGGTGAAGGAACTCCCCACTGGAGCAGAGAAAAAATAACTGGGGCTCAGCATCTCCCCTTGCCTCTGCTCCCGTTGACTAAACTGGCATAGGCACACTGGGTCATGAGCAGGGCATGCGGGGCAGCAGGAGGACCTGGGAGGGGGCAGAAGCTGGGACAGGCCTCCTAAGGCACTCAAGCTGCTGTATCTACTCTGGGGCATCCTGAAACAGGAACCTTCCGCACTGCAATTCATAAAATCCATTTCAGGTATCCACTGTAAAATTATTTAAACTGAATTTCAGAAGTGTTTGCAGTCCAAATAACTAGTCAAATGGGAATGTCTGCCTTGTAAGTCAATAACTTTTGGATAGACTAGTCTGACAATTTGGGTCCTGATTTAAGTCAAAACCTCAAACATTCACAGTCAGTAGCTATTATCTGTCAATAATTTGCATGTCTGTTCTAAACAAATTGATATAATTCAAACATACTCAAATATAACTCAAAGTATAATATTTTGAGCCTTTTCCTCTAGTGCTGCTTTTGCAGAGTGAACACCATTGTCCAGGTAACTTCTGATTTTCCTCTATTGGAGATACCACTGAATTATTGAAATCAAAAGCAGGTTTCAGTTTTGTCTTGATTTTTTTACTGCACATTTCATTTCTCAAGTGCAGATGCAAACATACAAAGAAATATACAAGCAGTGTCAGAAATCAGCCATTATCTCTGTCAATAAAACACCTGTACAGACAGTAGGGTATCACAGTTCATAAACAAGCTCCAAAATAAAAACTGGAAACACAGTACACCAGTTCCTACAACAGACACGTAATTTCTCCTTTTTCTCCAACCCTGCAGCACTCAGCATTTTGTAATGTCCATCATTGACTAGAAGTCACAGCCCTTAGCCATTGCCAAGGCTCCCTTTACCATAAAGAAAGGAAAATTAGGTGGTCAGGACTGGGACCCACAGAAACCAGCATGATAAATAGTCAGCTCACTAAGTTAGCTAACAGAAAAGCCAAGGACAGTTGTAGATTGTATCACATTCCTATCAAGGACTAGAGACCATTCCACTGATGGCAAGGAGGCTCTATTTGGACTGCTTTTGGATTCCCCTGGCATGCCATCTCCAGATTCTGCCATCTCCAGAAGGCACTGTTTTGGTCATGACTGTGCTGCTGTTTTACAGAAAGGACAGCTGGGAGACCATGGCTCAATTTCCTTCCACAGGAACAAACTACAGGTCAAGTATTTTATATTAGACAAGAACTAAAGGCCTGGTCTTGGCAAAAATAAGGAGAGTTAAGTACCTGAAGAGCTCAAGTAAAACACCCTATTCATTACACCTCATCATTAGTGATCAGCTACAACAAACCACAAAGAGACTGCTAAACCCCAAATATCTTGTGGTCAGCTCTCTGCAGGTGTGAGGGACAGACTCAAATCCTCTTTCTGTAAAAGAAGGAAATTAATTTTCCACTAGAAGAGTAGAAGTTCTGATCTTGGTATGAAGAGACAGACTGCAGCACTGTACCTAGTGTATCGTATGGATCAGGACAACCGCTGCAAGAGTGAAGCATTTTTAGGCTAGTTGCCTGAAAAACAGGACAGCTCTGAGCACACCCTTCTCATCTGTCAACTGCACTGGAAGAGATTTAATCTAGAAATAAGGAGGCATGTAGGCAGTGTAGGAAAATTTTATGGGTTTAGGTTCTAAGCTGAGAAGGAACTTCTACTGTAATTTCCCTGTGTCTTGGTTGTTAAGTTGTAAAATAACAGTATTTCACTGCTTCCAAGGGATAATGAACAAAAAAAAAAAAAAAAAAAAAAAAAAATAAAATAGTGGGGGCCTTTGAAAAAAAGTTGGGGGAAAAAAAAGCAAATAAGTGTGAGCTGTTCAAATACAGTATGGGAAGAGAGGAAGAATGATCACTCTAAGATAGGCAAAGGAATGTTACTGCAAATAGGAGGTGAAAGAAAGACTCCAAAAATATTTAACATTGTGTTTAGGTATTCGTACTCCATTCAGAAACTGTCACTATTTCCTCAGACTTCTATTTTTAGTGTTACAGCAATAACACAACATTGACCGCTAGTAAATCTGAGAACCATACCTTGATCTTTCTCTGCTGCTTCTTTCTGAAACAGACGGTGATACTTCTTGTACCTTTTCTACTACAGTACTGAAACAGAATAAGATATTTTTGCATATGTTTGCAGAGTTAATATTTGCATGTGAAGCTATGAAAATGGAGTTTGGATTTTAAAGGACAATAAATATATTCATAGGTGGTATATAAGTGAAAGAAATAACATAACTATTAATAAACCAGACATTAATTCAGGGATCAAAAATGAAGTATGGAATCACAGAAAGACAGAATATGCTGAGTTGGAAGGGACCCATCCAGATCATCACATCTAACTCCTGGCTCTGCACAGAACCTACCCCAAGAGTCATGCCATGTACCTGAGAGCATTGTCCAAATCCTTCTTAACTCTGTCAGGCTTGGTGCTGTGATCACTTCCCTGGGCAGCTGTTGGAAATCAGGTTGGATAAGCAAGACTTAAGCAACTTAACTTAAGCAGCTCTCAGGAAATTGTGCTGGCTGTGACCAATGACTGTGTTGTCTTTAAAGTGTTTTTCAATACCTCCCAGAATAAACTTCTCCGTAACTTTACCAGGCACTGCTGAAGTGAAACTAACAGGCCTGTAGTTTCTGGGATCCTTCTTTATGCAGTGCTTGAAAATCAGGACATTCACCAGCTTCCAGACAGCTGAGACTTCTCTCCATTCCAAAGACTGTTCAAAAATCATCAAGAGAGGTTGTGCAATAACATCATCCAGCTGTTTGAGGATTCCTAAATGAATTCCACCAGGCCCCGTGGATTTGTAGGGATCCAGCCGGAGCAGCAGATCCTGCACAATTTCAGGGTTGACTGGGAATGGAACATTCTTGCAGTCATGGTTCTCCAGCTCAGGGCACCCTTGGTCCATCATCCTTGTTGAAGACAGAGGCAAAGAATGTGTTAAACACCTCTGCCTTGTCTCTGTCCCTGTTTGTGAGGAGACCATCCTCATCCTGTAATGGGACAATGTTGTTTTTACACTGCCTGTTGCCATTAATATATTTGAAAAAACTCTTTTTCTTGTCCCCCACAGTTCTGGCTGGCTTCAACTCCAGCCAAACTTTGGCCACATAAATTTTCTCCTTACAGTGGTCAGCAGCAGTTCTGTGTTTTTCCCATATCATCTGACCTTGTTTCCACTGGGCATACACCTTCCTTTTTTGCCTTATTTTTAAGAGAAGATTCCTGTTCTGCCAAGATGACCTTCTGCCTTATATGCTTGACTTCTGACATTTGGGAATTGCCTGCTCTTGTGCCCTTAGGAGGTGATGTTTAAAAAGTGACCAACACTGATGGATGCCAGCATCTGCAAAAGCTTTTTTCCCAGGGGATCTTACTCACTAATTCCCTGAGCAGTCTGAGGTCTGCTCTCCTCAGGTCCAGAGTCAAGTTTTTTGCATTTTTATTTCTGTTAACAGAGATTTTAAACTCGATCTCTTTGTGATCGCTGTGGCCAAAATGGCTTCCAATCTCCACTTACTCACAAGATCCATCCTATTGACAAGGAGTAGATCAAGGAGAGCATCTTTCCAAGCCTGTTCCATGAAGTTGTCATTCAGGCTTTTAGCAATCTTCTGGCCTGGGTTGTACCAGCTGTGTGATGGTCCCAGTTAATTTCTGGCAAGTTGAAGGACCCACAGGGACAAGGGCAGTTGACTTGGAAGAGTCCCTTAGTTCCTCAAAGAATAATTCATCATTGTCCTGTCCAGGAGGTCTGTAGTGGACTCCCACGATGGCATCTGCATTATTTGTTTGTCCCTTGATTCTTATCCAGAGGCTCTCAACTGTGCCATTGGCAGCTGTGAGCTCCATTCATTCTACCCCTTCTATTCCATAGAGTGCCACCCCTGCACCTCTGCTGCCCTGCCTGTCCCTCCTGAAGAGCCTGTAACCATCCAACAGGGCACTCCAGGCACAGGACCCATCCCACCAGGTTTCACTTCTGCCAGCGACGCCAGATCTCTGGGACTGGGCCAAAGCCTGGATTCCCCTTGTTTGTCCCTCTTGCTGGGTGCATTAGTGTGGACACATTTCAGGTGTGGTCATTGTAGCCCACACCTCCTGAGGCAGATGGAGGAATCCTGTTGGTGCTCCTTTCCTCAAGTACTGACACCCCATCCCATCACTCATCACTCGCCGACCTGGCTTTATCTCTTTCACCCTTCCAGGCTGGTTTAAAGCTCTGCCAATAAGTCCTACCAGTTCCTGTGCTAGAACTCTTTTTTTCTTCTGAGAATGCCCAATGATGAATACAATAGTAACTGGGGAGTAAGGCTGCTGCCAATTGCAAAAGCAAGAAGCTGTATCAAAGTCAAAGAATGAAGACCTGATAGTTAAAGACAGCTCGAGGGATCAACAAAGAGCATGGATGTCTAATTTATCACAGATATTCCCAGACATCTTTATGGTGTCATATACAAGCTTAAAAGGGAAGCTAATGATACTGTAACCCAAATATGTGATGTGTTGACAGAGAAGAAGTTTTTGGACTTGCAAAATGTTGGTAGAGCAATCTTTGATCTGTGAGACTGTTTACAGGAAATGGCTCCCAGTTAAACAAGCCCAATACCAATTTCCTGCATTCAAATCTAAGAAGATTTGCTAGGCTGGCTTCAACTTAAACAGAGAAGAAATGGACACAGGTTCTTTATCAAGCCTGAGAGCTTAATGCTTGGCTTTGCCCCACCCCTTGGAATGATGTGCTTAAAATTCCATGCATTTGTCAGTACAAGAGGACTGTCAAATCATAGCTTTCATTGTCGAATGTTGACATTCAGCTCAGATGACATAATTATTGCAGCAGATGACAAGCTTTCTTATAACTAATGAAACACTGGGTGTCCCATCATCAGGAATCAAAGAGTGTTAAATAAATGAGTGTTCAAGGCTAAGATACATAAAGCAACTCAACGGAATAAGCTATTTTCCAAATTCTTATTTTATAAAATATGAATGTTTTGCCTCCTAGGACATAAAAGCACTGTGCTGGGAATAAAATAGATGTCTCTATTTATATATGTGTGTGTGTGGATAGAAAGATAGATAGATAGATAGGTAGGTAGATAGACAGACAGACAGATAGAATGAAGTTTGTACTGGAAACAGTGAAAACCATTGAAAAGATGAGCTATTACAACAAATACTAGTAGATGTAACATGACTCACACTTCTTGGGGTTTAGCATTGATGAAGATTATTGCCCGACGGTCAGTAAGCTCTTGCTTGCTTAGTTCTTCCAAAGACAAAAATTTCCCTCCATGTTTTACCTACAAGAAAGTGAGTATACAATATAAGGTTTTCTGTTCAGTTAAAGATGCAGAGAAAAAAATCTATTTAAAAGATACCTAAACATTTAAAATTCCTAATCCTAAACCAAAGACTCAATTTGCATTTCCTTAATTTTTCTTAGAAAAGATTGTTTATAAATAGTTTAGCTTGTAATTATTGGTTTGAAGCATTCCAAACAATTCCAGAATAAGGAAATGTTCCTGCATCTGAAGGCTTTACAACATAGAATGGAATTTTCAAAAGCAACCAAGTGCTTTAGGAGCAGGTATTTCACTGATTGTCAGTAAGACTGGTATTTCTAATTTATCTGAGTATTTTGAAAAGTCCTTCTCAGATTTAAATTGAGCACAGCACTAATAAGTGATACTGGAGTCAGTCTTTATACACAAACACTTCTTTTGTGAGAGAAAGGGTCATGACCGAGGTGAAAATATGAACTCTTTGCTTCCTTATGTAAAAGTTAACAAACAAAATGTCCATAGGTCATATAATGTCAAGTTAGCATTAAGTATAGTGCAGGGAAAGAGACCAGAAGAACTGAAGTTTGAGAAAGGATGTGGAAGGGTCTGAACATCTCGGATAGGACTGGGAAGATCACAACTAGAGAATACCATGAAGATGATTTCATCTATTAAGAAAGATAATCAAAAGAGATCTGTATAACAGCTGTGAAATTTCAGGACAAGAAAACAAAGTACTTTCTGTAGCCAGAATTTTGCTGTTGCTACAGTACTCTTTCTAAATTAAGAGGAAAATGTTACTCTTTCTAAATAATTTGTTTAGAATAGCTTACCTGACCACAATCATAGAATCCATTAGTAATTATATTACTTGATGATAAATATCCCATCCGGCTGTACTTTTGGGAAAGATTATTATCAAGTAGCTTTTCCAGAGCAGCTTCGCTAAACTTATTTTTATGCTTTGTTGACAAATTAATTTCTTCTAGGATGTCTAAAGCGCTGATAAATAAAATACAAAGGCTAATTAAACATTAAATACTAATTAAATGTTATTATACAGCTCAGCGGTAGTTTTCAGCATTACCAAGGACAAGATAGATTCACTTCCAAGCGCTGATCCTGTGCTCTCTGGGCCAGTAAGGAGTGGCTGTGCTGCACAAAATTCCTTCTCTAGGGAAGGAAAACAGTGCTCAAAAGCAAAAGCAGTGCTCAAAAACAAAAGCAATTTTTTTAGGTAGTTAAATGCTACCTAAAGAAATGCAGACAGGATGCCGCAACCTTTTATCTAGAAGGATGTTATAGAGCACTGTAGAGAACTTGGGAGAAAAAAGAAAATATGGGATGTAAAAGGAATAATGATCAGAGCTGACCATATGATACAGTCCAGGCAACCTCTCTCACTCTCTCTTTTCAGCTGCAAGGCAATTTGCAGATTCAGTTGTGCATTATGCAATGTGTGAATCCTTCTGGTCTAGCAATGTTACTGTGTTTGGGGGAGCACAACTGGCAGATATTTGCTAAACATGAACAAGCATAGAAACACAAGGAGTTATATCAACACCACCAGAATGGCAGGATTTTTGCAGCATAGATATAGAAACAAATAGTAATATGGGGACATGGGAGGATAGGAATTAATTTCCTGAGCTTTTTCTGGTGTTGAAACCCATAAACTGACAAGTTTTGACCTGAAAAACTTAGGAAAACATCACTAAGAAAATAAAAGAAACTGAATCAGGAAAACATTGCATACTGCAGTTCTAAGACTGTTCAGGAATGAAAAAAAACACCGGGAAAAAAGGATTGTATATTCTCATGTGTGTGTACGAGTACATATTCAAATATCTGTGTGTGACTATGCACACATTCAGATATTCTTCATGTCCCAAGGAATCAATTTTATATATACACAATAAATATATATATTCCTGTGAACTACACAGGGAGCCTCAGCTGTGGACATCTACAATGTAGACTTCCGAAGGGATGAATTCAGATGAATTTCAGAGAACAAGTTTTTCAGGCAAGGCAAATAACATCCTTTTCTTACAGAAGAGAGAAGTGGGAGAAGATAGTGGAAGAGCAGTTCAGGCTGTATATCTACAGCATATTGCAGATAATCAGTAAGTAACATAGGGGAAAATTAAAGGGGAAAATTAAAAAAGAAAGGCAGGTAAAATGTGTACAGCAGGGTCTAAACCAAATTACATTACAGGCACAATTACCCTCATATGGAAGATAACCCAAAACCAGACAAATAAAACAGCTACACCAAAAATTCCATGAAGAGTTGAAAAGAAAAAAAAAAAAAAAAAGCCAGGAATCAAACAGAAACGAATGACACTTCCAAAAAAAAAAAAAAAAAAAATAGAAAAAGTATGGGACAAACCTGAAAGATGAACAGGCAAAGTGAGACACAACTATTCAGGGACTGAAACAAAAATAAAAGTTTCATATGCTACAAGTAAGAAAGGAAAATGTACATCTATTACTCAGTGTGGGAAGAAAACTCATAACAGATGGCACAAAAAGACTGAAGAGTCTGATACCTTTTTTGCTTCAGTTTTCATAGAAAGGTTTCAAGCAGATGCCTGGCAGTAATATTAACTAGGAGGTGGAAACAATAGTCTTAAAATGTCTAGGATAAGTTTGAGGAGACACAGCCAGCAGTCCCTGAGGACACTTACCTCATACACTCTATGAATTTGCAAAAGCAACATTGGAACTATTTATAATTGTATTGGAAAATTCTAGGCTAGATGGCTGGAGAGTGGAGAAGGGCAAAGATACTATCTAGTTTTGAAAAAACTATGAACAAGGAAATTATAATAGAGATCATTCAGCCAAATTTCAGTGTCCAAAGAATACCATATTAAATTATTAAACCATCAGTAGGTAAGCAAGAAGAGATGAAATAGCAATTACGTATTTGTCAAGAATCAATCATGAAAAGTCAATCTAATCCTTGCTGCAACAGGGTAATTGACTCAACATATAGGCAGAAGAAGTAGATGTGAGAGATGAGCTGAATTTGAGATATGTTTTGACTTTCATAAGTCTTTTCACTTATTCCTACTTGGATACTCATGAGCAGATCAGGGAAATACGATCTACATGAAAATAACATGAAGTAGTGTCTGGTTAGTTGAAAAACTATGCTTAATGTATTATTATCAATAATATGCTGTCAAACTTGAAGGACACAAAAACTGGAGTCCTGCTTAGATACTGTAAAAAAAAAAAAAGGGATTAAATAAGAACAGTGCCATATGCAGGATAGAGAAAAGAATTACTGAGCTTTATTTGATGGTGGTATGGCCTCACCTGAAGTACCTCATCCAGGCTGGGAGATGGTACTTCAAAATGGCATAAAAAATTAGAGAAATTCAGAGATGTGTGATGAAATGATACAAACAAAACTTGTCTAACATTTTTACTCTGTCATGAAAAAGAAACAAGAGGGACATGAAAAATGAGAGAATTCAGTGAGTTAAACTCAAATTGCTATAAAAAGTGGTTATTCAATCTCACTAAAAGCAGGACAACATTATTTGTTTTAAGGGATATTTAAAACTGAGAAACCCCTTCTAAGTGTAAGGATATTCCAGCACTGGAACAGGTTACCTCAGAAAGTTGTCAAACTCCAGCAGGATCAGTATTTACCCAAATTTACCCAAGCCAAAATATTTCAGTGTACCTTATTCAGTCTTACACTAGGATAGATGGATATCACCTTTGAGGTCCCCTCCTGATCTGAATTTCTGAGAGTCTCTGAAATTCCCTCATAGATGGATTTAAAGTATCTGTGCAGTCATCAGAGAAGTGCCCAGCAGAGGGAGCAGGGCAATTACAAATACTTTAATTTAACAGTAACTAAAGAGTCGCCTTGTCTGAGGAGTCCCGTGTCATAATTCTTATAACCTAAACCAGCTTTTGTAATTCAGATACTAATATATGGACCTGGGAGTTCCTAAGAAAGAATAAAACTGAGCCACTTTTCCATGACACTTCAGCACACCTGCAGTTAACCAGAGCTTTTAAATAAAATCTAGCCTGTGTGTAGTAAGTACAATTTACTGTATATTAAACTTAGTCTGAAACCTTTATTTCACTTTCAAATGTATGGGGCACTGTAGTCCCTAATATTGACTGATATAAGTTATCTTCAATATAAAGCCTAATCCAGTCACAGAAACAAATGTTTCATAATTCTACACAGTTCTCTCAACAGGCTTACATTTTTGTCAGAAGATTCTGTTCCTTAAAATCAATACCATTTCATCTCTAACATCTGTGGTGCTAAAGTAGTTTCAGCTTACCAGAAAGCTTTGTTATTCTGCTATAAATATGCAAAGATTGACTTAAATTGAATTCTCTCATCAAACATTTTCTTTTGACTTTTGATATTATTTCTACTCACCCTAGCCTGCACAGTTCAACAGCAGTTAGTTCATCACTTCCACAGACCATAACAGCCCAACAGGCATTTCTTCTGACTTCTTCAGTCTTAGAATGCAGCAATTCAACGAGTGGTCCCAGCCCACCTACATTTCTTAACTATTAAAAAAGTGAAAACATTGCCACTTACATATTTCATCTATTCCAGCAGGAACAGCCTGTGAAATTCACCTCCCAAAATATTCAAGCTTTGTAGAAAAGCTACATTGGGCTGAAAAAAAAGGTAATTTATGGGGATTCTGTGTTTCTGTGAAGTCTGCATAGGCTGGAGCTTTTAAGTGGTACAAGGCATCGCCCCTTCTGGCTCTGCCCTGCTTTTCAGTTATTAGGCTGCAGTATGGAAACCAAAGAGACTATGCAACCCAAGACTGCCACAGAGACTTACACAGCTTTTTCTGTGTTCTGGTGCCTCCTAGCAACTAATTTACATCACAATACATTTGAATTTGTATTGTATGTATGACAATCTTATTAACATCCTATTCTCTTGTGTGCTACAGTATCTTTCCTATACATGCTGGAGGAAATATTGCTCATTTGGATTTTCGAAGAGAAAGACATTTTAAGGACACTGAAAGATGTAGATTAATTATCTATGCCCCTTATTCATGTCCTAATTAATAGCCTTGACCCATGAGAAAACCCTACTTTATGATTTATGAATGCACATAGCATCATTCTTATTTATGAGAAGACAATGCTATGACCAATTCATAAACAGCAAAGAGTTCAACTTGCTGGATGTCACTGATCAAAGGATTAATTATATTTTGAGTTTTGTCTGAAATACATTTACTCCATGCACATCCAGTATCTCATTAATCAAGGTCAGACATTGCTGTTCAGGCCTTGAAAATGGGCAACAGAACACTGAGGGAGAGTAAAGGGGACTGAACTTCCTATCTTCAAAGTTGAGCCGACAGTTGCAGCTGAAAGAAACCTTGATGTTTAATGCTCCTAAATATACAGATTGAGATATAGCCCTGCTTAAAGCTCACTGAAGTCACTGAAAAGCTGCAAAGCATTAATTTGGTGCAAGCAAACACAGTCGTGAAAATTCAAGTTAAAGAAAACCCTTTCCAAAATCTCCTAAAAAACTGAGCTATATTTAGCAGAACAATTATCACAAAAGTAAATAACTAAATAGAAAGCTCAGGACTTCTAGGTCAGACACAATAGATTCCTGGTTAATATAACTCCCACCTCAGATCTAGAAACATCACCAATGAACACAACCTCAGTTTTACCTCAGCTTGTGCATCAGCATCACAACCAAAGGCAGCCACAGCAAACGCTGCTTTGCTCTGCACTTTGCTGTTGGTTGAGCGCAGTGGCCCCACAAGGGCACTCATGATGCCGTGTCTCTGGATACTGATACGGGATGGCTCTTGCAGGGACAGATTTGTGAGCACTGCAATGGCATTGGAAATGGCTCCATCTCTCTGGGCATTCAAGGTTTTCATTAATGGCACAATTCCTCCAGCCTCAGCTACAACACTGGCAAAATGAAAAAGGAGAAAGAATATTAGTTATTTGGGACATTTTTTCTTCTTACCATGCTGTTTTTACCAACTAAACTAGTATTACAGTTCAAGGTTTGCATATATACATATGTAGGCATCTGTACATATATATGTGTGTTTGTGTGATTTCTATATGACTCATGGCAAGAAGTTCAAGAGGCACAACTACAGATAAACCAAGTCACAAACTTCTGGATTCTTTAACTTGCAGGGACATGGATTCTTTCTGAGGTATTGAATAAGTCAATTAAATCCTGCATATTTTCAAAGGTGCAGAATTCCTGTATCTTTAGTTCCAGGCAAATGCTCCTGGCAGCCTCTTACCACCTCTCCCCATAATCATTCTAGCACTACTAATGAGGATTATAGTGAACAGAGTATCCAGATCATCCAGTCTATCTATCCAGATCATCCAGTCTATCAACAGCAGATCCAGTTTACATATTCCCTCTGTTACCAGATGATATTGCATCCATGGCTGAGGGGGCTGCCCCCAGCAATGCTGGAACAAATGCTCCTGTGGACAAGTCCTAAGATAGATGTGCAAAATAATCTACTATTTTATTGTTATTTCAATATATGTTAATGTTATTTCAAATAATATTGGAGAAGATGGTTGGGATTTTTTTCTAAGGAGAACCTCATAGATTTAGGTTAGAGAACAGTCAAGGGAAAAAAATAGCTGAAGAAGCATTATTAATGAAATAACAACTTTGAGCATGAGACAACAGAAGGTGTAAGGAGCTGTACTATTAGAGGATATATAATTTTATTTAAGACTAATCTGTTTGTTAAACAAAAGTTGGCAATATTGTTAGCAATGGGAAAGCACAGATGGCAGGTTGAATTTTCACTGCAACTGCTTTTTATACCCTCTATTAGTATGTGTTGTCTACATCAAAGCCATAAAAAATAGTTTACACTTTTTATAAGTTCTGCAGAATTTCTGTGAACACAGTCATAAAAGACATCTGTATGTGAAAATCCTTTACTTTAACAGTACCTTACCAAATTTTGACTAATATTTGGATAACTTTCATGGATACAAAATAAACCAAGATTAGAAGTATCACATAAAAAAGACTGTTGGCATTGATAACAAATAAAAAAACCCATGAGGAATACTGACAGTCACAGTTTTATGCAAACAGAACAGAAAGTGGAATACATGCCAACCTGTGCCACCAATAATAATTATGAAAATAATCCCAAGACATGGGTAACACGATCTAGGTCTTACTGTGAACTCATCTTAGTGCAAGTATCTCCACATGGTCAGAGAGGGGGATACAGATGCTCCTGAGCATACCTGAAATGAACGAGCAAAACCTAATGGGGTTTGTTACTCTCTTCTCTGCCTCAGGTACAAGGCAGTGGCAGCTCACAAGCAGTGCTGGAGCAGGGATCTAACAATATCTGACAGGCAGACAACAGTTACTTGTTTAGAAAATCAGGGAAAAAGCAGCAATCCAGGGACTGAAGGTGCAGCATTAAGATACAGGGTCAGTTTGGTGTTGCCTAATTAACCCTCCTGGAGCACCAGCAGCTTTAATGCAAGCATTCTGGTCTCTATTCAGAAGTAAATCCCATATTTTCAGATGTCCCACACTGCACCCCTCTGTCTTCCTTCAAGTAGCTGGATTTCCCTTTGTGTTCTCCTTCCCCTTTCCTACTTGACCAGATCAAGAAGAGCTGAAAATGTTTTATTTGTTGAGTGGCTTTTTTTTTCCTTGGTTGTTTTGGTTTTGTTTTTTTTTTTTTTTTTAGGTAAGGCCACTATACTTATTTGGTTAATACTGTCTTGTCTTGCCCATGAAAATTTTATCCAAATTTTCAGCTTTAGGACTGTTGTAGCTCTATCCAGGCTGCTGTATGTGAAGAAATTCTGGACATGGTGATTGCACATGTAAGAATGAGCTGTACACCACATGTATCACAGGCTTGCTGGAAAACATCACATTAACAGCACGTGTAACAATGCCATGAGGTACCTGCTGGCACAGCTTGGGTGAGACCCACTACACATACACACACACAGCTGCACACAGTGAGCTGTGTCCATGAGCTATCAGATTTACTGCATCATGCAGTGCATACACACACACTTTACCCAGGAAGGAAAAAAACCAAAACCAAAATCAAGCTGTTTCTTCTTTACAATGGATCCAGGAATTCCAGGATTTATGGGACAGATTCACTACTCATAAAATGCAGCACTGTATCTCATAGGTACAGTATATCCAATATTTCTGCAGTAAGTACAGGACTTACTATTCCTATAGTACACCCAAGAATACACATATTCTCCCACAGGATCTCCTAGTAAACATATAGTCCCTAACAGACTGGCTACAGAATGATACACAGCACTGAATGACATAGCTCACATCATAAGCAGATTTACTATAATTTCCATAAAACCAGCAAGTACACAAGCACTTAACAAAAGAGCAAGGTGACGGCTCCTCATGAGCTCAGGGCTGACCTCAGCAAGGTACAGAGCACAGCCAATTTTCTCAAGTGCCACTCAACTTCAAAAAGGTTGAGAACCACTGATTTAGAAGATCATACATATTTATTTCTGTCCTGCGTTCTCCTTCTGCGCAGACTCGTTTTGAATCCCAGTTTCATGCACATAGTTTAATCAAGTAGCACATCTGAGCACAAGGCAAAAAGAATTTGCTCAAAGTGACAATGGCTGGTAACAAGAGTTGAAGGTAACCAATACCTTTGAGAATAAGTTTTTAAGAGGGCATGAACACCTGAGGCCAGTGCTGTGTCCTGGTAACAGAGATGCACACAGAAGGAGGAGGAAAGGGGAATCCATAGTTCAGCTCACTCCTACTCCACAGGCCTCTGGAGAACACAGAAATAGCACTGTCACCCTGGGCCACAGAACCTGACCTCAGAAGGGAGCTGAGAGAATGAACATGGCTAAGTTTAAGGTGCTGAAATGCCACAACACTAAGTATGGAGGTCCTTGTTCCCTTTTATCTTGGACAAAGACATGCACTGTTTAATTTTCTTATTAGGAGCCAAGAAAAGTCAGAGAATGTTTTTACCAGCTCTGTCTTTGCTTAATGCAGATCAGCACTAGACTCTCCCTGCCTCCAGACTCCAGAACACCCCCCTTCAGACACATCCTACTGAGACTGTGCAATTTATCAGTGCTTCACTACAGAGCTATATCTTCAAGGAAGAACTGAGCCTGAGTTTAGCCAAAAAGAAGTATATATTTTGATGTGGAAAAATCACAGGATTTTTCCTCCATGTTTTGTATATATTCAAAGTACATACTTTCCCAAACAAGGACAAAAGAGGTTAGGGAAAGTAAAGAAGACAAAAACAAGAGAAGGAAAAAAAAAACAAACCAAAAAGGATGTTGCATCTGCCACATCATTTTTTTCCTCAAACATGGAAGCTGCCTATCTGAACTACAAACGGGAAGACAATAAAAAAGACAAGAAAGCTGTAGGAACTGCAGAGTTTAAATTAAAGTTAAAATAATTGAAATGTTAATAATTATAAGCACATATTATGAGCCTTAGAATGCCTAACTTAACAAAGTTAGGCATTTACCTTAATCAAGGTATACAGAGTTTAGGTACCCTAAGAAGCCTAACCATGCTCTTTAGTGAAACAGTAAAATTTTGATTAGAATTGGATTCAAATTATTGTATTCAAGAATAGCTAAAATATTTTTTTCAGCTGTCATTGGGGACACAAATATTAAAAGGTTATATAATAAATATTTAATTTATTCATTTTAAATACACATTCTAAGCTTAAGACATTTTTCTTGAAAATTCTCTAAAAGATAACACAAGACTCAAACAATAAATGCTGAGAGACTGAGGATAAACAAACATTTTCTTTACTGCTTTTACTGCAAAAATAAATTAAAAGTTGACAACAAAATCATTACCAAAAACTTCACAATACAAACTTTTTTTTAACAGACATTTTGGAGATGTGTATGAATGTCACTGAAGTGAGCATTTTGTTGCTGTAGTTATCTGGGGTGTGATAGGAAAGCTCAGATATTGGGAGAATGCTGTGAAAACAATCAGCAGTAAAAATTTGATTAAAATCCTGTGGGTTTTTAATACAGTTTTTATATACATTTTACTTTTAGTACTATAAGCACTCTGCAGCAAGAACCACCTTTTAGCTGGCATCATAGGACCATAAAAGCTCTGCTCTGTGACCAAACCTTCTAGCCATGGCAAGAAAAATAACAGATTATTTACTTAGAGCATCAGGAATGGTCCAGCTTTTCTTCCTGAAGAGAAAGTCTAGCCTAAGGGAGAAAGCAACTAAGAGTGTTCAAGGAGCTGCCAGAAAATACTGAGATTGCTCCTCAAAACCCCCAACCTAAACAACCTGCGGGGGAGGGGAGAGAGAGGAGAAGAGCTGTACAGCTTGACACCACTGTTTACTCAGGATTGTACTAAATTTACACTAGTGAGATTGACACTCCACAAAAATGGTGAAGTATGTTTGGTTTTGTTTCTTCTACTATGACTGAACATAAACTGTTTTATAATCAAATATATTTTTATTCACTTCTATGTGGTTTACTCCCCCCCTCCTGACTGAGGATTTAACACAATTTCTGCTCAGAAAAAATTCAAATTTTTCGTCCTCACTGGACTTCATTTTTTTCAAATGTGTTTGCAACTGCATGTTTAATTTCTGTGCAAAATTACTGTGATTGTGTGTGAGGTGCTTAGCTAGCCATTTATGCCTGTGCATAGCTCATTTTCATACATAATTGCATGTAAATTATGCATAAGAATTATGCATCTAATTACACACATTTTTTAAAATCAACCCTATCTGTGTTAAATCGTATGACTTCTTTTTCACACAAGGCATTTTTGATCCATCTCTCTTATGCAATTTCTGTCTGAGAAAGAATACCAGAAGTTTGAAAAAGCGTTAAGAAATAGCTTCCTTTTTTATTCCTTAAATGTATTTGTATTCATTAGCCTTGTTATGCCATCAGAATAATCACATCCAATAAATGCCTTCTGCACTTATCAAAAATTTCACTTTGTGATTTAATTATTTTCAAAAGCAATTGACTGTTGTAAATAGTCACTCGTATTTTATTTAAAGACTAATATTACTTCCGTTTTCTTCACTAGACAAGGGAGATTAATGTCAGAATGTTTATTCTGAGTAAGAGAATCTTGCACAAGAGACTCTGATCTACAGTCTGGGGACCCTTTGTGCTCCAATAAAAATATTGATTATATCAACAAACCATGCCAATTTTTCATTTCAGGAACTGAAGCCTCTATTCCTATTTTCTAATGACAAGTATCTTGTTAAAACTGTAACAAAACCAAAACTCAATAAACCTCACAGTCTGGATATAATAAAAGCTTAAACTGTCTGAGTTTGCAGAGACTGTAATACCTGACTGTCATTTAGCAATTCCCAGAGATCTTCTAATGTCTATCATTGAACTCATCTGACAAAGTCACACAGATCTCAGTTCTAAAACTGTAGTATAACTAATTTAAAATATTACAGGAACATTGGTAATGAACTATCTGTTTATGATGCCTGAGACTTTCAGTTATAGTAATATTTGCAACCTTTGTAAAGAATTTCTGATATTTTCACTATTATGTGGAAGGCATAAAATTCAACAACAGAAACCCTTTTTGCTTCTGAAAGATCCCATGGTTCTTCTTCTTTGGAAGCACCAGCTGAGGAAGGATAAAAGAGCTGTGCCAAGTCAGTCTCTACACACAGTACTTTGAATTGTGAACTTCCGCTTTCACTTCTGGATAACTCTTTTCTGGACAACTGCGAATATATCTCAAATGACAGCTGTCTGTTCTGCCTTGCTACAAGCTCAAGCTCTTACCATGATTTAGGGTGCAGAAATGTATGTTTTTAGCTTTGTCTCTTTAAATTACATCTCTAAGAAAATACATGTATCTGACTATGTTATGATAAAATTACTAAAGTCATATGTCAAAATGTTAAAGTTACTTGTGAAACACTATTTTTACCAGAGGACAGTCTGAGTGGCCAACATGCCATAGTCAGTGCACAGGTTAAATTCACAGCAGGGCAGAATTAAACTTGCATGGTCAGTCATAACCCTGAAATTTCCTTACAGAAAAATTTCCTTAGTTCAAATAAACAACTTCAAAAATAAACAAATAAACAACTTCACTTACTTTAAGTTAAAATATGTACTTAAATAATTTAATTTAGAAATCTACTACAAAAAAAAAAAAAGTGCATGCAAAAGCACCAATACATTTGTCTGAAATATTTACTTATATGTAGAATAACCCTTGCCACTTTTAATTCATAAAAAGCATCATTTATCTCAGTGCATATCACTGAATGATATTGCAAAGATACACACTCAAGAGTAATCATGGTACTTGTGCCACTACACAACAGAAAGTTTTCTCTCCCAGGCTTAGGAGTCTCCATCCAGGAAGAAAAAAATTTTCACCTGATCCTACAGAAATCCATCATGGGAAGTTACAGATGACAACAAACATGCTGTAAGTGAAATTCCAGCTGTCCACAGCTAAGATAAACAGTGATTATACTGCAAGGCTTTGAAAGTAGGGTTGTAAAAACAGGCCAAAAGATTCTTCAGTATCTACAAGGAGTAAAATTTCTATGTAGTTAGCATCATCCCAGATCAGAAGTGTTCTGCACTCTGAAACTATTTTGGACCTACTTAGGTTTCCATGCACTTCATGATGTGGTGACATGAGATTTATATTAGATAAACGCTCTATATTGGTCTTTGTCTTGAATATAACTCTAAAGTTAAAAAAAACCCCAAAAAAATAAACCATCCAGGCAAATGCATAGCATTTTTTTTTTTGTGAAAGTCTACAGGGAAGAAAACAGTTATTGTGTCTGAGCCTACAGAAGGACTTTGCCATGCAGCCACACCTTCCCAATCTAAGAGAAAAATACAACAGCTGGCTGTATGAAAGGTTTTTGACTGCCAGCAGGGCACAGACCCACATACGTGGGTTGTGTATCACTCATCTGATGTGATGCTGAAGTCTTAATGGGAACCCATTTCTGAGTGACATCCCAGGCACAGGACTTAAATCAGCTTTTCTGCCAAGGGAGAAATTTGTCATCAAACATTTTGCAGTTTTCAATGGAAGTCAAGATGTAACTTGCAGGGAAAAGCTTGTGAGCTCTTAGGTAGTGGGTAAAATGACTTTGTTGTCTTTTTTTTTTTTTTTAACACAGTTCCTCTCACAATATGGATATAGAGTAAGAGAAAAGAAAAAGAGGAACCTGTTTGTGGCCTGAGATTTTACAGGGTATAAATGTGGATGCTAATATAAAAAAGTAACAGCACAACACAAAAAATTCAAAAACATCCCTTTACCTTGCAGCACATTAGCTCAAAAATAGAATTCTGTCACTAGGGGTCAGTATTAAAACATATTACAGCTACACAATACAGTCAGCATTCTATTGTTGATTTTCTCCTTCAGAAAAACGAACTTATGTCATAAAGAACTAAAATCAAAAAAAAAAAAAAGACAAAACCTGCAGTGGATCATCACCTTTTTTATACTATTAAATTTGTGTTCCTGTTCTCATAAATTAACACATATATTCATGCAAATATATTATCTTACATAATACTGACACTTTAATATTTATGTGAATTAGGTTCTATTTACAGTCTTGAAATAGAAAAGCTATTACTAAGTTTCCCATTTTCTAACAGAGAAGATTACTACCTAATGGTAGTAATCCCTACTTCCCAATAATAACAATATTTGGAATGTAAAAAAACCTGGATGTTCTTCAAATTTATTCCTTAACAGCCATACTCATCTTATAAACAATAAAAAAAATCTATTGTGCACCAAACTTTCAACTTTCTCAGTTGAAAAAGGTGAGACGCTGTCTCTGTCTCACTACAAGTGAAACAGACTGAGGATGTATTTTGAGTCATTAGATCCGTGTATGAATTTCAGTTTAGAATAATAGACATAACACCCACTAAAGTCAAGGGAACAACTCACTTTCTTCTCACTGGGCACTGTCCATAACCTGTAAGTTCCCAACCTCTCCTCCTATCCCAAACTGCTCTCAAATCTTGACAGTCTTGATACATTTGAAAAAGCATACATTCAGATGCTGCACTAATGCCTGAAACTGCCTATATGGATATGACCTTTGCATATTCAAACAGGTTCTCTGATTCCTGTCAATTTAAGAATTAGAAAATTAAATAACATCAAGCTTGCTGACTTTGTAAATTTTGGGATGATACTTTACTATCTTGAATCCAGATATAAAACAGAATTTTGTCACCTGACACTTATTATAAACTCCAGGAGAAATATTCTGTCATAAGTCTGTCATGTAGCACAACTTTCTGCAGCCCTTGGTACAGATGAAGAAAAACCATCCCTTTTCTTCTTCCCCCAGACCAAATTCTAACTGAATGCTATAAATTTTGATGTTAAAATAAACAATTGAAGACAAATATAATTGAAGCTAAAAATTAGTTTTCATGTCCAGCACAAAGTTCTAAATTTCAGAGCATATGTTTTCCTTTAGTGGCAAACCCATTAGGTGCCCAGAATTCATACATTGCCAGATTTATGAAGGCAGCTATTAGAAATGGCATTTGTGCTACGACAATGCTGAAGGAAAGAGCTGGTCAAATTCATGTCTGACTAACTGGTATACATGAGAGCTTATTTCTATGTGCTACTTCTCATATCATATTTATATTTAACATGATTATCTAATCCTAAATACATGAAAAGTGAAAATAATTGATTATAATTTAAATGAGAAAAAATAGGCAGAGGCTGAGGTAAGCCATTTGTTCCAGGATTAGATGTGCGGCACAGAATATATTTTGCTGCCCAACAGATGACGCTGCTGTTTCTTTGTTCATGTGCAATTGTTCCATTCGTGCATCACATCCGTTACTGGAGTGACTGCACCCACACTGCCCGGTGCCTGGACACAGCAAAACCAGAGAGCTTCAGGGATTCTTTAGATGGCATTCTGCTGCCCAAATAACTGTTTTCAATAAAGCAAGTTATTGCTCTGGATTAAAAAAATGTGATAGAAAAGATGGGTACAAATACCCAGCTGAATATAATTCTCTTTTTTTCCAGAAACAAATTCTGACATGCACATCAAGGATGACCTCAGAGCTATGTATGCGTAGTAACATAAGACATTAGAATAAGCACATGAGATATTAAACTGCAACGTACTTTGCAATTTTATTTTTACTGAGCCTAATTATTAACAAGGATTTATCATCAATATTGATCAGCATTAAAACTCTGTCCTTATGGTAAAATTCTTATAAAAACGTATTCTGAGGATGTCAGTCTGTAAACTAAGGAGGCATTTGACCACTGTATTTTTTCCTATGTGCTATTGAAGTGTGACACAACATCAGCTCTGCAGCAAAAACTTAAATGCTGAAATATTTTAGAAGTTATTAATTGCTATGTGTTCTGGTAGAGATTCTATTGAAAATCCATGTTCTCCAGTAAACCTGAAAACTCAAACCACTTGTATGGGACTTATGTCCTCTTCTGCTCTAGATTTTTTGATAAAATACAAACAGGGAAGTGGAGTAATTAATTAATTTATTTATTTTTGCCAAATCGTGGTTGCTTGAGGACTTGTGTCAAATGACAAGCTGGTCTCTTGTCCCGTTCATCATGAACAGGTGTTCTAATTACCAAACCTCCACCACATTTGACACCGTTATTAGCTGTCTCAGTTGAGGAACAAAGGATTGATTGGGTAGGGGTATAGAACCAGCCTTTCATTGCTGTGGGGAAGCACCTAAAGGTCAAGGTTAATATACATTAGTGGGGGGCAGTATTGCCCATTGCCTATGCTGTTCTTGTGCTATTAATCAATGGAAGACTTTAGCTTTATGAGCTACCTATGGCGGGAGTTTTAATTAAACAATTGCTTTAAATTGCATTTTTTTTTGTATTATATGAAAAGCTGGCAGCAGTTTTTGATACTCCTAACAAGAACAACAAATCTCCAACAAAAATAGCAACATCTTGTGTTCATTTTATATCCTCAAACATATACTGTACCAAATAAAAGGGCAAGGTACACATCCTTCAATCAACATAATATAGAAAAATGCTTATGCTTATGAAATGAAATACAGCAGAACACACGCATACGAGTTCAACAAGGTTGAATATCTGACTGGCCAGTAAAAAGTGAAAGCACTTACATCAAACAGTCTTCCCCACCACTGGACCCATTTTGTTCTTGCCACATAAGGTCCACCTGCTGCTACCACCTTTCTGATTTTATATTCTTGAAGGGTTTATAACAAGAATTTAATACATAACTGATAAAAGGGCACTAGTCTCATCGGCTTCATTTGAGATCAGCATATTGTCAACATAATCACACAGCAAAGTCACATTATTATAAAAGTGCACCAGCATCTTCATTATTTATACACTTATTTTCAGTGGTCTACAGGACATACAAATGAAACATTCTAGTATGAAATATGATTATGGTAACTCAATATGGAATGAATTTTCTCCAAACTATTTTTTTTTCCTATTATATGAATGTAAAATAAATATGGGCCTGATAGTCAGTCAGTGAGCTGGAACTATACCAATTTGTATCAGCTAAGGGTTCAACACTATGTATTCATTTATAGATCCTAGTCACACTCAGACCCTTATGTGACTTATTAATGGTTTTGATTTAGAAATGAAGCTTTGAAGTAATTATATAGTCACATGGAATTCATCCAATATACATATTTAATATAAATTATTGCTTCCTGATTTTCACAGAAGACCTCTGATTAGATTATCTGGTGCTTCCATATTGTACTTGAAGCTGGATTGCGAGGAGAGAGAAGTATATGTAAGCCACCTTTACAATTTCCTGACTCTGCCCAGCAAGAAACAAATAAGGACTTCATTATAATGCAGAGGAACAGAGACAGTTATTTCCCTGCCTGAGGTCTCAGAGAATTGTTCCAGCAGTTGAGCTAAACAATGTCCTGACTATCTCCTTTGCAAAAGAAATGGAATGAGTTGGCATAAGCTGCTATACCAACTCAAAACTCTCCAGAGATCCCTTTTTCACAATGTGAAACCTCAAAGGGCTGCACTACGAAAACCAGCTGTAGTGGAGCTGAAAGTTTGACCTCTGGACTCCAGCACTGTGCTCGTTTTATGTGTGTGTGACTCCCACTGACACCAACTGAAGAGTCCAGCACATGAGGACAGCAGAATATTAGACAAAAAAAAATGTACTATGTGAATCTGAGAACAGAGTATTATTCTCTTGTGTCAAATTATTGCTCCATCTGGTAACATTAAGTGAATACGAGTGACTACTAGAGCTGAATCAATAAATTGAAACAATTTGTTTTGTGAGTTACTTTACTTTTTCACTTCAAAGAATGCCTGTGACTCTTTTACAACTTCTTTAAGTATAATCCAAGAAACTTGGAAGGATTTTTTTTTTTTTTTTTTTGGTTTGTAAGTTACACGTGATTGCTCATATACATCACACTGCTCTGTTACTCTTCTCTGAACAGGACTTCTAATACAGTTGGGATAAAAGAATGCTGCAGCTGACAGTAGAATTTAGTTGATATAACTGTTTTGGCATATATAGTGAGCTAACCATTGTCACCTTTGTTAGTAATTTTGGATTCTGAAGGTACACTTCTTTTCTTTCAGAGAATACGTTGTAAGCATTCTCTGTTACTTGGGAAATAATTTAAAAAAGGAAGAGCAAAACAATGCCAATATTCAGAAGATCCATCTCCCTCAAAGAATGGATTTAGATCAGTCAAAAAGGTTGTATGAACCATCAAGTTTTAAAATATATCAATGATTTTGGATTTAAAATAAGAACTCCACATCAAATGCTTTAGATTATAAGGCATATTTTGCTCATATGTTCTCTTCAAAACATGATTTACAGCTCTGTTTTCATTACATCTGCTTCATACCTTTCCTTGATGATGCTAACATTAGTAGAGACAGCACAACTCTTGTAACACTGATGAGAACCTAGCTATTCCAGGTGACTCATAAGCACCAAAAAGTGCCTTATAGTCAAATTCAAACAGACCTGCCTTGTAGCATAAGAACAAGATGAGGCATTCTTTAAAAATCAAAATATTATCACTTCAGGTAAGTGTTTAAAACTATAATTTAATTATTGCAGACTCACCTTGCATTTCTAGGACTGGCTGTTGTCAAATTAGTTAATGCTGTCACTACAGCTTCTTTTACCTCTTCATTACCACTGCTTAGCAACTGTACTAGCTGAGGAATCCCTTTGAAAGAAATAATTATATATATGAACATTTAAATAAGCCATGGAAATATGCAAAATTGTAATATTCTCCTTATAATCAGAAAAAAACCAAATTCACACTTCATCCTTTCCCACCTTACTTACCCTGGAGTCCAAGGACACATTTACTGTCTATATTCTCACACATGGCAGAAATGGCTTGGGAAGCAGCAATTTTAACTTCATCATTGTTAGTTTCCAAAAGGCTTAGGAGAAATTTCTCAACCTCTTCCCAATGTAAGATTTTTCGTATTTCAGCTTTAAATGAGAAATAACAATAGCATTAATCTGCATTTGTTTTCCAAATCAGTGAAACGACATTAATTTGATTTCATTTAGTTGTTGGATATATTTTGGTATATCTTAGGCATCAGACACTAAGAAACAGGCACAAAGGACCTGAGCCAAATCCCATCATAGAACATCCTGAGTTGGAAGAGATGTGCAAGGATCATCCAAAATGCAGCTCTTGGATTAGGCTTCACTGAACTCTGAACCAAGCCCAAATAATGACTATTAAACACAGTATAAACATACATGGCCCAACAGAATGCAAAGTTTGTTCTCTGTAAGACTTTAAAACCACAGAATGCATACAGGCTTGATGGAAACAGCTTTTCCAATGCAACAGATCAGACTTATTCAGGATTGTTTGTTAGCATAAATATTTCAGTTTATGCTAACAAAGTCCAAATGCATAAAATTGAAGAACATACCAGTAAATGTACAGTTAAACGTGGTGAAATACCACTCAATGTATTAAAATAGCCCAAAAAAGGCAAGGAGCATTACAAAGAAAAATTTCTGCCCACTTTGCAGAGAATTTGAATGCTATAGTTTTAGCACAGTGTTCACTGCTGACCTACACTGCACTGACCAGCAGCAGCTGTGGAAGGAAAGACGCTGCTTCCTCTGCACAAGTAATAACACAAAGCACCCACAAAGTATCTACAGACATCTGTATGTAGATACCAATAAACTGATAAACTCCCTCATCTCAAAACTGATGAGATCAGAAATGCAGGTGTTCCTTAGAAAGATCCCTGAAAGAAACTTTCTCATGCAGACAGGCACTGGAGAGCATGGAAGCTCTACAATGAGAGTCAATAAACATTTAACCTTATGCATAATTTAAACCGGACTAATTTTACATGCTGGAAGTTATATCTACATAGTAGAATTTGGAATGCATTCAAGAATTTCAGGAACTGAGAAGTCACTGGGACTTCAAAATATTTAGAAATTTTACCACTGCATGCTACCGTTCTGAGGGATCACTCCCTTGTTTGGATTGTTGCCCCCCAAATAAAAAAAAAAAAATTAAAGGGAAAAAATATTGTAAGTATTCTTTTACATAAATCTGAATCTGTAGTGAATAAAAGTAAACAAATACAAGTCTGCAAAGTCAATGAAAAGCAAGTTTGATCGAAAAAGTAATTAGAGCAGAAATGACTCAAAGCATGGAGATGAGACAGGTGCAGACGATTTCTCCTTTTCAGTTCAGTTTTAAACTTTTTTAGAACCCTCAGATACACAAATGAAATCTCAAAACAACAAATAAAACAGAGAGGGTTTTAAGTGTCAGCAGAACTTTGGCCACAACCTTGATGCATATCAGCGAGCTCTCAAGAGAAGACCTCAGTTTTGGGATGAGAGACTATTCTGACCAGTTGTCAAGTGTGTTGCTCACCTGCTGCTTGCCAAGGTAGTCCATAATCCCTAATAATGATCTCTAGAGGTTCTTCATGCCTCAGTCATTTGTTTATTGTACAGCAAGTTACTTATTTGTTTACAGATTTTCTTTAAAATTATTCTTGCTTTTAAAAGCAGCTATGATGATGGGTAAGCATTTATTTGAAAAATAATTTATGCCTATACAAAATAATAATATGAATAAATAATATGAATGAGTGAAAATAGTAATTAAAATACTTAAAACAGAAAAATAATTTTATAATAATGTGAAAATGATCTTGAAATTGAACTTACGATAAAGAGTATACATGTATATTTAGGAAGTTAGATCAATGAAAATTATTAATATTTCAATATGCAGGTGCCAATTCTACCTAAGGGATGAACATTTTCTGCTCATCCTCTCTTTGTGTGTATGAGTTGTTTCTTTTGTGTCTTTTACTACAGACTAGAAAGACTGCACAACTGAAAAGCATAGTTTATACTGAAGTACTTAATATGTCAGTACCAACACAAATTTTACAGTGATTAATTTCTTGACCCCTAAGTGATTTGAATACATTGATTTAACATGAAGGAAAATAAAGCACACATGACTAAAAGAGTTTGGAGTATCAACCATTCTGTTCAGATTTTAATGCATTGACCCCACGGTGAGACAACATTTATTTTTCAATATATTTTCCTATTTCCCCCTCTTACCCCAGAATAATGACGTGAGTTCTGCTGATTACTTTTCAGGTCACTGCCATCACCTTATGGAATTATTTATACCAATTTCAATGAAAAAGTTAATGTTAAAGAGTATCATGACCTCCCACTGATCTTGAGATAAACAAAGATCTGTATTATGAAAAGCATTTGTTAATCAGGCTACAGAGCATGTTTAGTGTGCTTCCCTTTGAGCATGAGATGCATTGAGATACACAGAAAGAATGTGGAGAGCTTCAAACCAGAAGTTTGGCAGAGCAAGCATGATCATCACTTTCTCCATGTACACTCCAGCATTTTGTTGCTGGTGTGTCTGGCATTGTCAGGTGAAAATCAGGCTCTCCTTAATCAACAGTCCAGATAATCCACTCACAGACATTCAATAATTTATAGCATTAGATTACAATTTAGCATTCTGAAATGACTACATTGTTTGGTGGGCAAGGCAGAAATCACAGTACAATTCACCAGTGTAATTCTGAGCATACAAAACAAAATCATCAATAAATTAATATAATAAATTCAAAATTATGTTACAGAACAAAAAAAAATTCAGGGACAAAGGCATAATGATTATGTACAGAAATATGATTCATTTTAATGCACTTAAAAAGAGAAGCATCCTAAAGATGCTATTTAAAGTTTAATATCATGTTTATACCGTGTAATTTATTCTGATACTGAGAATAATTCTTAAGGGATAAATATATCTTATAAGAACAACACCAAGTTACAAGAGTCCCTTTCCAAAGGGTTGAAAGGGACATAAAACAAAACTGCTTTCTATGATCACATCTATCAGGGAAAAAAAAAAAATCAAGTCCAAAACCAAATTCCATCTGTCAACAACAGTAATTTCAAAACCAGATACTGCTGTATACTCAGCTGCCAGGATTAAAAAAAGCCAGCTAGATACATGTTCTGTCATGGCAGAAGTAGGTTTTTCATTCCAATGAAAAGCAGTATTTTTTTACCCAAGCATACAGGAAATGTTGGTAAATTGCAACCATGATTATCAAACCTGAAGAATGTGGGTATAGCTATTGCAAATTTAATGAAAAAGTCACTACAGAACTAAGAGCTGTGTTGTATTACACTGGATTAACATCAAAGCAAGTACTGGTATAATATATGTTAGTGTTGCATTTTGGATAGGCTGTTTAGTATGCTTACAACCAGAACCCAATCAAAAACCAAAACCTGAAAATATTTCTGTTTTCTTGTTGCTCTTGGGCTGTTTCTTATAATGGCCTTTGCTTTTCACTTCAAGGCTGACTTTAGACCAGTATCTCTAGTTAGCTGAAAAATTTTCAGTGTTTTTGGGGACTACACTGAGCAGCAAGTTTACTGGACTGTATTTTCCACCGCACCAGGACAAGGAGTTTCCTGTTGTCTAACTGGGTGTCACCAAAATTCCACAGCTTGAAAGCAAATATTTTAAATCTCCTTTTGATGTATTTCCCCAGCTTGCTGCATCCATACTAACTGTCATAGGCTGAAGAAGAGAGCAAACCCTTATAATGAAACCTCATTGACTCCATTTGTAAAGAAGCATGACAAGAAGATGCATCTTCACTGACGGTAACATCCCATGATATAAGATCAGAGGCAGTACTGCAATATATTATGTGTGGTTCTTGCAACTGTGCTTTAAAAATGTGCTCAGACATGCTTCTACTAACAGCTGCTAAAATATTAGGCCACAAAAACTGAAAAAAAAGTGTGAAAGAGGAAAAGAAGGCTATGCTTATTTGAAAATAAATATGATAAAGGAGGAAGATGCAGTAGAAAGCAGTGGGAGCAAATATAAATCTGCTTAGCATACAACTTACAAGCCTGTCACAGGACTATAAAAATGATACTGACAGTGCTAAGTAGCGTAATAAAATAACAACACAGGAAAATACACAAAGAAAATACTGACATAAGAAGGTCCCTTCCTGTCTTTGATACCTGAACATTAATGAAAACAATTTTCAGTGACTTGCCAAGCTTCCAAGAGATAATGACAAAAGCAAAGAAAAACCCACAGAATACTTGGACACTCTTTCTCTCTATCATTTTCAATCCAAATAATTACAAATACTCAGGATATCAAACTAAGCAAGGTGAGAAAAGAATCAGAAAGATAGCATGGGGAGAGATGAAAGGAGGTCTGAAATATGGCAGAAAGGAGACATTATTTTATCCACGTATTAAATTAAATGACCTATTTTTAAAATACACATAAAGCCACGATTCAACCACAAGGTGCCAGAATTACGAATTCAGTATTTAATTTTTACTGTCATAAAAATCCCTTGACAGAACTAAAATCTATAGTCAGAAGTATGTTATCAGTTACATTGCATTTTGTTATATAACACTACTTGGCACATGTTGCAACTCAGTAGCCAATGTATGGAAGGAATTTCAAATGTAGTTTGATTAAAAGAGCATCCTTGTGGGCATAAATGATGAGCATGTTCTGCCTAATTCAGAATTCCTCAGTGAATTAAAGAAAAGTATATAAAAAAGAACTATAGGATGAATAATTATAAAAAGATTACAAAGCAACTATTTAACTCCCCTGGGAATATTAATCTGCAAGCCATTTGAAAGGTTTCCTTTCATGCCTCTGTTAAAGGAATTTGTATTTGAAATTGCCTGACATTTAGAAGAGCAGTTGAATGCAAAAGGAAGTCAGCTTGCAATGAAGTCTTAACAGATAGAGGCAGAAACAGTGCCAGCAAAGGTGGCTTAAGATGGCAGTCAGCTGGCATCACTAAACAAAAGACAAGGATCATATTTTCAGAGCTCCATTTTCCTTTGACGATAGCATTTTACAAGAACATATTAAAATAAAATAATAAAAATTAATTGAAAACAAATTGAAGCAAAACCATAACATTTTCAAATACATACACATATATACATATATATATATAAAATCTAGCATCCAATTGCTGCTCTGATTTCTGATTGGCAAGACTCATCACTGTAATTAATTCTTGCCTGTGTTTTCCTCAACACAAGTACTACCCTCAACCAGAGAAGATGATCTCATTTGGGATAAAACTTTACTTCATAATTTCATGTCCATGGATTATTGAAAAGTCACATACAGTCATAAGCTGCCTTGGTAATTGCCTTTGCTGCATTCTTCTGAATATCAGGAACAGTAGAGACTTCTAAAAATGAAACTAGCTTTTTAAGGCCTCCTGTCAGCTGAATCTGTTGCAGAGTATGCACATCTTCGAGGCAATTTCCCAACACAGCAAGAGTTTCGCCATGTAGATCGTTGAGTTCCTAATAAAAAATTTTTAAAAAGCAAAAAATAAAACAAACAACCTTGAAATCAGGACTAAAATATCTTAGGTTTTTAAGTTTGTAGGATAATTGTTGCAACTTTCTTTTGGACAGTTTATTCATATTGCAAAGTACATATTTACAAATTCATATTTTAATATAATTTATTTGATTATGACTTAAGATTCAACACAATTTATTAAAAAATAGTAAAATTCCCAGAAGTTTTTAATTTACATCAAAGTGGGCTGGACAGGAACTCAGAATGAGCCTTTGATCTTAAAACTTAAAAAACTTCACTAATATCTCTATGCATTATATTTCCCATTGCAACACCTGAACTCCAGAAGCACTAAACTGAGTCTCATAATAACATAAACTATGATAGGAAATTGTGTCTAAAGCCATTATATAAAGTAAACTCAATTCAAAAATTGAATAATAAACACTTTGAGAAATGTCTTTGCTTCTTTTCTTAGCAAGCTAGATATCCTAGCTTATCCTATTTCTATCAAAGTTCCCTAAAAGTAAGTAACTCTTTGTTCTTATATCTCTCTTCCATAAAATAAGTATTATTACTCATTAGTCATATAAACATCAGCACCAAGAACAAAAAATCTTTTAAGGCAAGTAAACCGTACATTATTTTCCAGTATATTCAGAAGGCAATCTAATCCCTTATTTTCTCTCAGTAATATCCTGGTTTCTCTGTCTTTGCTAATTGCCTCTAAGGTTTGAAGGGCCAATGACTGAATGGCCGGATATTCAGATTCCAGTAGTCCCAGCAAGGGTGGAATTACATTCAGTTCACGAACTGCAGCACGGTTTTGAAAATCCTGCAGTAAAATATTCCAACAAAGAATGTTAGTGATAGAGAATATAACAATAAATCAATTTCTCACTTTGCAGGAAGAACACAAAAAATCTGATTTCAGACATTAAAAAACGAGTCAATACTGCAGAGCTTCCAGTTCTGCAGACTTCTTTGTTTTAAGCTAAGAATCAAAATGAATATAATCAAGCCCCAAGAACCTGAAATTCTAGGGGTTTTTTTGTATGACTGAAGTATACACCACAAAATCTAGTCCTGTATAAAAAAGCCTATTCACTCTTGATTTTACCATGTTTGCCTCAACATAAATGTTTCTTTGAGAAAGTTTTTAAATTTAGTTTCACCATTTTATTTACCTCCGTGGGAGGAAAACAGTTTTTTGCACTCTGCTGTGGTTGCCTGGTTATATCTTCTTTTGTTTTAGTAATTATAAAATGACAATTTAAAATTTCAACTTTAAACAGTGAATGTGCAGCTTAATAAAAAGACAGTAGTTGATTATATTAAAAAAGAAAATAAATAAATAAATTACAATTTGCTTTTAAATAGCTTATTGCACATGTGCAGCATGCAATTATCCTTATCAATATAAGCAAGCACCAGGTGCAGTTATCCAGATATACCCGGTAACAAAGACAGCGAGATAGTAAAAAAGGAGAAAGAGTAAAATGTGATTCTGAATAGACATGCTCTGATGCCCCAAAAGAGATAGAGTTATAAACTGAATTCATTACTGAATTGATTCGCTTAAGCCATGGGAAAGAACTGCCATACAAATGCACCATTCTTTTGCTAAGCAGCATATGGATGACATTAGTGGAAGTAGCCAATAACGAATCTATTCCTCCCAGTATGGAAAGTAGCTGTTGACAGCATTCACCTATCATTAAAAAGATGTTCCAAATTGTGCTATGGACTTGCCGGTCAAAACAAGAAACAATGCAATTGGTAGTTCTTTAATTTACAGGATAATTCCAACCTTTTGGATAGACAGATTACAACTCTCATTACTAAGATTAACATTCTTCAACTAAGACAGAAGGCAAATTATTATTTAGTTTTAAAAATCTGAACCTCCTACTGATTTTACTTTCACTGCAGTACAGCACAGACAACTGCATTAAGTTTAACAGAATTAAAAACCAGCTATATTCATAACTAATTTAATATTTAGGGACTCAGGTGCAAGGACTCAATGTTTCAGAAACATTCATGAGCACTGTGGAGTAAAGGAAGTAAGTATTTTTAAATTACTAACCCCACAGAGAATGTCAGGGGTAGGGAATGCAAATGCTTATCTGCCTCTGAAGTTTAACACAACAAACAAGAGCAAACTTTACCTGTGCCAAAAGGTAGATACACTCAAGTGAATTCTTCGTAACATCAGGATCAGGGCTACCTAGCAGTCTAATAAGTGGTTCTAACCCACCTTGCTCAAATATTTTTACTTTAATAGTATATTCAACAGCCATATGTGCTAGACAAAGAGTAGCAAACTCATGGATAACTACATCTTCTGTGGGGAAAAAAAAATAAACATTTTGATTAAGTTTTATTTAGTACAGAATATTTTCACTAATTCAGTAGTGAATTAATTTTAATTTAAAGCATTTTTTGAAGTCAATAAATAATAGCTGTTAACCATACAATAAATAATAGCTGTTAACCATAAACATCTTCTTCCATCTGTACAACACAAAACACTACTCAGTGAGCTACAGAGCTACTCCTATAAAAGCACATACCTATTTAACATATACTAGGAAAAAATCACGTTACAGGGTAGATTTTATTAAATTGTCTGATAAAATGGCAATCATAAATAATTTCTGACTGCACTTTTGCACAAGGAATGAATACTATAAGGTACCTTCGGGAGCCAGCTGTGATATAAGTAGATTTGTGACATCCAGTTCCCTCAGTAACTTCTTGACATCATCTACAATTAAGTAAATACAAATATGCAGTTTTTTGTTTGGCAGTGTTGGCTGAGTAAAGAAACAGAATCTGGTCCAAGCAAAATGTACTTATGGTTATTCCCTGAGTGACAAAAAGACCTGACTGAGAAGGACGCACAACTAAAGTTAGACCAAGATCATAATGGGCCCAGGAAAAAAAGCAGAGACTTTCAAGTTGCAGATGACATTCTTTGACATTTGATACACATGAAGTTTCCCTATATTTCATTGAAACTTTACTCAAAATACTTGCATCTAGAAAGTTCTGACTAAATATCGCACGATTTTACTTGCCAAAGAAGTCATACCCCAATAGTTAAAAATATTTGTGGTTAAAATTATCAAATTACAAGCAATCCTTCTGTTATTTAGTTTTCAAGCCATCACTTTGCAATTTCATGCTAATGCCAGCCCACACAGCAAATGGAAAACATGAATTACACAGGTCTTACTAAAATCACAGTAAAGTCTTTCAGATTGCATTTCTAATGTTGTCAATGGCAAAGTAGCAAAACCTCAACCCTTGGATAGAAAAATCAAGTAATATTTTTTGGGGCAGTCTTCATATGACTGGGCTGTGTTGTTATTATCAACATATTCAACATGTTGAAATGGGAGAAAAAAAAGGCATGAGTTTAATTTACTTTTAAATAGAAAACCAATTAAGATGTGAATATAAATGGGAGAGATTTGTTCATTCAAATCCATGTTTGTGCAGCACCACTGACAATATGCTAATGCTGAATTAAAAGTAATCTAAGAGGGCAAGGTCCAGAGCAGCATGACAAGCCGGTAGCAGCTGATGAAAAGAGTAAAGAGTGTGGTTGGGATATCCTCATGGAAGACAACTGGGTAAAACATTCACTAAATTAAGACCTGTTTAATTACATTAATCAGATATAGGTCTCTAAAGCACTATAAAAATAACAGCCACTGAAACTCAACCTTACATTGCTTTACTCTGGGCCATTAATGTAGGATTTTTTGACATGATCAACCTCTTGTTTTGATGACCACACACTGAAAAATAGTAAAACCTTGAGATTCTTACTATTAGAAGCCATGATGCCAAATACCATGATGGCATTTCTGCGTACAAGTGGATCTTCGTGTGAGAGGAGTTTATACAGATGTTCCAATGCTCCAAGACCAAGAAGTGTCACTTTGTTTTCATCACCTGAAAAGGAACTGGGTTAAAAGCCCAAGAAAAAGGCCAGCAACCTCACAGTTTTAACGAATCAATGCAAAACCACTACCAATCTTTTAATGAACAGTAGAACCAAAGACCAGAGGCCTTTCCTTTGAAGATCATCTGATTTACACCCCTAATAAATATGTGTCAAATAGTTTCAAGGATTAACAGTATCTCAGATTAATTCACATTTTTCAAGCAAAGGCTGCTTCTGTCTATTGGATACTCCACTCATTTTTTGGAGACAAATGAAGTGGAAGTACAAAGGAAAGCTTCCCATTTAGCAAAGCACAGGTGAACAGTATCAGGAGAATACTGTTCACCTGATAAAATTCAGGTGAATACGCATTTTATTTCCCTCCTCTCTTGCCTCCCAATTGCATCTTCCTCAACATAACAGTTCACTGATTCTGTGAATCCTTACTATCCCTCAATGGAAGCCACTACCAGGATTTGTACAATTAATTCCTACCTGAGATTTCTACCACGTGAGAATGAAGTGCTTTGTAGCTGAATAGGTGCTGGACATGCAAAGAACAGAGGAGTTTAGTGTGATTACAGCCTTCTGTTCCTGCTCACACAAAACACACACAAACCGCAAGAAACAAAATCCCAATCCTACTGCTATTCTCTGTTCCCACAACAGCTTTATAATTCATTTTATAATGGACTATGCCTGCCCTTCCTGGCTACAAGTGAGAAATGTGAGAGGAAACTGGAGATCTATGCTCATTCTTAGGCCAAGACATGATTGAAATGGTGGAGGTATTATTTATTATGGGACTTTATTTACTAGCAACACTCCAAAAAATACATTAACTGCAATTAATTAACTGAAAACAACTCCTCCTCTTGTGCCACACTGCAAAGTTACAGTCTAGTCTTCTGGAAGATTATGGGGATATCTACATTAGTAATTTAAGGGATTATTCTTTTAGTATAAAAATAAAACACTTAACACATCTATCCTTCTGCAGTGTGACATATTTTGTTGTGCACAGGAAGGAAGGAGCCAGCAAGAGTTTATGGTTCACAGCTGTCCCCCAACACTCCACATTCTCTCTTCACATAGTCAGAATTTGATCTCATGCCCTCAACCAAGCTTGCCATATTAAGCAGAACCTAAATATCTTTCAGAACCCAGTGACTCCTAGCCAGCTGTCAAAGACTTCAGCTCTTCTCTCACAACTTCATCAGTGTTGGTAATTTACATCAGTATAATAATCAGTGTATAAATGCATCATTTAAAAAAAAACATAAATGGAAATTAAAATTAAACTAGATTAATCAGGGCAAGAATATCACCAGTGTATACCAATATGAGTGGTTAATATCAAATAACATGGAATAAGTAGGAGACAACTTAGGAAATTACGTGCTAAAATAAGCAAATTTGAGTCTTTGTGATACAGTTGTTTGTCTCCTGAGCACCTTGAACATGATGTTTAGCTACAGATTATACAGGGACCTTTGGAAGATGTGGAATCTTGGAGACTTGTTAGGTTCCCAACTCATACAGAAGTACACTTGATAAAGGAGGCTGAGCAGCCTCCAATGAATCACCCGCACAGAAATACTGACACAACAACTTTGTGTAAAAATAACAGAAAAAGGCTGAGAAGTTCTTGTCATTGAAAACTGAAGATTAAAATTACTACACTGCTACAGACATTTCAAACTCCAACATAAAAAAAAGAATTCTTTCTCAACTGCAGATCTGTTGCTTACAAAAATCCGTATCTAGTGTATATTTAAAACGAGCTCCATTAAAAATAAATATAAAATTCTCCAACAAAACGATAAAAGTTTCCTTCATGCAAACTACAAGACTTCTTTATTACTGCAACTACAGGCTGGATAGACATTTCAAAAACCTCCCCAATCTTCAACAGATGCCTTTGAGGAGAAAGTAAGATTCCAATGCTAGGAAATGAAACAATTGTGAACTACTATAAAATCTAAACAGTGCAAAACAAAGCTTATTGCAAAAATACCAACCTTTTGATGCAAATTTATATAGAGCATCGCATGCTTTGGCCAAAACTTCATTTTCAGGAGAACGAAGCATTAGCACAACTGTTGCTGGTGCTTTGCTTTCAATCAATAAAGGATCAAACTAAAAACAAAACAAAAAAAAAGGGAAAGTTTGATTTATACTGAGTCCTCCTGTGTGTTGCAGTAGATTCCCACATTTCGTTAAAAACAAAATAAAATCTTGTTTGATATCTACACTGAATTAGAAATATTAATGAGTTGCTGTTTCCTTGGAAAAGTCCAATTTTTTTAATAACAATTAGAGTCATTGTTGAAAAATTAGAAAGAATAAGAAGAACTTCCAAATAAACATAACCATGATTTCATCACATATGAAGATTTTGGGAAAACCTTCACGTTTCCCTGCAAATCTAGAAAGTTCTGAAGGTAACAAGCTATGTAGTTGTTATACATGTAAGAGCATTCTGAGACTTCAGAACCAGGCATGAGAAGGTTTTTTTGAGCAGCTGTACACAGAGCCTGTGGACTCAGCAGGTGTACAAGGAAGAGGATTTTGTTACTCTGTGGCAATATCACTTTGCTGCTGCTTAAAAAATAAAAGAACACTTTCTGTGCCTTTGTCAGCTCAGTTCACCAGCTCACCATGATCCTGTACTAGATGAAGTACTTCCAAGATATAATTCCTGCTCACCCAGCTAGAAATGATACAAAGGTTTCATTTCCATTTCTGAGCTCTCTCATGCAGAAAGAAATCTTCCAACAAATCAAACAGTTTTCAGCCTCTTAATAGACTCCTTAGGACTAACATCACTTGAGCAAGGGAATGCTCCAAAAAAGCCTTTTGTTTCCTAAAAAGACTCAAGGAATTCTGAAAATTCTACTCATTAAAAAGTTTTAAGCTTCCTTGTATTTAAAGTAATTGCTCAGAATGGAAAAGCTGTCTTCTATCCTCACACTTTAGGCCTGTACAGTATCTGCATTACATACAGAAACTACTAGGCACTGGAGTCATGCAGTTTCTCAAAAACAATGTATTTAACTTTAAAACATAGCAGACTATAAAACAGTAATACACATTAATTTAAAATATTATTAGAAATATATATACATGCATACATATAAATGTCAATCATTTGATTTATTTCATTAAAAAAACTTCTAACAGCTATATCAGAGGTACGTGTACAGTATTTATACATTGATCTAATACCAAAGTCAGAATTGCATTGCTCCATTTTCAGTGTTTCTCATGTTTACAAGTAATTGTACAAACCCCAACTCAAGGAAGATTCCTAGGATTTAACGAGAGGTCGGCACACGAGCACAGTGAAATTAGTCTAATCCCTACACAACTGATTAGACATTAGATTTGCTATTACTGTATGCAATATTCAATAGACACTTTCCTATTAAAAGCACTTCTGTGTTTAAAACGCAGTAAAAATAGTCTCTGAAATCAATGTATCTTTAAGAATCAGAGGCCTGAGTAAGTGAGTGATTAAGGAAGAATTTCTTTACTGTGTGGTGACTGTGCACTGGAACAGGTTGCCCAGAGAGGGTGTGGAGTCTCCCCCACTGGAAATACCCAAGAACCATCTGGATGCAATCCTGTGCAATGTGCTCTGGGATGACTCTGCTTGAGCAGGGAGGTTGGACCAGATGACGACTGTGGTCCCTCCCAACCACACCCACACTGTAACTTTGTTCATCAAAACTATCATAGAACTGTTTATGACTTCTCCTTATCATTATCTCAGCATAGCTAGTGTTCAACCTGTTTTTTTTTTTTTTAATCCAAAGTTTGCATCTAGATCTTCATACATTATTGGGGACTCTTCCTGTAATGGCACATACAGGACATTATGTGCTAGATTAATATACTTGAAGTTACAAACAACCTTGAATTAAACACAGAAATTTAACTAATTTGTAGGCAACAACATTTCAATCATTCAGTTGGTATTAAGAAAATAGCAAGTTAAATGAAAAAGAAAGCTAATGTGCCTTTGATCTTGACTTTTGTATATGTTTGACCTCAAAGCCATTAGCAACTGAAGAGCATTTGGGGTTTGGTTTTGGTTTGGGGATTTTTTGGTTTTTTTTTTTTTTTTTTGGGGGGGGGGGGGGGTTGTTTTTTTTTTTTATTTCTGTTAGATTTTTTTTTCGTTTCTGTTAGGGTGGGGTTTTTTTGGGGGTGGGGGGGATGTTTTGTTTTTCATGCATTGGGTTGTTTTTTTTTTTACTTCCATCAACTTAATTTAGTTGAAATTGAATGTAATACAAAATATGTTTCCAATCAGACCAAAGACCCACTTAGTCCCGCATCCCATCTCTGACAAGGGCCAAGTAATAGGTGTGGGCAAGCAGACTATTAAATTTTACTTATGTTCCATCTCAGATACCAGCTCTGCAACCTAGAGAACTGGAGAGCCTAGGGATTTTATCTCTGTGTTCAAAGAGTCCAGGAAAATTTTGCTACATAATTTTTAAGCCATCTGTATTTTAACACCCTTAATATTTTGAGACACAAGTATCACAGTTAAAGATTCATAAAATAACTCTTCTTTGTTTTAAAAATACCACCTGATAATTTTATTTATCCTCTACAGTTCATTCACTATAAGAAACGGTGAAATAAATTACACTCATTTGCCTTCCCTGTATATTCATAATTTTATAAGTTTCTATGATATTCCTCTTCACAGTGATTCCTTCTGAGAATGAAGAAACCTACTTCTTTGATCTTTCCTAAAACAGAAGCCACCCTGTCTGTTCTTCTTGTCTTTCTTAGTTCATTCTTTGTTCATTCTGTTGTCTTTCTATAGTTCAGGTCTGCCTTTTTGGGATGGGAACACCAGAACTGTTAATGGCATTCATGTGCATGTACAGGGCATTTGCTAGTAACACGATGTTCTGTCTTTTATTTTTGGAATTTGAAATTTTGTACTTAGGCGCTTTCTCCTACTTAGGAATTGGATGCCATTTTCATGAAAATATCCACATTAATTCTGATACACTGGATGACACAACTGCAGAAAAAAAAATCCCATGACTGGCAACTTCTCCCCATTGCAAAATCTGAAAAATAACTTGTTTTCTCACCTTTGCTTCCTACTTTATAACCAGACATTATTGCTACAAGAGTAATTTATTTTCATGTGCTCATCTTTATGGGAGTGAAAAGCCTGGTCTGAAAACTTTTGGAAAAGCTAAGCAACTCTATCAATCAGAACACCACTATCCAATAGTATGGTCTAGACCAAAGAACTTAAATAGATTTCATAGCTCAAACTTTCCTCTAACAAGCACTATTGATTCTTCCCCATTACTACCATATTTATCCTTGGGTTTGGTTTTGCTTTTATCAAGAACTATTTCTACCAATTACCGCAGCACAGAAGATAAACTTAATGTATAATTATTGTTGCATTTCCTTTAGAAAACAAAATTTTCTACCATCCAGTCTTCTAGTACCACATTTTCAGATGTTAGCTATTTTTCATTTAGCCCAAGACCTGGGCAAACACTATTTCTTCCTACTTGGGCAATTTTATCACAATTATTTTAGTGATTACCACATTGCTTTGTCTTTTGACACAAAAATAAATAATTTCGCTTTTCTTTCATGACTACAATCACCTAATAGTGTCGCGCCTAAGAAGCTTCTCGCATCTAGTAAATTTTAATAAGCTTTACTGCTACTTTTTGCATCTTTGCTAGTTCTCTCCCAAAATATTTTGATCCAGGGTGACAGTGCTTTTACTTCTCATTTGGGAGTGGAAGCATTTTTTGTTTTCTCATTTGGATGAAAATCCCACCTTTTGAAGGATGTATTTATCTGCTAGTTATTCTATTGTTTAATCATGCTGGCTTTTCTTCTTTATAATCCCTTAAATTTGATTTAAGGTCAGTTTTAACCCTTCACCTCTCATAGAATCTTCAGAAGCACTACAGATATCTTCACTATTCTTAATCCCTTTTCCTTTACCTAGAAAAACAGATTTAGTAGATACCTGGATATGCTAATTATTTCAGTTCTGTGAGTGTCTGATCTCTTGTACTAACAATAAATCCAAAGATATTCCACTGAATCACAAATAGTTGATATTAGAAGATACCTCCAAAGATGATCTGGTCCAACTGCTCCATTCAGAGCAGGGTGAGCTATAGCTCAGGGCTAATGCACAGTCTGATTTTGAGTAACCCCAAGGATAGAGACTCCACAAGCTCCCTGGACAACCTATGCCATGCTTCATCATTGTTAATGTAAAAGAGGAATTTTTTTTCTTATTATTAAATGGAAACCTCCGGCATTTCCATTTGTGCCTCCTGCCTCTCATCTTTTCACACAGCGCCACTGAGAAGAGCCTGGCCTGATTTCTTTACTTCTTCCCATCAGCAATTTTTACACTGGCAAGACCCCTCCAAGCCTTCTCTGAAGACCAAGCAGTCCCAACTGTCAGTCTCTCCTCCTAAGACAAATGCTCCAAGACTTTGTTCCAGTAAGGCCTCGACTCTCTCATACCAGAGAACGCAGAACAGGACACGGCACTCCAGCTGTGGTCTCACTCACCAATACTGGGTGAGAGTTCCCACTCTCAAGCGGCTGGCGACATTCTGCCTAATGCCCAGGATTTTATTAGCTTTCCTAGTCCCAAGTTCTCATTTCTGGTGCATGTCCACCAAAATCACCAGGTTCTTTCCTGTAAAGCTGCTTTCCAGCTGGTCTTCACCCAGTCAGTACCGGATATTCTTCCCCCAGGTGCAGGACTTAGTCATTTCCCTTTATTGAACTTAATTAAATTCCCAATTTCCTATTTCTCTAGGAAATTGCTGAGGTCCCCCTGAATGGCTGCACAACCACCTGGTCTGTCAATCACTCCTCTTAATTTTGTATCTTCTGCAAACTTGCTGGGTGTGCACTCTGCCCCATCATTCAAGCCACTAAGGAAGCGGTTGAACAGTATCTGCTACAGGATCAACCCCTGGAGCACAACCCAAGTGCCTGACCTCTAACAGGGTCTCATGCTGCTGATCACAACCTTCTGAGCCTGTCAGTTCAGCTACCTTTTGGTTAATTTACACTGTCTGTTTATCTTGTCTGTACTTCACCAGTTTACCTATGAGGATGTTACAAGAGGTAGTATTGAAAGCTTCACTAAAGTCAAGTCAAATTAATATTTAGACATTAATCAAAATAAGGTGTTTATGTAGAGACAATTTCAGGAGCTGACTGTGCCAATTCATGTGCTCCACTTTTTCTTAACATCAGTCCAGTGAATGAAGCCTTTTTCAAAAATATTCAGGTATCTATAGCTTTCTTTAAGTGATAACACCTCAGTATTTTCTCTAGGGATAATCTTAGGCTACCCTTTCAATGTCTATGACCTAGCTGATGATCAAATAATAATATGGTCTAGACCAAACTTAATGTAGATATCATGTGAAAAGTTCCTATCAATCTATGTCAAAGCTAGCATATTTTATTACTGTCATACATATTTTATTACTGAATTAAACATTTTATTACTGAATTATTGTCTTAGGTCATTCATATAGAGATAGAGGCTTAAAGCAATGTTTTTCCTCTTGGAGACCAATTGTCAGAACAGAGAATACTAAAAGACAAATTAGGAAAGGCAGTGAAAACAGAATCCTCAGGAATACTTTCTGAAACATATAAGCAGTGGCTAGGCTAAGAGATGTGTTTCCCACATGTTCCTAGAAACCTATAAAAATTAGTGGTCATCTGCAGTACCATATATTCTCAGAGCATTCCACATGCACAAAGGCCTTCTTTTATAAGCCTGTCTACATTATCTCAAGGCTTCTTTTCTTGGACTTGACATTTTCATAAATAGATTATCAGTCATGAGATAATAGCTAATACATCTTTTATTTTGTCTGCATCTCGTTTCCTGCCATCTGAAACACCCAGGTGAAATTTAAAGTTTTCAGATTTGATTTTACACAATCATTATGAACAAAATTCTCATTATGGTAAGCTTTTCTTCATTAATAGTTAAAATTATCTATTTTCATGTTCAATACTGTCCTGATATGCAACATTTCTCCTGCTACAACTGTCAGAATAGACATGCTAACCTGAAGTACAATAAGGGTAAAAACTAAGCCAAAAGCTGGAGATGCCATCTGGAATTTACTCTTTCCAATTCATTCCTTTTGATAGTTTTACTGAGTTTTTCTGTGTATTCATGTATATATACAGGCTATTGTAGTACCTAGCATGCTGTACCACCATTTTCTCTAGAAAATCTAATTGCATATTTTGGATATAGAAATTGTGGTGCTGCACCTACTGATTTTCTAGCTATTTACTGAAGAAGTCAACTTTTATCACTTCAGCTCATCTGTATGACTTAAATGTGTTCTCATGCCTTTCAAACCTTTTCTTAAGCTGCAAAGATACTTAGTATTAATTTCTCAGGCCTATTTGAATTAGACTCACACACATACACCTTCTTTGTGACTCCTGGTTTTCTAGGTTATTTTATACAGATAGAAGTTATGTTGAGGTTCTATGCAATTTCCTTTCAAAAGGATTTATTATTGATTGAAGGTTATGAATTACATTTGTAAAATTCACCTTTCTACAGAACAGCTGGGTAAACCTGATGTCAACTGCTATGTCTCAGTGACATCATGACTATTGGATATTACTGTCTTAGCCAAAACTATTTATGCTTATTTAATATTGAAACTGCAATGGAGTTTTTGCTAACTTTTCTGTGACCTTTGAAAAAGCTCTTGCAGTACTACATCTCTTTACACATAAATCCATTGGGTTTTTTAAAACAGTGTACAGAACTTCGCATTTAGTGGGACTTATTGAGGGAGTGGGACTTCCTCTGTGGTACTCATTGAGGTCCCCATTTTCATTAATTTGGTTGTTATTTGACACAGAGTTTATACTGTACTCTTTTCAATGTTTCTGTATTTCCTCTACTTCTTTCTGAAGAAAACAAATAAACTTTAAAAAATAGCTATGTTTCGAACAATTATCTTTTTGGGGGCCTCTTCGTACCTTGCGAATTTATAGAAACTCCAGAAAAGTGTGGTAGTGTGAGACCCTTAACCTCCACCGTTTGAAAAAAAACCTCTCACTATCACTATGATTCTATATTTGGCTTCAGCTCTTGTACTTTTCACTGTACTTCCAATGACAACAGAAAAACCTAAACTGCCTCTTAAGACTGTATATATTTGCAAAAGAGACAGAGTATGTAGTATTATTCAAAATATTTGTCAAATTTTGTATTCAGTAAAAAGCCACAGATCCATCTAGGCTTTTAACTCTTTCATCCTTAAAGAAAGGCAATGTATTCACAGTTGAAAAGACAGGCAGATTTCAGGTCGCTCTTCTCCATTCTCCTTTGATTTTTACGAAGAGAAAGCTAACACTGTTCTTCAAATAAAAAGAAGCCTGGATTGTTTCATACATAACTGTTTGCAATGCCTGCCAAAGACAACAATCTCTACAAAGAACTACACATGCCCAGTCACTCTGGTTTGTATGCTGTCCAAGAAAAGCAGAAACAGAGACATCTTTAAAAGCCATTTTTAGAATAATGTGGGTAAACTAGGAGAATAAGGAACTATGTAAACACGGTAGAACTGGGCCTGTAATTGTGTAATGTTTATTTTATAGCACATAGCAGTTTATAAACTTACCACATCCTTGGGTGGAGAGTCTGATTCCTTCTTTACTTTTTTACCCATTCTACAAACAAACAAACAAACAAACAAAAAATAAAAGCAGGCAAACAAACTCCCTTCTATGTTTTAGGAATCAGTTTACCAGTGATTCAGGGAACCTTGTTAGACAGACTTTCTCATTCATTTGACCCACCAAATCAGTCTGAAAATTTCTTTGACATAGTAATTTCTATAGAGAAAGTAGTCCCTCCTTCTGTCAACAACATACATAGCTAAAAAGGTCTCAGACAGCACAGGCTCAGGTTGTAATGTAGTACAAATACATAGAACATCCCTTTCTGTAAATTAGTTTTATCTGTATCTATAAATCATATATGAACTTGAAAGTTCTTTTTATGGCACTTCCCCATCTTTGTCTATACAGTCTATGTTGGCAAACATTCCAAACAACAGCAGAATGTATAAATAAGTTCTGCCTTGAAAACATAGTTCAAATACAATTTGAATTCTCTGTTCATATTTCACAAGAGACAAAAATCAGTTCTGCAGATATTAAGAAACAGTTCTGCACAGTATAAATTTCATTGATTTTAAAAAGTTACATTTATTTACACAAAGTCCAGCTTGTCTTATTACTTTTTCTTTTTCTTTTTGTATTAGCACACGTGCACATAACCAAGAAGACCTTCTCAGCTGCATCTAATAGCAGCTTCTGAAGCATATGGATGTAATACCTCATGAGGACCTAATTTCATGTAGCTTGCAAAACTTCAGCAGAGCCTTCCAGTTAAGGTACAGGCAAAAGTAAAGGGCAACATGAGCCACTAGCACTAGCTATGCATAGAACATAACCCAAGTTATGCCAAACTTAAGTTTGTTTTAACACTGTGTAAAAGTGAAATGTGCACCATTAGTACCCCTTGTTAATTCCTCGGTTAGTTCTCAAAGGGAGACCACACACTCACCCTCAGCCAGAGTTTAGTGAGAGCCTACCTCTGGTATAAGAGATTATTTTCTAGTGCAACAGGAGCTGTAGCCTGGTTGCTTACAAAAGTCAAGGCTATTTTTGTTGTTTTCAACAAAAATTTGGAGCTCTTCTTGAATTTTCCAGGTACTGCTCCTCTACCAATCTCTACAAATAAATTGTAACACGGCACTAATGAAAGTAGTTGATAAAGCACATCCTAAAAACAGATCTGAAATTTCAAACTTCATAGGCAGGTCAGTAATTACAGTTTTGAGAGGAAGATCCACACAGCCAAAGACTTTTCAGCTCCAATCTGCTTCACCCTTTTGCATCTGTACACACACTCGTATGAAACACACACACACACACACACATTCAGTGTTTCAGAAAGCACAGCTTTGGCCAGAGATGAATTAATTTATATAAGAAAAAGCATAAGGACAATTTACTGACAGCATATTCAACAGGTGTGATGGACATACTACCTTCTGATTCATGCAGTCACTGTAGAAAGCAAGAATCATGCACACATGCAAGAACCAGATTTAGATGGACATTCAGGAAATGTGGGTTATTTAAATTGTGCTAAATCCCAGTATGGAAATATGGACACAGAATCATTCAGTTCAGCTCAATTCATTTCAGATATAAATTAAGCTGCAGTCATAAAAGGCAATTTTAATTCTGAGTGAGTTTAATTAAGTTTAAACCAACTAATTTTAAAAGTTAATTAATGCAAAATTATTTATAATGTTATATAATTAATGTTCTCAGATTCAAATTATTTATATTTCAAGACCAAGAATAACTGAGGCTTTTAATGGCAAATATTTCTTCACTCATTTATACAAATTCACACATTTATACAAATACATCCAATTTCTGAGCATATTTTAAAGAAACTTTTACATATTTCTAAGTGTTCAGAAATATTTGGTTCCTTAAAATTTTTCATTAAAAAACCCAGTGTGTCTTGTAGCAACAAGCAGAGAGAACAGGTCAATTACTTTACTGTTGGTTATGGCCACCAGTCTATTTCTTTGGTGTAGTTACTAATCTAGATTTCAATACATTCTGCCATCAAACATTGGTGAGCTTTGCTTCCATAAAGCTCTATGTATTCAGTGGTCATTCTCTGACTTGAGGGAATGATGGACACAGAATTCTTTGGCTTACTGATAATTAAAAATGTGTCTTCTACATTGAACTATAATTATCAGAGACAATCAATGTGTACAGGTATTGAAAGGCTACTGACCCATAAAAGAGCTTCTTTATTTAAATCCCTTTCTCTCTAAGATAACTACATGCTGTCTTTTCCTCAGTAGGTTTACAGTATGCCTATTTCAGATTCTCAGTTTACCAATCTAAATATTTAGAATTTTGGAAACAATTGTAGTGGGGCTTAAATTTTTATATCTAGCAAATGCTCGCTTAATTTCCCCTGTAAAACTTACTTAAAAAATGAAAATTATTCACTAGTAATTACATGTATGTGTAATTAAATTAATTAATTCCTGGACAAACTTGCTGCTCATGGCTTGGATGGGTTAACACTTTGCCTGGAGAAGACTCAGGGGGACTTTACTTTTCTCTGCAACTGCCTGAAAGGAGGGTGCACCAAGGTGGGGACTGGTCTCTTCTTCCACATAACAAGCAATACAGCAAGAGGAAATGACCTCAAGTTGCGCCAGGAGTGGTTTAGATTGGATATTAGGAAATATTTCTTCACCAAAAGGGTTGCAAGCATTGAAACAGGCTGCCCAGGGAAGTGCTTGAGCCACCCGTCCTGGAGGTATTAAGACATTTGGTGCTTAGGGACATGGCTTAGTAGTGGGCTGGGCAGTGTTAGGTCAACAGCTGAAACGATTCTATGTTTCTAAATCTTAAAAGACAAAATAATATTCTCATTTAAGTAATATCCTCTATTTCATGTCCTGCACATTTCTAGAATCATAGGAGCATGCCTTTTCTACATATGTTTTTTGAGATTAAAGGGTTGATTGTTTTAAATCATGTAGAGCTAGAGGTAATAAAGTACATTGACCTAACAGATGTAGCCGATACATAGCTAAGCAATCCATGAAGTTATCATTCTATGCTACTTCCTGTCCTTCACCTGGAATTTATTGCCTCAGTGGTAGACAACCTAGCCTGCTTTGCTTTCTCCGACCCAGTTTTAGTGCAGTGGTGCAATCAGGTGGTGTCTCTCAAGCAGCAGGACAGTCATTATGTCTAACTAAATCCTCATTCCAAAACCACAATCCCCAAAGCTCTCCCTCAGCTCTGGCTATTCTTAGTGCTTTAGCTCAGTAGGCACTTCCCTGTTTCACTCTGAACTTCATTAGCTTTCCCACAGGACCAGAACCACTCCAGTGTGAGCATCCTAAGTTAAACCAATATCCAGAATCTATGAGTAGTGTCCATTAAACTCAACTAAGTATCAGCACTAAAGTTAATCACTCTGCTTGATAATTGATGGAGATCTAGTCAACATATTCAATAGCTCTTAAGGCAGATTCATCTTAAAGGAGATATCTAAAATGGAATAGCACCTTAAAAATAACTACTTTTTCCTTGGACCAAGACCAGAGTCTGGAGTTGTTAGCTCATGTATTTACACTGACATCTAAGTTTGTGAGCTAAGTTTATTATCCCATTTCTCCACATGAATCCACATGCCAGGCTAGGTCTGGCAGACACTATCATAGCAGACTGAACACTAGCAGAACCAGGCATACAAAGAAACACAGCCACCTTGTCTTTTTTGCAATGGCTGCAGGAACAGGCACACCTCCAGTAATATCTCTATGACCAGAACATTCTGCCTGTGAATGGAAAATGATTTTGCAGAAGGTCACAAATGCAGAATTTTTGGTTCAAAGTGGAAACCTCTAACTTCTCAACTATTTTATCAGGAATTGGCATCTTTGCCATGTCAAATAAAATGTGGAAAATTTATTTAGTTTTTGAAAGAGTTGCTGCAGATGCCTGCTCAGAGGAGCAGACTCCAAGTACTAGATGGTAAGATAATGATGGCCCTGATCCCTGTACTTATTTATTTTTACTGTGATGCTTTAATGTGAATAGTTGCTTTTCTCAGTGTAATAGTTTCTTAGATTGCAAACTTGAGATACCCACTTATTCCTAGTCACCATGCTTTTTGTTTTTTAAAAACACAAGATGATGGCTAGCAAGTGAGCTTTAACAAAGAAGGAATCTATAAATCGTACTTTGAAATATGAGGAAAGATTTCTGATTGTTTTTCTGTTTGAAATATCCAAGCCTTATAAATACTTCCTTTATCCTATTAGAGTCCTGTTGCATACATTTAAAGAACATAGTATTTCCTGGGTTTAAATCAGACAATGCACTTAGAAAACACTTCCTGTTCCATTTGCATCTTCTGTTTTCTAAAACCTTATATAACAGCTGCAACAGCCTAGGGCCCTGCACATACTGCAAGAGCTGAGTTGAAGAACAGGAAAAAATCAGGGCACTGCCAACAGTGGAACTTACCTCTTAGTCAAGGAATCAAAGGTCTGTGCTGAGAGCAATTACCCCTGTGGAAAAGCAATGCAAGGAGAAGGATTTAGAAATAGCTTCTAACCAATTGTTTATTACATGATCCACTTTCAAATTAACAGCCTGATACTTTAAGATAGTCTCAATCCATGTTACTACAACCCAGCCATGATTTTCAGGTCCTTACTGAAAACTATGCACAAGTGAGATTCTTTTTGCCTTATAGGTGATAATTACATAATGACAATTTAGTTGAGCAAGTTTAATTGAAGTATAGCTGTTTATTTTTGTCTCAGAGAAACTATTTTTTTCTTGTGATAACAGTGAAAATTGCCTATAAATCAGTCATTATCATTGATTATTTCAATTGATTTTTGTATGGACATTCTAGTACTGCTGCCCTCCAATGGAATCAAAAGATAATCATATCATCAGCAGACAATCTCATCCCTTTCCTGAGTCCATAAAACAGTATGTCCTCTGTATACCAGCTTAAATATCCTCATCATTCTCAGATAGCTTCATCTTAATTAAGAAAATAACGTGGAATAGTCTTGCAACTCTCTTCCTTCTCCCAAATTCCCCTTTCATCTTTTTTTCTGCCCAACTCCTTAAATATGGATCAACAGACTTCCCTTTCCCTATGTTGTCATGACAGTGCAAGCATTACCACACTATTAAAAAACTTGGCTTCATATAATAAGAGAGTTAAAAAGAGATACCAGGTCCAATTTAATATTCAGTTCCTGCAGATACAGATATATGTGCCATATGAAAATAATACATTATATGGGAGACCAATTAAGCCAAGGCCTTTGAATTTGCCCACTGTTTTATCTGTGTGCATGTGTATATTTGTTGAAAAAATGATGAGGAAGTTCCACCTGAATATAAGGAAAAGCTTCTTTACTCTGCAGGTGATCAAGCACTGGAACAGATTGTCCAGAGAGGGTGTGGAGTCTCCGTTACTGGAGAGATTTAAGAACCATCTGGATGCAATCCTGTGCAATGTGCTCTGGGATGGCCCTGCTTGAGCAGGGAGGTTGGACCAGATGACCCACTTTGGTCCCTTCCAACCTGACCCACCCTGTGATTCTGTGAATAAGAACAGTCTTTCACATGGCTGATCAGTATCCAGCCTCCAGAATGACAACAGACAAATGTTTCTGATAAATGCCTGCAACTAATCCTGAAAGTCAGATTTCTTCCATCTGTTACAGGGTTTCTATTTCCCTAAAGTACCAAGGTTTAGATCTCCTAAAGTTTTTATGTTCTTCCTAACAATAGTAGCTATTTTTACTGTCCACATAAACGCCTAATCCTTTTACTCCTCATTTTTTGACATGCTACAGCATATATCCAATTGTCAAGTGTACTGTATAAGGAACTACCCCTTAGATTTAAAAATATGTAAATAGTTTAAATGTGTTATTCAATTCTACACAATAACCCTTCATTCTTATATTACAGCTTTAGTTACCAGTTGCCTTGACTTGGTCTTTTCTACCTTCCAAGTCACTGTACACTCTGATTTACCTCCTTTCTAAGCTCTTAATTTTTTTTTTCCATATAGCTTTTCCAGACATGTATGTTTCCTGTCTCAGAGTCCCTCTGTGACTGTTAAACCTCTCTCAGATATGACGTACCTAACAAGAAATACCGTAATCAATTCTAGAACACTACTGACTTATTCAAGTGACATTGTAACTTTCAGGGTATTTATTTTAACCCAGTTTCCTCAGTGAAGAGTTTCACTAAGTTATCCACATATGGTAAACAGCTCATTTTCTCAGTCGATCACAATTAATTTAGATTTACTAAATCTATTTATTCTGAAGAGAATATTGTTCCAAGTATTCCTGACAGTATAAATTACACTGCTTTTATCAACAATGAGTTTTATTTGTCATGGTGTTACTAGTTCACCCAACTGCAGAAGAGCTCTCAGAAGTTTCCACAAGACTTCTTTAGTTGTAACAAATTATTTTCATCTCTTAAACCAGAATATTTTTATTTCTCTACATTATTGCTAATTTCCAAATTATAATGAACATATTAAATAACATCAGACCTAGGATCTATCCTTAGAGAATCCAAGCTGTGACAAGATGAATCGAGGAGATTTTCGTGTGTGATTCTAAATGTCTGAGATGCATAGTGGAATCCCTCATCCCATGAGAAATAGACTAAAGAAAAATTGACTCAGTCTAAACCAAATGAGAGACAGTAGTTGCACAACCATTATCTGAGCTACAATAGCCGGACACTTCCCATTCAGAAGGCAAAGATGGTCTGACTCAGGAAGAAGTACTAGTAAAAAATTAAAGACGCTCCTAAGATTTTAGCCAGCTGTGACAATCTACATGAATTTAAATGAATGCTTCCTCCTGTCAGTTTCATGGGAACATCGGGGGACAGGGACATTCTGAATGAGTGGACTTGTCCCCCTCCCCATCACAGCCACTGCATCATGTTAATCCCACCTATCACGCTATATCTTAAAAACCTTAAATATTTTTTCCCACCTCTCTCATTAAGAAGTTGTCAAAAAAAAAGTTGTTCAATTACTTCAATTACTTTCTTTGCTGGCATGTATGAAAACATTATTTATAGTAAATATTTATACTATACAATATATATTTACTATATTCTATGCAACTATCTAGTATATTATATAAATTCCACATATATTTAAGCATCAGAATATATTTAGAATCCTAGAAGGTTTGGTTGGAAGAGCCCTTAAAGATCATCTCCTTCCAACCCCACTGCCATGGGAAAGGACACCCACTAGACAAGGCTGCTCAAACCTCCATCCAACCAGGCCTTGAACACTTCCAGTGATGGATCCACAACTTCTCTGGGCAACTTCTTCCAATGTCTCACCACACTCTGAGTGACTTTGTAACCTAAACCTACTCTCATATTTTTTAAAGCCATTCCCCTATGCCCAATCCCTACATGCCCTTGTAAAAAGTCCTTCTCCAGCTCTCCTGTGGGCTTGTTTTAGGTACTGGAAGGTGCTCGAAGGTCACCCCAGAGCCTTCTCTCTAGGCTGAAAACCACCAACTCTCTCAGCCTATCTGCACAGGACAGGAGCTCCAGCCCTCTGATCATACCCTTCCTCTATCTGAAGGTAACATACATTTCATTTTGTTAGCCTAAAGAATTCTACTTGACTCCAAAAAAAGATTCCTTATTTCCCACATAGACTCATAGAATATGCTGCATTGGAAGGGACCCATCCGGATCATCAAGTCCAACTCCTGGCCCTGCACAGCACCATCCCCAAAAGTCACACCATGCGCCTGAGAGTCCAAACGCTTCTTGAACTCAGTCAGGCTTGGTGCTATGACCACTTCCCTGGGGAGCTGTTCCAGTGCTCAGCCACCCTCTGGGTGAAGAAATTTTTCCTAATATCCAATCTAAATGTCCCTTCACACACCTTGAGGCTATTCCTTCAGGTCATGTCACTGGTCATCACAAAGAAGAGATCAGTGCCTGACCTTCCAGTTTTCCCTGTGAAGGTGGGGGGCGGGGGGCTCCTCTTGGTCTCCTCCAGGCTGAACAACAGGAGTGACCTCAGCTGCTTCTCACACGGCTTCCTCTCCAGACCTTCACCATCCTCATGGCCCTCCTTTGGGCACTCTAACAGTTTAATGTCTTTTTTATATTGTGGCACCCAGAACTGCCCCCAGCACTCAGGGTGAGGCAGCCCCAGGGCAGAGCAGAGCAGGACAATCCCCTCCCTTGCCCTGCTGGCCATGCTGTGCCTGATGCTCCCTAGGACAGGGTTGGCCCTCCTGGCACTGCTGGCTCAGGTTCAACTTGTCACTGACCAGCACCCCCAGGTCCCTTTCCTGTGCATATATCCAGGGTTGTCCCATCCCTGACACTTGACCTTGTTAAATTTCACATGTCTGGTAATTGCCCAATCCTCTAATTAGTCAAGATCTTTCCCCAGGGCCTCTTTTAATATAAATAACTGAAGAAACATGTATCTAAATGCAACCAGGATGTTTAAAGACATATCTACATAAAAAGATGCTCAAAAAAAGGGCCTTGCAAGCTCTCTGAAGATACATGCTGTTGAGTGTTCAGATTGCTTTTGAAAGAAAAATCATGTTCCATCAGCATGTTATCAATTGAATAATGTTTTAATAAAATTGTAAAACATTATAATATATCTTATAGTGAAATTTTATAATTATTCAAGCTTTTAAAAAGTAAAAATCCTAAATGAAACACAAAAATAACGTTTATCCTCCTCTCTATTTCAATTGATAATACACATATAATACATATTATAATATAATATTATCTATAATAAATTTTTGATATATATGTATATTACATATATATTAGTCTCTGTCTATTTTAAGGATGCAAAACTGCAACCTTAATCAAAGGACTTCTCACACTGCACATACTGAAATCCTATGTTTTTCTTTTCTTGGTAAAAAAGTTTACCACTGCAAATATGTAGTTTATGCATGTACAAGCAAAAGAGCAAGAAGAGACATGGCCATATGTCACCATCTGGCTAACTAAAGTACAGTTGAAGAGTATGAAGTATTTTTCAGAAAATGAAGTTATTTTGAACAGTATAAATAGGCTCTGAAAAATGGCTGTGACGTGACATAGCAAAGGCAACAAAAGAGTTTCTGCAGGCTGTAAAGGGGACTCAATTAAAAAAAAAAGACAGCAATCACAAAACACACACACACACAAGAATTATGAGTAAAGAACACCATAACATACGTAGAACCCCAGGAAATGAGATAAACTCTAAGTTTAGCCCTTACTTTTCCAAGACCTGGTAAGAATATAGGGATATAACTGCTTCCATTAATAATTTTATCTTCAAAGAAATGTATTGGCTGTTTCCTTTTCTGAATTTTTGCTTTAGAAAGATCATCCTCATAAGCGTTTTTTAAGTCCTTTTGAAAACATGGATGACCTCTGCTGAACATCCCAGATGAAGCCTCTCCTGCCTTGTACAAAACTGTACTCATACTTCTTTGTCAACACGGGAAACGTCTCAGATGTGTTACTATCACGTTCATGATTTTGATGGTGATGTCTGCAAGGATAGTCCTATTGTTTCATTTTAACTGCTCATTTACCAGGCTCTATTATATTTACAGTAAAAAAAAAAAAAAAAAAAAAAGACATTTGTTGCAGTTTAAGACAAATACGCAGGTAGCGGATTTGCAACCTAAGGACAGCAGTGGACATATAAGCCCCTGCTGGCATTCATTGTGTTAGAGGAATATTAGATAATCAGAAGATGGCAACACAGTAAAAATCACAAAAATTAAAGGAAGTTAAAAAAGGAAATGTTGCTTTCATCAATAATTTTGAAAGTGATCTTGCCCACTGTCAATGAACAATAGAAAGCAAATATCTTTACCTTCCATAAGTATCAGACTACCTCACAGAGATGATAATTTCAGATAACCAAAAATATTTTAAAAGAGTTCTGTACTACAGATGATGCTTCTCTACCAGCTGATCTATATTTTGCTCCAGAAGTCCCAAAACCTTTGAAATACTAATAAATGAGGTGAGGTTTTCCCCTAATAGCCCAATCACCTGTTACTGTTCTTTTAGAGAAAGCTTCTGTATCCAATTGGGTTTTTTTTTAAATTCTCATCTCCAACCCATAGAATTTTAGATTTCATACCTTTCATGTTACTGTCACACAGAAATTCCATGTCTCACCTGAAGTGAACTGTTATTTTTTCTTTTTCCATATTATCTATCTAGACTTTTAAGTAAAATTCTTTTTCCTCTAACACCTAAGTTTCCTTATGGCAGGTCTTTCCTTACTGCAGTTTCTTGCTTCCCAATTCACATCTAAAAATACTGGTACAGTTATCTGTGGAATGTGTCCACCCATTGCTGACACCAGTTCCTAAACTCCCAGTTTCTAGCATGAAATAGTGTGAGGAGCCCTTCAGTGCAGGATATTCTTTGTCTGGGTTTAAATTTTATTTATGTTCATACTGATACACTTCAGCTGTTATGAAACACCACAATTTTAATATAAATCTTGCAATTGTCACTGCTGTTCTTAAAGGGGTAGATACCCTTACCATGCAAACAGTCTGTTTTTAGTGGGCTTTTTGGTTGTGGTTGGAGGAAACTTCAATGTATGCCTTTAAAAATTATAGAGTCTTAGAATAATGGCTGGAAGGTGATCTTGATGATTATCTAGTTCTAATCTCCCTGCTGTGGGCAGGGCACACTTTCCACTAGACCAGGTTTCTCAGAGCCCCATCCAATCCGGCCTTGAACACCTCCAGGGATGGGGCATCCACAGCTTCCCTGGGCAACCTGTTCCAGTGCCTCACCACCCTCACAGTCAAAACTTTTTTCCCAGGATCTAATCTAAACCTACTCTCTTTCAATTCAAACCCATTCCCCCTTATCCTGTCACTACTTGCCCTCATAAATAGTCTCACTCCATCCTTTCTGTAAGTTCTTTACTGGCACCTGGAAGGATGATATCACAAAATACAAACAAAACAAAACAAAACAAAAAACAAACAAACAAACAAACAAAAAAAACACACCAAAATCAAAACAAAACCCAAAAAAATAAACCCAAAAAAACCCCAACTTTTAAAACTTTAACTTACTTTGGGGGTCTACAGACACGAGGCCCTCAGTTCACTGGCAAGAGCCGAGGAGCCAGACCCACCGGGAGCCGAGGCACGGCCCGAGGGCTCCGGCCGGTAACGCACCGCCCGCCCGATACCGCCGATGCTGCCCCGGCACTGCCGCGACCCAGGGGCCGTACCGGGTGGTTTGTGCTCCCTGCCCCGAGCCCAGCTGCCCTCAGCGCCGCCGCCGCTGCCCGCCCTTGCCCCGCAGCGGGCGGAGCGCAGCGCCCGCGCCGCCCGGGGGCGATCGCGCAGCGCCGCCCGCGCCGCTGTTTCGGCGTTGCCGGGAGACGGCGGCGGCCGCGCCTGAGGGAGGCCGGGCCTGAGGGAGCCGGGCCCGCCGCCCCCGCGCCTCCTTCCCTCCGCTCTGCCAGTTGTCCCTGGGCAACGGCTTCGAGCGTTTCGTGTGAATTCCCAGAAGCCTTCGGGGAAGCGTTTCGACGTGACACATGCGTTTAATCCGCTTCTTCACAGTTTATGCCGACTCCGAAGTGCTGGTGACGCTGCTTTGAGGGAAACTTCAAGTCGTTAATGCTGCTGGGCCCTGGGTAATGATGGAAAAAGCAATCAGTTATTTCTGCAGACTAAAGGAAAAGGCAAACCCAAACACACAATTTTTGAAAATTAACCAACGTGTGCAGTCTGTCGAAAATTTGCAAGCTGCTATGTTCACACCTTACTTTTGTGATTTTTCTCTACCCCGTTTCACTGTCTATTTTCAGAGCATTCATGGGGGGAAAAAAATAAAAAAAAAGAAAAAAGAAAAGTGGAAGCCAGCAGTTTTCAGGAGAAATGGGCAAAACCTCTCCAGGAGGTAGAGCACGGCGCAGGCAAACCTCTGTGAGAGCCCCGTGGCAGAGCATCAGCACAGAGGCACCGCGGGGCCCCAGGGGCGACCACCTCTCTCAGCTCTAGGCTGGTGATGGAGGAAGCGCTGCCGTGTGGAGAACTGTGCTGGTCTCAGAATAATAATTCATTCCAGTGGTCTCTTTCGCCAGGCAGGGCTGTTCTGGAAGGAATCCTAAACTGAATTCTGAAATGAAATAACATTTTCTACTTGAAATGCAGCATAATTGCTATCAGTAGCTGCAGGAGTAACAGAAACCAGGCAAATAGAATCATTTGGGGGCCTCAAAGTCAGGTAGTAATAGGTAAAGAAATTACAGCTGCTACAGTCTCTCTCCTGTGATTCCTTTTAATCACAAATAGCACTGCTTTCTCCCTAGATTTCTTACAATGTTACACTGCAAGTATAAATTTAGTTCTATTTTTATAAGCTATATCATTCTGTTGATATCATGGCAGAAACATGTCCCAGTCTCACACTATGACAAATGTGTACCATCATAACAGAAGAGCCAGTGGGTCATTTTCAGCCGTAGGCAAGACACATGTGAAGGCATCTCCTTACACTTTCAACATCATAACTCCTATAGAAAATTTATGGAGATTTACAGTCATCTTCCTTGGAAAGCAACTGCCATGACAAGTCAAGAAAAATTTATACTGACTGGTACATCTGGAGACAGAAATCAGACTTTGTTTTCACAAACTTTGTGACTGACTGCCTGACTTTCCATAAAGCCTGACCAATGTATGTCTCAGGTTTACAGGGGTTAGAAGAGTCTCACCCTAGCAGGAAAGGAAGCAGAAACTTTGGGCAGAGGCAAGTCACCAGCTTCCCTAATTTCTTCATGGACTTTTCTCTAAACAGTCAGGCACCACAGTGACAGGTAGGTGCTATGAATGTAAATAGTAAAGGCAAAAATTTGGGTTTAACTCTGTGCTGGGTGTGGCTGGGCTGCAGATACTTTTCTTCACAGCAGGGTGTATGTTGCCATGTTGTGGGTTTGTGATTAAAACTGTGCTAATAACACTCCCATTAAGCAGTGCTTGCACAACGTCAAGGCTAGCTCTGTTTTTCGTGCTGCCCTGCCAGGAGGTGGGCTGGGGCTGGGCAGGAGTTTGGGAAGGAGACACAGCTGGGGGAGCTGACCCCAACTGACCAAGGGGTGATTTTATGCTTGATCACATCAGGCTCAGCAATAAAGCTGGAGGGTGGTCTTCCTAAAGCAGCTGTTGCTTGGGGACTGGCTGGGCACTTACCTGCTGGTGGGAGGTGCTAAGTCTTTGCAGATCATTGGGGTTTTTTAAAACTTTTTCTTCATTTATTACTCAGTCTTTATCTTGAGCCATTTGTTTTCTCACTTCTCTTTTTCTAATTCTGTCCTGCATCCTGCTGTGGGTGTGGCGATACAGTGATCAAGCAGCCCACTGGTACTTTGTTGCTGCTTGGGATCTCCTTATACCAAGCACAATATCCATTACTGGGAAAGCTTATCTTTTTCTTGGCATCACTAATAGTAGTTGTTATTGCTATTTCAAATATAATTCTGGCCAACTACTAGTTGGTTAGATATTTTCCTTTTTTAATATGAACGATCACATAAAAGATATACAAATGCAGAGTCCATGTGGAAGAGGAGGGACGTGGTAATCAGGTTCACCCTGCACTTCAGTACACTCACATGGAACCATGGGCTTGGTTGTCTTTGAAGACTAAAGTGCCTTCTACAGGTAGAAAACACACAGGTACTGTCAGACTCATAGCCAGGACTTTTCACAAATTTTGTGAAGCATGTGAGTCTGTTTCATGAAGCAGAAAGGTAGATGGACAACAGCAGACAACCAGGAGAAAGTCAAGCCTGAAGAGACAGAATGAAGACTTGGTATTTTTCTTTTCATCTCTGTTTGCCATGAGAAGTGGCAATCAAACGCTGTGTGACAGACATATAATTGCAGCATTTTTACCTGTGTTTTGGGAAAATTATACAAATATATCAGGAAAAATATCTTTACATTTAATTTTGTGATAATTTTCTGAATGTGTCATTGAGTAACAACTTACTAATAAGGAAGCAAAGGGAGAGAACAAATGAGAACAGCTACAAAATGCCATGAAAATTCACAACAGACAAAGAGTCAGAAATTACAGAGTCCACAGAAAAACAGAATATTCTGAGTTGGAGGGGATTCACAAGGATCACTGAGTCCAACTCTTGGCCCTGCACAAGACAGCCCCAAGAATTACAGCATGGGCCTAAGAGCATTGTAAAAACACTTCTTGAACCAAATATTTTATTGAAATATAAGTTATTCTAATGCAAAAAATATACTAACCAAAATAATACATATTGTATTAAAGATAGGAGATTATGACATAAAAAAACTTCCTAGAGACTCAATACCTAACAGAGTGAAAAACTCTATAACTACAAGAGCTTCATTAACTACACATTTTAATGAAATTTTGTGAGTAAATTTTTGGTAAAGCCACTATAGAATTTGTGTGCTGTCCTATGAAGGGACAGGGCCAATCAGTTTGATTAATTTAAAGCTTCTGAAAAAAAACCAAAAAAACAACTCAAGTATGAATTAGAAACATATTTGAAAGAATATTGGGGAACAACATTTTAAAACATTTTAAATATTTAATTTCAAATGGGATTTACATGAATAAGCTACTGCCAAATCAAAGTACTTGCTGAATTTAAGTGTTGGAAATTTGCATGTTGAATTGTTCGAAATTATCTTTCTGCTTTTACTGGAAGTGCCACTGGGGGAGTAATTTCTCATTTCCTGAAACATCAGAAGTAGAATTACTATTTGCTGCAATGCTTGTATGAAATAATTCTTTTTTTTCATTAAAAAAATCATAATTTATGCTTTAAGAAATACCTGATGACATACAGTACAAACAGTCTTGTCATATAACATGTTTTATATCAGTCTCAAAAGACACTTAAAAGGAACTTTTCTTTTCTGACAAGAAGCAGCTGGCTTAAGGAGTGATGAATTTACAACACATCATCTTGGCATTTCAGTTTTCTGTATTACTTCACACATTAAATTACTCAATATCAATGTAAATGGACCTCTTTCTCTAGGGAAAAAAAAAGAAATCAAAACGGAGAACAAGCCTTTCCTTCTTTCGATTTGCAAGTGAGATTTGTAAGTCTTCATTTTTCATAGACACCCTGCCTGAACAAATGTATGGTATGGGAAATTGAAAAATGTTCCCCCAATGTAGTTGTATTCCCTTCTATAAAACAATAAAATTAAATTCATGAATTAAAACTTTTAGCAAATAGTGTAGCACTGTTGTTTAGAAACTGATGACCTGCAGCCACACCTAGTACCTAGTGCTGGCCATGATATGTCACATCAGTGCATGTGTATGTGTGTACTTCATAGAGACTCTCAGAACGGGACAGGTGGTTCAGCAGTGAAAATTTTAAGCCCGGAGTTGTGACCACAGAACTTCCTGTGTAATCTTGAATAAACTGCAGAAATGAAACCAATTTAGTTATTTAACAGAAATGACCAAATACTTTAGTATTTCTGTAGGTGAATTTCTACCTATGAAAATGGGGACTTCTGAAGTTCTCATCATACACAGTGTTTTGAGATGAAATTCATTACATCCTCAAAAATTGTTGCTACAGCACATAAACATTACAAAATCAGGAAGGAGATGCTTGAGTGGTATCTGGGAAATCAATATGTGGCACACTTATTCCTTAAGGCATATGTGTCCCGAGAAAATGAGAGTCACCATGACTATCACACTTTTTTGTAAAAGTAGGTTAGGAGTGACCACTGTAAGCTAATATAAATGAACATATACAAGTATGGTTTTTATCCAAAGTGGTATTTGAAAACTGTAGATATTATCAGAGATGTTGGAGGATGACTGCAAGGAATGACTGAAGGAATGGAAGAAACTGAAGAAATTTTTGACCTTATATCTAACACAGATCAGATAATTCTGCCTAAATATTTTCACATCTCTTAGCAAATATATTTTAAACCTTGTTTTCCCAAGACATAGATACTTTTAAAGGCTAAACTGAATCAGTTCTCAGGGATTCTGTTAAGTGTCATCCTGGACAGATTGTTTGATATCAGGTGTTCTCTGAGACCGCAATCTCCTGTGCCAATGAAGAAATACACAGATTGTGTTTGAAAAACCTAAGACTTTACTTGCCCAAATTTCAAGGTAGCTTCATTCTTCAAAGATTAAATATTCTGTAGTGTCCTCAGGACAAATTGTGCTGCATTGTTTCCATTCTTGTAGCAGCACCGATCCTCTGAAGCCTTGCCAAACACTGTGTTTCAGCAAGGCTGTGTTGTTTTCTGTTCTTACCTTGCATTTGAAGGCTAGAGTCACAAAATATAGAAACAGTTTAATGAATATTTTTAAGTTGATTCCATACTGCAGCATTCAAAATGAAAGTTATTCTTTTTCAAAGTCTTTTCTCTTTTAATTATATATATAGAATTCTCAGAATTTGAGGGTTTGGTCCTTTTCTTTTCCTCCCGATGTTTCTTTCAGATTCATGGGGGAAATTGAGCAATTTTTTCACTTTTCTTCAGTTCCTCTTCATTAATCTACTCTGTAATTTACATAACTCTCTCAACTCAAAAACAGTATAGAATACACAATTACAGTTGCATTTAACTTTTTCTTACTGTGCAGCTTTTAAAATCTTAAAGGAAAATATCCCTTGTATGGGTTTGGTCTTTTTTTTAATTAGGAAAACAAAAAAGAAACAAACATTTTAAAGCTTGAGGTTATACACAAGTCATAAAATAAGTTTTCCTGAGAATGTACTAGTTTGGAAGAAAGTCCCATTGTGTTGTTTTTTGCTTAAACTGGAAATTCCCTTTATGTCTAGAAAATGGGTTTGGAAATGAACCCAATATTATTTAAAATATTTTAAGTTGTCCATCTATATATTACTTTTAATCATTATTTATTACATTCTTTACTTTTACCTAGGATATGATAGATCTCTCTGTTGTCCTTTCTGATGTTAAGTTATGAGAGTATGTCAATAGCCTATTACTATTGCAAAAAGTCAGATACCTGTATTTAGGGATATCTAAATATCTTCAAGCTGCTTTCTTCCCTTTTCCCATCACAGTCAGTTAGTGGAACTTTTGTAACATTCAATGCACCTATTTGTTCCCACACCCTACAAATGATTGTTTTGGAGTGCTTTTGCCAGACTCCCACCAGTATGAGAGCCCAGTATCTTGCTGGCCAACTGCTTAACGAATGGGTAACTTGGAAGGAGCCAGCACTGCTGTCTCTGAAGCCTGGTTGCCTTACTGTTAGAATAGTGTCACTCACATTTTCAATTAGATCTAGATATAGATCTAGACCTATCAGCCAAGCTCTTCTTATATTTTTGCTCCTAAAAATGCTAGACAAAGTGGAAGAGGAGCGCAAAAAGCAAGATAAGCTGTGCTTTAGTCAGTGACCTTGAACTTCATGGAAATAAATGAGACTCTTGTTTTTGTTTTACTTGAAATTATTTTGAATTTCACACATTTCCTGTGTCAATTACTATCCAGGTCTTGGTTTAGCATTATTTGTGTTGAAAATTACCTTGGCATATTGTCAGCCTACCAAAATGCTCCATATTTCTGGATGTTAGGAAGTTGGTCATCAGCCCAGTCATTTGAGGTGTTTGTCAGGGTACATTCAGGACTTTTGGTAGGATTTGTGCACAGAATTATTTCAGAGCTGCATTTAGTTTAGGATATTGAATGAGATGCTAACCAACATTTCTTGCAATACAACCCTCCTTTGTCTTCTGCTTTTCCTGTGTTCAATTAGGTGTCATTGGATCTGGTGCTCCCTTTGACTGGAGAAGAATTGCAGTTTTTGTACTTGCCCATTCCTAACTTCTGAGTAGGTACATACTAATGCACCTTTTGCTATGCTTAAATTGGATTAGGACTAAATGCTCAGTGGTTTTGCAAAATCACTGTTGTCCAGAACAGCAATAATTCAAAGTCAGTTGCCTTACATGGCACATTTATAGAGCAGAATAGAAACTTTTCAAAGAACTTGGGAAGTTAAGGCTTGAGGATATGGTTTCCCGTGTGGAGGGTAATGGTACTGAAAAAGGCTTTTAGGTATATAATTGTGTTTTGTTGCCTACCTTATGATTAGTGAGATACACAAATGACTGTACCCAGATGGAACAAGGTCTATCTTTGTGGTACCCCAGGATCTTGTTCTTTTCACCATTCACATTCTGGGACTGTCTTGCAGAATTCAAGGAGGAGTGAGAAGGGGAAGGATGCAAGCCAGAGAGTTCATGGGTTTTAGTTCCTGACACGAGACACATGAAGCTGGAAGCTGAGCACACTCAAACCAGGGTACTCAGAAGCATTCCCTTTTTTTTTTTTTTTTTAATAAAGATGACTGATTTGAAAATATGCTGGATTTATGCAAATAATCATTTGCTTTCTAAACATTTAAATCTGTACACTAGCACTGCTTTTCATCATTTGCTGGTTTATTGTGGTGGTGTATTAAGTTGAGCAGGTAGGAGAGAAGCTTGCTTGCTTGCAAAGGGAAATCAGATTTTAAAAGCATTTACAAAATGATGGCTGGTGTCTGCTTGCAGACTTGCTGGCATATTTTAAATTTGGCCTTCATAAAATTCTGTTGGACATTTTCTAGTCTACTGATACCAAAGTGTTTATTTAATAGCTTCCCACATCATATTAGGCAAAGATTAATGTGACTATTTTTCTTGTTCAGCCCAACTTTTGAGGCATTTTTGGTTGCAAAAGCTGGTCATGCAGCCCATGCAGTTAAGCAATGGGTTAACTGTTTCCTTGTGACAGTTCCTCAGTTGCTATAGATTAGCAGAGCTGACTTCAGCAGAACCAGATCTATTTCCAGCAGCTCAGGATATGGTCTCTTGAGCTATATTACAATTAAACAAACTTGTTCAATTAGCAACAATTACTTTTGACAGTGAAAGGATAATAGAGGATTTTGCTTACAGGTGTCTCGCTTTGATCTTAGTCCATTGAACCGTTTAATGATTCTGTTTTGTTTGGTGCTGCAAGCTATCAACTAGACAAAAAAAAATTACTTCTATCATTTTCAAAGGCCTTTGCCATTAAATGTTCATGACTAAATCTATTTGTGTGTGACTTAGGAGGCAGTAGCAGCAAAAAGAGCTATAGTGAAAAACAGAGAAATGAGAAGACATGCAAGGTGCACAGAGGAGGCTGAAATGGAATGCTTGATGACAAAGCTGGAGCATGAACAGTTAGAGAAATGAATCAATGAATGGTTTTGCTTTTTCTGTTGGATTTTCCTATATTTGTGCAGGGGGCAGGGTCATATGCTTAGGATTACAGCTAATGTGCCTTTCAAACAAAAAAAGCCATTCTCTGGGGTTTATATTTTCTGTTCTCCGAGTTCGTGAATTCAATGTTGAAGTCGTTAGCAATTTATGGGAGAAGATAAATCTCCCTTCAGGTCTCCCTGACTGGACCTGAAGAATCCAGATGCAATATTTCCCCAAATGACAGCTTGATGCCAATCCTTATCTCTAGCTACCTCAGCCTGGTTGCATGCTATATTAAAAAAAAGGCTGAGAGTAACATAGTTACTGAAGACCAACAGAGATATATTGGCATTCTTTAGAACAAATATTTTATATTGGCAGATTTATAGATAGCTACAACCTTTTTTAAAATTTTCAGGAATACTCCATGCCCATGTCCACTGTCTTACTTCACTGTCACGAGTAGTAAATCTGTGCATAGTAAGTCATAATGAATCATGCTTATTAGCAATTAGTATCTGATAAAATTTCAAGTTTATTAGAAAATTGAAACCACTGGTAAGGTTTTATATATTCATATAAATTATATTTAGCATTATTCATAATATTCGGTTCTGTCTCTCCCAGAATAATATGAAAACGCTATCACAATGATTAACTGTGTGTGTTTCTGTTATTATTCTGACAGGTTTATCAGAACAGTGTATTTCAGATTTCTGTACATTATAATAAGATATGATGAGCAGGCTAGATAAGAAAGGATAAACATCTTTGAGAAGGAAAATTGGAATAGTTATATATTGTATTTGGTAAGACAGAGATCTCATTGGAAAGAAAGATGGGGGGAAAATATAACCACTGCAAGGCCATAGACAATTTTAACAACAGATTCTACTTATTTTCTACTTGGCAACCATTATATTAGCTATGGAATAGGCCGATCAAATATAAGTAGAAAACAGGAAGTTCTTTCACGTTGCAGGCGACTGTAATGGGTATTGCAAACAAAACCTAGTCATTTTTATTTGTCCCTTTCATTGTGCTAATGAGACTCTCTTGCTTATAAAAGGGTTTCACTTGGCTATTCAGCTTTCTGCCAGTTTAGAAATTGGCTAGTACTATATAGTTGTATTGTATGTTTTAGCACCTGTTGTTATGGTCATTACTCAGGGATAGTGACAATTGCCCTTTGGTCTTTTGTACATGTTGTTCTTTCCAGCCTCTCTATGGCATATTGTTTTTCGGGCTCTGAACCTGTCATCTTCCCAGCCTGAATAATTTTCTCGCTGTAGGACAGTTAGTGTCTCATCAGTCAAATACTTCACTCTGGAAGTGATTTATTCAAAGCCGTGGGGTTTTACAAAACTGTCCAGATCACTTTTCTGAATGACACAAATGATACCATTACTAAATATAATACAGACGGATTTATTGCACTGTCTGCTTAATAATAAACTGCAAGTTCTGTGCCCTGCATGGTATCAGATGTCGGTGCTTTCCATCCTGTTTATTTCAGTACCTGTGAGAATGCTGTGTGAGGCCAGGGGACAGAGGGAGCAGTGAGTGATGTGCTAACATGCAGCTGGGAAACTGGGCAGCACCGCACATCCCCTAGCAGGACCTCTGTGAGAAGAAGGCTCCATTAAGATGGCATTGGCTTGCGACAGCTTCATTCCTGCTCCATGATCTCATGTACCAAATCAAAGGATCTGTGTAAGTGCTGAATACATGTGTGTGTTGGATCCCCAGCTGCAAGAGAAGGCCAGGCAGGAGCCAACTATGGGAGCCCTGCAAGCTCTGTGAAATACTTGGCAGGTCTGAAGTCTAAATCCAGTTATGTAATAGATGTGATTATCACAGACTAGTATCTTGTACATTCACATCTTTTGGATAAAAGAGATAGAAGGCTGTAACCACATTGTGCTTATTATGCCAGAAGCAACATACAGCAAGAAAATGAGCACCATCAGATATTTTTAATTGCTCTGCTAAGGAAGGAGAGAATATGGCAATAATATCCCAAAAATTATAAAGACTTATAACAAGTCACCTAAATCCAGAAAAGAATCCTTTACTATAAGTAAAATGAGAGGTTACACTTTATGTCAGAATGCTTTTATGAGGCTGTTCATAGCTGTCAAGTTCAATCTGTAATTAATATATTGTGCTGAATAATGATTGTGTGGATGCATTTGGGGGTATTTTGGTGGATTTAATATGCAAATATTTTGACCAATGTAAACAGTATTATTAATGATTTTCCCCGTAGTTATATTCACAGAGTTATGCAGTTATTTACAGTCTAGGACCTCATAGTGGTCTGGTGGACAAGGCTTTTTATAGTTTTGATGAACACTGCCTTCATTTTTTTTAAACACTAGGTTTTTAGTCCTCCTCTCCTACATTATTTTGAACTTTTGAACTTTCCAGTGAAGAATTTCAAGCAAAAAAATGACCAAAAATATGGGAAGTTAGCAGCACTCCCTTCCTTTTGAAGAGAATCAAATCCACATCTCAGTTCCAGTCAGTGGGTTTACCTTTGTTGACTGTGTAGTTTGAGGTCCAGCCACAAACATTTCTAACTTCCCATTAGGTAGAGAGTTCAGTAAAATGCTAGTTTATTAGTTATTACTTATCTTCCCTTACTGAAGCTGTTGTTTGTCAGACCACTTTGAAAATGAGGATTTTGTTTTTCTGTGTTGATCTGTCCTGAATTTATTTCTTCTCTTTTTATATGGAATAATATAAACCAAACATCAGTTTTTAGACAGCTGATTGTCTGTACAAAATGGACAGAGGCAGTACAAAAGGAGATATCATTATTTGTCGTTTTTATCCAAAAGACATTAAAAATACAGGGTTGTTGTCTAGAAAGCACTTCCACTTTCTCTAAGAACATTATAATCAGATGGTTGGAGACAAGTATTCTATAATTTGCAGCTTAATAACCAGCTTGACAATTCTTTAAAATCATGGTCTAAGCACACTCCAAAAGAATGGAAAGAGTGAGAAACAAACAAAATGTAGATCTTTCTAGGAAAATATAACACATATTTGTATCACATATAAGGAGGAGTTATAACTGATTACCAGGTCTGGCTGTTAGTTGGCAGAGCAGGTGATATGGGCTCTTGGGTCTGGAAGGGATTGTAGGTTGTGCCAGTGATGGCAGGGACCAGACTCACCAGCACTGAAAGCACTTCTCATACCAGCATGCCAAGTACTGATACACCCAACATCTGAAACTGAGTACCTGATGGTGATTTTTTTTTTCCATTGGAATCCTTACAATTTTCTTTTATTAATTTCAGTGTATTTTGTTGAATTGTTTCCTTTGTTATTCTGTTATTTTACAAGTTACATACAAACTGGGCACTAGGGCCTCCCATATAGTTGCCTGTATTTGAGGTACTCCATATCTTTTCAGACATCCCAGAGGATCTCAGGAATCCTCAGGTAGCTGCCAAATGTTGTGTATGATTAGTTCTCTCTCTGTAGTGTCCAGACAGAGGCCATGATGGGTTTGCAAGGAACTGGGACATCTCAGAGATCACCAGGTGCCTGTGTGCAAGTGTGTGAATAAGACCTTTGTGATGGACTTTATATTGCAGAATTATGCATTTATATAGAGTACAACATCCTGCAGTCTTCTCCAAAAATACAACCATCAAAATGCCTAAAGAGTACTGGACTGAAAATGAACTTAGATTGATTAAGAGCCTTTGCAGTATTTTTATTGTTGTTACCTAGACTCTTTCCAAAAAGGTCCCTTATCTGTGGGAACTCATATACTTTGAAAAACTGTTGGGATTATTTATATTGTTATCTATACCCATGTAATTATTTAATTGAATGTAATTTCTGACATAGCATATTCTGCATATTCCTTAATCTTCTAATCTGTATCACATCATTTTAAAGAAAGCTACTGACAAACACTGCAACCCTTCCAGTTATGCCTCATCTGGCAGCTTCTTCAAAAAATCACAATAACTGAACTTTGTGCAGAAGAATGTGGAGGGCTGGAAGGCATTCATGCACCAGTTCAGTGGACTGGTCATGGCCTATGATTTGCCATGCAGATCTGCCTGCACAGGCAGAACCTAGTGGCAGAATCTGACAAATGGGCAAGCAAATATGCTGTGCTGTGGGGGAGAGATAAGCAATACTGTGATGAGACACAAAAATGTAGTAATGTCAGAATTGTGGTCAGGGAATACCATAACCACTGTATCTTGTCTATACTCAATGGAGCAGGGGGGGGAGGCAGCAGGAAGGAATATGTATAACAGATGGCCTGAAAGCAGCAGTTTTGATTTAATCAGGATGGAGGATTATGAGGATCTAGATGACAGATTTAGTGTATAGATGCAGATATAGAAGCTAGATATGAGAAGTATTACTGTGGTAGGAGTAGCAAACCATGCACATAGGCTTAGAATTTAGTTGGAAAGGACTATTGGAGGTCACCACATACAGCCCCTTGCTCAAAGCAGAATCGGCTTTTAGGTTGCTGTGGGTAGTCCCACTGAAGTCTGAATATCTTCAAGGATGGATTCCTGCTCTTTCTGGACAACCTGTTCCTGTCCCTTCGTACTCTCACAGAGAAATTTTTTTCTGTATCCACTCAGAATTCCCTTTATTTGAACCTGACTGTTGTCTTTTCTGTGTGCAGCTCTGAGAAGAGTCTGGTTTCATCTTTTCTGTAAACCCAGATAGGCAGTTGAAAACAGAATCTGGATTCCCACTTAGTCATCTCTCCTCCAGACTGAACAAACCCAGATACCTCAGCTTCTTGTTGTATGTTGTGTTTCTGGTCCCTTAAACATCTTGGTGTCTGTCTGCAGGACTTGGTCCAGTATGCCTGTATTGTTCTTGTACAGTGGTTGCCAAAATTGGACATGAGTGTCAAATAGAGGGGCCCGCTCCGTTCTGTGAGCCAGGAGGCCGTGCTGCTGCTCATGCAGCTTTATGGCAGCAGCACTGCTGCTGTACTGACAGAGCCTGGAAACAGGCAAGCTGCAGAGAAGCAATCTTTGTAACCCTAGTTTCTGAGAACCATTAAAAAAGCCCAGATCTCATTAGGGCTCTTTTATATCTATCATGATGTTGGATAACTCATTTAAAAAGACAACTGAGAGTTGTCCTAGCATGGGTGAGTTGCCTAAACTGTCTAAAGGAAACTGTAACTGCAGTGCTGAGGATAATATGTGGTGGTTCATCAATTGTTTTTTTGCTAACAAAACCTGAAGTTAGGAAATTCACCAAGGCATACAATGCAAGGACATTATGAACTCTGAATAATAAGAGAAAAGTTATACAAACCAACAAAAACAGTGAATTTTCTATCCAGTGAAAAAATAAAAAGCCGTATGTATTTTAAATCCAGTTTATCTAAAGTCTAGTGTATGAAAATTCAGTCAGTCCATCCATGACTAAAAGGAAACAAATATTTTGTTTTATAAAATTCTCCATAAAATGGTATAACAACTTTATCTGTAAATATTATGACTGGAGATTATTCTCCAGATATGAGGATATGAATGTAAAATATGTAAGTAGCACAGTATAACTAATGGTGTTTATTTTTACAGGATTCAGGCAAGAATCATATATATTAGGCCTGTTTTCTATTTACAGTGCTATTGTGAAATTGTTGAATGTCTCTTGAAAGATGCTGAGGACCCTCAGTTTCCATTGTTGGACTTTAACTTCAATATATATTTTAAAAGACTATGTGAGCTCTTAAGATGCTTAGTATATTGAAATAAAAGTGCCTTAAAATATTGCTCTTTTTCAATACAAAACAGATGGTGCAGATCCCTGATGTAATTTAATCTAAAGCAGCCTTGGTCTTTGTCTGTGGTTCTGTCATCATTTATTTTCTTTTGTACTCAGTTCTATTGCAGACTGAAATCACAAGGCAGAAGTCAGAGGTATGTGGAAACCTTCATTTCCACTTTTTAATTCTTGACCAGTAATACTTGGTTGAATCTTTTGTGTTCCCTTTTGACAAGTATCATGGAGGATCTTTCTTGGGCTTTGCATCAGATTAGTTTAGGCTCCATCATGATTTCCTTCTTAGTTTAGTATTTGTAATACACAACAGCAGAAGGTGCTGTGCTGCTAGGTGGCAACTTCTGATTTTGTGAGGTGCACTAGTACCAGCTCTGGAAATATATCACTCGGTATTTTTTTTTCAGTTGTTTTAGTTCTGATTAATGCTAGCATAAAATCAGAATGAGACTGGCAGAATTATTGTGGATTTGAGTTCACTTATGTATTTATTTATATTTCAGTGACTCCACTTTTAATTCTAGGTGATATACCAAGCTAAAAAAAAAACAAACCCAAGCAAAATTTAATCTGATATACAGTACATTAATAAAATAAAACTGCATTTGCAGGATTTAAATAAACCATCAGTAAAAGCTGCATGATGGAATTTTAGTCTTAACTAAGCAGAGATATGAAAACCAATTTCCTCGACCCGTTTCAGGGTCTCAATGATGTCAGGTCTCCCACCTCTCCCTGCTTGCAACCCTACTGTCTGTTAAAGCAACAGAGAGATGAGCATACGTGTTCAGGTGTAAAAATTGTGATAACACAGCATATATTTTTTCACAGATCTAAAATACCTGTCCTCTGGTTGGCATGACAGAGGCTACTGTCTAATGGCAAAGAGTTCTCTACTATGTCCACATTAGTGGGTAATTTGGTGCAATAAAAGGAAGAGCTATTGAGCTGAACAATTCTGAGGCCTGTACATCTACATTTTATGCAGTCCAGGGGGTTTACTGTGCAGCAGTTTGAAGTTGGACTGCCAAACCCCCACAGTCATCATGACCACAGATGTGATCTGAAACTCCCTGAGGCTATGTCTAAGTTAGCAGCTTGTGTGCTGCAAGAAAAGCAGGCCTGCAGAGGGAAGTAGCTGGTGCTGAGGACCACACTTCATGTGTTTCAGAGGGTGTATTTCAAATTGTTTCTCATCTGATCTTATACACTGAATGTCCATTAATAGCTGCAGTGCCCTAGGTGAAACTGAGGTACATTTCCTAGTTTAATTTCACCTACAAGGAATCCAGTTTAGGCTGTCTGAGACTCCTCTGCAGTGCAAATCAGAGTGGGGCAGCCAGGAGATCTGCTTCAAACACACACTTTTGATGGAACTGACTCACTGCAATGTCATGGTGCTCTGGAGCAGCAAGAACTGTTACAGTCTCATGTGTCCCCAGCAGGGCTGAAGTGAAACTGGTAGCCATATGGAGCACCATCACCAGGCAAGACATTCCTGAAAGGAAACCCAGTTAGCATAAACACTGTTCTGTGGACTGCAGCAGTGTGCAGGAATTGCCTTGACTCAAAACACAGCACTAATAGAGATGCAGTTGTAGCCTGGGTTTTGTGGCAGAACATTCAATTCTTCTTGGCATCTAAAATGGAACTGAAGCAGACCAAGTTTCTGCACTGGGACTTGGAAGGCAAGGATGAGAAGGATTTCTGGAGATGGGTTTCAAAATTAATCTGTGTGCAGACTTGACAATCCAGTGCCTTGACACGGCCCTAGGCATTTAATGAGATCATATACCATGAATTTTTCCCTCTGTAGAATAACACTGGTGGAAGAACTTCCTGGACTTCTGAGCCCCTTCTAGCCTGAAAGAGCAGGGGCAGTGCCTCCTGGAAGCGGGGCAGTGCTTCATTCCAGAATTTTGATTACAGGGATTTTTTTTTTGTTTAGTTGGTTGCTTGGCTGCTTTATTGTTTGGGGTTTTTTTTGTTTTGGGGTTGGTTGTTTTTTTTTTGAAAACACAGTTGCCATTAGGTAAAGATTCAATATGAAAGTTCTTCAGCTGCTGGTGGGAGAAGATCACAGGTGTGTAATGGCCTACATCTGAAGTGTAAACAGGTGGCTTTGTGTTTAAGGACTATAATAGCTGTTATGAAGAAGACAAAAGTTTTTAATTACAAACTAATTTTTTTTCGATAGCCTGAAAATGTCTTATTATAAACCACACTCACTTTGGCTTTTTTTAAAGTGTTCATTTATCATTGTTTACACACTATAGTTACAAAATATATCTGGTACCAAGAATAATTATAAGTCAATAACCACAATATTCACCTCACAAGCAAAAGAAAGGGTTTTTTAATGTATCTAGACCCACATTAAAATTTAATGCATTATACTTTTTAGCTAAGTAATGTCAGGTAAATTAGAATGTGTTTAGCTAAGTAATGTCAGGTAAATTAGAATGTGTTCATGTTCTGGGCCTTGTATGAGACATCCGGACAATCTAGTATAAAACTATTTATAATTATGGAAAGTGATAGGCAAAGACAACTGTTGTAGTGTCAGTAATGATTAGTAAGTGGTTCTAATTTTATCTAACTGCATTTTATTGATTTTCAGATAGTTTTTTGAAGCTTAATCTTCAAGTGCTAAGCAAGTTGTTCATAAGATCATATTCCCAGTGATTCCACTGAAACCAATCCAGACAAAAATACTTTTATTTAACTTTGAACATTTTGGAAGGCTATTTCCACACTAAATTAGCAATCATTAAGATTTGTTGTAAAAATACAATGATTTTTGATCCATGCTGCTATTTGGAAACTCTTTATTTTACAAACTTGCCCATCAAAACTTAAGAACGGTTTTCAAAAATACTGTAGCTCAAACAAGATTTTTTGAATAGTTAATCTCTTAAAGTATTTTGTTTTGCTTGAATCTACACACCTGCCTAATGTTTGCTATGTAATAATTTTGTTTTCTTCTCTAGTGGCATAGACCTGATCCATTAAATGAAAATCATTAGACAGCATTCACTCTGTTAGAAATAGAGCAAAGAATTTTTGTACAAGTATTAATTTGGGACAAGAGTATCCATAGAAGTGCTAAAGCCAGAAACTAAAGTTCTTCAAAACCATAATCATATAGACACCTGATTTGCTTACATCCAGTGCTTTATAAATAGTTTTTAATCGAGATCCTATTGGTTTTCCTGTGTAAATTAATGGCAACATATCTGTTGATTTATGGAATTTCAGGATTAGATCTAAGTACTAAGGTAATTATAACAAAGACTTGCAGGCTTACAGTAAAACAAAGAAAATTCTAATCTGTTGATTGACACATTATGTCAAGTGTTTAACCAGCTTGCCTATTAATGGCTGTCAGCTAACAAACACCACTTTAATTAGTTTAATCAAGAACCTTATTCAGAGAAGTGATAGCTGAAATTGTCAAATGCTGTACAAGCTGAATATGCCAGAGCTCTCCTGGTCACCCAGAGGGTGAGTGAGTCCAGGCCAAGCAAATCTCTGCTGTATAAAGTATATTGTTATTTATTTGTTTGTTTGTTACCCCTCACACCTCATCCTCTCAGAGAATTGAACCTGGCACAACTTGCTCTTAAACTTTCCCATTAACTTCTTAATAGAAAAAATCTCCTACATCTGTATTGAACTGTCTTTTTGAATACCTCTTTGGAGGGGCGGACATGCTTCAGGTACCGGAGTGCTAAGGAATGATCAATTTTTGTACTATAGAAATGGTGTTTATGTGCATACACAGCAGTGTATGTGTGTAGGTAGGGCAGATATTTTCAGGGGGGCTACAGGAGAGATGGAAATGCATGTGCTGCACATCCTGGCCTATTTAATGGTGCAGGAAGCAAGGAAGGAGGGATAATCTGCGCTTAAAACAATGTGACAGGGACAAAAGAGAATAACGTTTGGGATCACCAGCGCAGGATGAATTTCAGAAGCTTTTATCTTTGATGAAATGTTACTTTAATTGTTTCTCTTTGAAATGTGTCTCATTTCTGATGGCTGTTTGTGAGGAGAAGTAGCAATGTTCAGCGCTTAATGCATTGGATGGAGAGATCTGGGATTTATCTGTCTCTGATTCCCTGTGTGATCTCCAGTTAATCATTTCCTCTCCCTGTCTCAGTTACCTTATCTGTAAAGTGGAGTTAATAATCCTTTCTATCACCCAGTGCAGAGTGAAGTTAGACAATTCAATTAATAGTTGTAAAACTAATTTAGCTGCTGGGGCAGAAAATGATAAAAAATGTAAGGAATTATTCATAAATGTGGTAAGCTATCACTGTACAAATCTGAGGAACAAATGTTCTGCTTCATATTTTTACCAAATTCTGCTAACTTACTTGCATCACCATTTGTCTTTCTCTTAGTTAACATATTTAAATTAATGTAAGCAAAATCTTTTCATATGGAGTATTATATTAGCTAACTGCTAATATCAATCAAGATTAAAGGTATGGGCCATATGCTACCTCAGTAGAACACCAGTGATTGTAAATGTGAAGTTGAGACCCACTGAGGTATTGGGTGAATTTGGCTTAGTCTTTGGGGTGGTTTTATTTTTTTTTTTAGCCAAATAAAATATTATCAGACAATGGACTACGAACAGTATTTCACACTGCTACTAATTCAGTATATTTTGATTTTCTATTGTAACAACCATACATCCTTAAGACTGTCAGAGACATTAATATAGCTTAAAGCTTTCTGTTTACTAACTAGCTGTACAGGCTTCCATAGAAGTAAACAAAAATCCATTGTGTCCTTAGATGATTGTTCCTCTACATGCAATTGTGTATATAGGAGGAAGGCTAAAAGCAAGTGCAGTGTTCTATTAGCTGCCTGGCTTCGATATGCATGTTGCAATAAAGAGCAATAAGGGGTATACTTGTGGAAGTAGACCTTGTTGAAATTATAAGGCTTTACAAAAAGATTAAGGTATTGCAGGGATGTGAGGGATCAGAACAAAGATTCATAGAATCACAGAATCATAGTGATTATATGAATATGCTGAGTTGAAAGAGACCCATTAGGATTATTGAGTCCAACTGCTGGCCCTGCGCAGGGCACTCCAAGAATAACACCATGCTCCTGACAGCATTGGCCAAACACTTCTTGAATTCTGTCAGGCTGGTGGTGTGAACACTTCCCTGGGGAGCTGCTCCAGTGCTCAGCCACCCTCTGGGTGAAGAACTTTTCCAGATATCCAGCCTAAACCTCCCCTGACTCAGCTTTAGGCCACTCCCTCAGGTCCTGTCACTGGTCACAAGAGTGAAGAGATCTGTGTCTGCCCCTCCTCTTTTCCTTGTGAGGATGTTGAAGACCACAGGGAGGTCTCCCCTCAGTCTCCTCCAGGCTGAACAGACTAAGTAACCTCAGCCACTCCTTAAAAGGCTTCCCCTACAGACCCTTCACCATGGCTCTCCTTTGGACACTCTCTAACAGCTTTATATTGCGGTGCCCAAAAATAGCTCTTCCAAATGCTATTTGAAGAACAGATTGCAAAAGCTGTGATAAAAACCATTATTGAAACTCCCCCCCGCCCCTCCCCCCCAAAAATGTATCCGTTATTATCTGTGATACTTTTCCTGAATATTATGCTGCTTCATGACATCAGCATCAACACCAGCGGTCCCTGTCCTTGTCTACCTCTCTGGTCTACACTGGCGGTACATGAAGTGTCTCCTGATGGAGATGAGGATTGCTGGACCAGCTCCTCCTTGCTTTCAAGGCTGATTTCATATTAGCCCCAGGCTCAGCAAATGATACTTTGTAGGAATACAGAGTGAGATGCAGCCTCTCATGCATGAAATATTAACGGAAGTGGCCAAGATAAAAAAACTGCTATGACCAGATCTAAGACTTGAGTGTGCCTCCCAAATTTCAAGCTGAAGATGAGCTTGAGGCAAGAGCTTGAAGTCTCCGGTGAACAAGACTTGCATCATTCCTGAGCTTTGAGTGACATGGGCAGAAAGAGCAGAGATCACAGGGGATGGCAGGGAAAGTCAAGCTGTTGCATATATCCAACACTTACAGTGTTAAGAGAAGGAAGCAGGGTAATATGTGTTCCTAGTATGCTGGTACAATGTTGGTTTTGTCTATAGCAAATGGGTAAAGAACATTTCAAGTACCTAATTCACTGTGCTAAGAGTGTTGTGCCCTGCAGGTCAGCAGATGACTGTGAGGCAAGGCAGAGATCAGCACAGTTGTCGTGGTCAGCTGATACTTTCTGTTATAGATATTTTTTTTCTGTTATAGATTTTTTTCTCTTGTGTTACTTGTAGCTTTGCACATCCCCAGCATTTGTGGCTGAAAAGGTCCATCTTGCACGGAAAAAAAAAAAAAAAAATTCAGACAGTCAATTTTCCCTTCTTATAAGATTGGTATATTCTTATACACTCACAGATTGCTCATGTTCAGTAGAGAAATTTGCATTTTGAAACTAAAAAAATGTGCAAATTCCACCTTCCTTAGGGTAGTCACGTGTCTGACAGCTTCCAGGATTGCCAAGACTTCACAAGACCATCTTTGCAACCTAAGGACTCAGACAAAGCTGAACTTTCTTTATGTTGAGCTATACTTTGGAAGAGGTGTAGCTGAACTTGAAACTAATCCTGTCCTATGTGAAATCCATTGATACACACAATAAATAACAAAACAGATGCAGTTTGGGCTTAAGAACACATGCAGTACTGAGAGCTGAGAATATTTTACTAGGGAACTTGTAGAGTGACTGCAAGCTTGCCCTGTGCTTGTACAATTTCCCAGGCATGTATCCCATCAGTGGACAAAGATAGTGAGCCGGTAAAGCACAGTTGAATAGGAAAGTATGAACCAAAAAAACCCAACAGAAAAATCAAGAGGTAAGTGGGAGGCTGGCAGTCTAACCATTACAAAAGTGGTGCAAACATGCCTGCAAATGTTTTTTCTTTAATTAAATAAATATTTCATGACAAAACAGTATGTTCAGAAAATCTCCACTCAGTCCTATAAATAACATTCCAAGTCAGGATGATTTCTGAGCCTCTTCTCTCTAGTCAGGGGCTTCTTTCTCTCAGATTGTTTCTGGTTAGTTGAGGCAGCTACTGCACCTTTGAGATAGACTTAGATACAGGAAGACTGAGTGTGGCTACATAAAAGCAGCTGCATTCCAGTATAATCATGCAAATTGGGTTGGGGTGATGCCCTAGAAGTTCTGTACCAATAGAGACTATTCCATATAATGCTTATATGACCCAAAATACTGATTAAACTATAGGTTCTCCAAAATGCTGTGAGGTCGGGGGGATTTTTCACCCTTGAAAAAACACTCTAAATAACACTCTGGTTTCCCATCTAAAAAGGTGCGTGATCACCCACTGAAGTATAAAAATAAAGTGCACATTTTCAAAGTCATAAAATAGAAGCATTTGGAACGGAAGTAATTAAAAAGACAGCCAGTACACTTCCTGTGAAGAAATTAATTTCTCTTGTTTGTACCATTGACCTGTCCTTACTGTTGTTTCCTGTAATAGGAGCCAAATGCCAGACACCTAATAGTGTTACTCTTTCTAGGTTGCCTCATCAGAAACAAATCTTTCCCCACATGTTGTTTATTGTGGTTTGGTTTTTTTAAGCAGGCTGATCTTTCTTCATAGCCAGAACTGACAGTTTCCAGTGGCTCTTTTATAGCTGATATACAGGTAGGGCTTTGGCAGAGCTTCATCTCTAACTTTGGGTGGCAACAGCAAGAGGTCTCTGTCAGACCAAGTCATCCTAACCTCCTTGCATATTCCACTGAGAGGAAACAGAAACTTTCCAAGCATGGTCCAACTGTCTTGCTACAATGATAATTAGATCTTCAGTGCTTAGAAAGGAGTCCAGATGACTAGTTCAGATGAAGAAGTCTTCTGAGTTGAAAAAAACCACCCTCTATTGAAATTAAACTCTCCCTGTCCTTTGCTATTCAATAGGTTTCAGTATCAATGTGCTTCTAAGCATAAAAGCAAAGCTTTTAGAGAATTACAGCCGAGAGGAGAGGAGAGGAGGGGAGAGGAGAGGAGAGGAGAGGAGAACTTGAGGGAAGTGATGAAAAGATAACAGGTTTCTTTGACTTATTAAAAGCAACTGCATTTCTTTAGAAATTATAATAATAAGGAATACATTTAGCTTCCAACACTTCCAATGAAAAGAAGAAAATAGATACTTCTGAATAAACATATTTGAAGAATAGATGTAATGTCTTGCAATGTTGATGTTAGCCATGCTGTAACAAGAGAAAGAATGAGTGACAGCAGCTCATTACGGTGACATCCAGATCCAGATATTCTTAAAAGAATACTTGCAGAGTAAGTACTAGGTGAACTCAGAACACTAACAGAAAATATATATGAAATTAAGAATTTCAGTGTATGAAAAATAAAGTATCATATGCTTCCCTGAGCATTATTTACTATATCCAAAAAACCCATAATAATGCAGGAAAATTGGCATCATTTTCTGAATATAATGGGAACTCTGAAATTGCTTCAAAAATTCATTAAATGAGACCTTAAATAATTGCTTTGACAAGTAAAGAAAAAATTGAAGTTACTTTTTTGGCATTTCTCTTTGGTACAGCTACTGTTTCCATTTCAATTAATGTCTGGAAAGTTGCAATTCACTGCAATAATCTAATCTCAAGAAAGCACAATTTAACCTGGGACCAGAAAAACTATTAAGCATTATTATAAGCTATAAAAAAATGTCTGTGATATGAGGAATAAGATATTCTGTTCTGTGTGAAGTGAATGGTGAGCCCAGGTATACAAATTTAACAATGATTTGAGATTAATTTTCCTTTACATTTTTTTGCTTTTGCAATATTCATTATCCAACCAAGATTTAAAGAGACCACTAAAATATTTAGAATAGTCAAAATTTCATAGCAATTTGTGACATAAATGTAAGTTGAAGATGTGCTTCAGATGCTTGGATTTTATCTCAGCTATCATGTCTTGATTATTCAGGTTCATTAATTAGTGGAATTACAGAAATGTCATTGAAGTCACCTTGTAAATGTCAAGCTGAATGTCAGCTGACAGCTGAAATGGTGACATTACTGAAATGCTTCATATGAGGGTACTTTTTGTCACAATAAAAATGTTTTCTGTCCACTGAGACAGCTGTGACTCAATTGTACCTAATTTTACACGTATAGAAGAACAGAAAGGATGGTTTCTGCTTTTGAAGGCTGTGGGGAAACAAATTCATGATCTCAGTATGAAAATCTATTGTAGAACCTCTTCAACGTTTCAAGTTGCACACTTCAAAATAATTAATTTGTATGTTATTTAATATTATGTTGGTGACTTTTGATGAAATGAAATCAATAGGTTTATGTTCCAACCTCAGTGTTTCTTTTTATATATTAGTACAACCCCTAATTTGGGGATGAGGGGGTTAATTCCACCCTATTTATCTAATTGTCTACCCATGCTGAAACAAGCAGAGCAGCAGCACTGCACTTGACTATAAAGTGGTGGAGTTTTTGATTCTGCTGGCACACTGGAAGGTTTTTGGACCATTGTGCAAATTACAGTATAATGCAATACTCTAGAAGAAATAATTATACCCAGCCTCTGTGAGCCAGAAATCTCACACGAAAAATTTGAGCCTTTTAATTTGGTTACATATAATGTATGAAATGCAGTTCTTCCAAAGCTATTGGAACCAGGGGGAGCAATATGATTATGGCTCTATTAATACATTTTTCCATTTAAAAACTGGGATCAGACCTGAACAGAACAAAAGGATGAGCTACAATTTCAATGCTAGAGACTGGTGTGTGGGATAATATGAAGGGAAAAACACAGCATATGAGTAACTGCTCAGTGCCTTTGCATGTCCTGAATATCTACTCCCTTAGCTGCCCTACAACAGCAATTTATACATTACAGGTATGACAGGTAATACTTAATCATTCCCCATTTTTGTCCCCCAAATCTTTAAAAAGGGTAAGAAATAATATTATTCTATGTGTGGTAGAGGAAGGTGGTATTTGTGGTTCTTTTTACTATTCTTTTAAAATAAGACATGAAAAAGCTACTTTGCTTTGTTATGGCTAAGGCAGATTCAGATTAGTTATATACCAATGTGGTTCTCATATTTTTTTAGTATATTTTCTTTTGACAAACTTGTAGCCAGCACTGTAGCAGGTTCCTATATTGCAAAAGATGAAGGGTATATTCTCTTTAATTTAGCAATATTGAGTTGCACCTTATTTAGCCATTAGTTGGCTGTTGGCAAGCAAAGGATGCATCCAAGCCTCTGAAAGTGCAAAAAAGCAGTAAGTTTCAAAGGGTACCAATGGGACACAGAGGCAGTGTGCCACACTGGCCTCTGAAATCAAAACTGCAGTATCATCACTGTGTGCATGATATTTGTAAGATGCCACTAATCTCAAAAGGCTGAAACTTCCATATAGTAACAACATTTTAATTACATGTGATTCTCAAAGTTAGTGAAACTACGGTAAAATATGTCTAAATATCTATTGCTAAAACAAAAGAGTGGAAGAAACAGAACTTTGCACATCACAGGAGGTCTCAAGCAAATTTCAGGTTATTCCATTTCATTCTTACAGATGCTGAGCAATTAATCCACACATTTAATCACAGTATAATGAAAGAGATACAGAGATAGAGAAATACAGTGTCTGTAGAGAAACAGAAGGGTCTTAAAAAAATTTGTTGACTCTTTCTGCATATCCAATGACAAACAGAAAACCTCCAAGTTTACTGTTTGAGAAACAGTATGTTTACTGAAAGAGAACATGCTCCTAAAGATGGTGTTTCAGAAGTGTAGTGCTGATGATGGCTCCTGGCTATTGTGGCCAAAACACACCTCAGAGTATGCCTAAGGCTGTGATTACCTGATAAATTACCCTGCCTACCTCCTTGCCTCTCTCTTGTGCTGGTGTTGGTACTCATCTGATCCACAGTGCACCAGCTCAGGGACTTACTCAAGCACAAAAAGTGCTGTTTTTTGTGAACTGGATCTGCCCAGGCTGAGCCATGCAGCAGTGGTAGCACAAGGGAGGGAAGGGGAATAGGGTGGGAGAGGTGAGGGGTGAAGTGTTGCTGAATTGTGATGGAACTGCAGCGTAAGTGAAAGTTAAGACAAAAGATCAGTTAGTGACATGTTTATACTTGTTGAGGTTAGAAGGGACCTCTGAAGGTCATCTGGTCTAACCCCTCTGCTCAAGCAGGGACACCAAAAGCCAGTTGCCCAGGAACACATCCAGAACGCTTCTGAATATTTACAAGAGGGAAGTTCTTTTTCAATTATGCCAAGAATAACGTTTTTTGTTTCATAATAAGTTTTCTAGGAGTAAAATGAATTCATGTGAAGCTGACAGATAGATGATATGTTGCTCCCCTGAAAGGAATGAGTACATGGCCAAATGGTTTTATGACAAATGCTTTGAATATCTGCAGAAATTTTCAGATTTGGGACTCACAGAAGCTGGACTTCTCCTCACATGGAAATTTAAGAATTGAGTAGTCCAGTTTTAGCTTGGGAAAACTGTTCCCAAAGATCTAGATTTTAATCCAGACAACAATGCTTTGGAACCCCAAATCAAGTCCTTCTCTAACATCAACAATTGTCCCACTAGGTACAATTAGATATGCTGCTGGTTTGGCAGAAATCAAGCCTAAGGGCTTGATGGCAACGTGACATCTCTCCTGGTAGTAGGGTAACTGTTGGTGTTGGTGTCCCCAGATGGCAATGAAGTGAGTGTTCTCTACAGAAAAAAGGGAGGGAATCAGAAGGGTGTTTTAAAATGGTCTTTGAAGGTTGTGTGTCATCCAGAGAAACATACAAAACAGATTCCAGCCTGAAAGGGGAAAACTTAACAGATTTTTAACAGAGCAAACCAAGCCATAAGTCATAGACTGTTTAAGATTATTGTATTGTACAGTTGTCCATGGTGGCTGAAATTCAGAGATCTTAAAAAATTAGGAAATTGAACCACGTAAATCATCTGATAAACAATGTAACTTTTTAGAATATTACTAAAAGGGTAGAGGATTAAAAGGCATTAGTAAACCTTTGGATCAGGTCTCGAAGGGTTTTGACAGTGGTGTGAAGAAAGAAGCTTGAACTTAAGGCTTTTTTGTACATGAACAATAAAGTCCTTCACTGGGTAAAGAGGACTGGGGTAGAGCGGTGGCTGTGGTGAGACCATCCCACATCCCAGGCTGAGAGGCCTCTGGGCAAGCATAAAGCACTGCCTCTTGGCAGGAGGCAAACAGGAGCAAGAAAGCACAGGATACCAGATTCGCCCATATTGTCACAGACTGGCAAAGACTTGTGCCCTGCTTGCCAGAAGACACTGATTCATGCTCCTGACTGCCATTTACTTGTATGGCAAGTTTATTCTAACCTCTCAATGTCTGTTTTCCCCATCTGCTAAGAAACAGTTAATTAAGAAATCAACTGTAATTTGTTCCCTGTTTTAAAAAGCTAATATAATACATAAATAATACTAGTAACTTCCTTTGGGATACATTATAAACTTTTCCTAAGATAGCAACAGGTCTTATATGTCCTGTCAGCTAAATCTTCAGGTTTCTCTCAGCAGGCAAAATGTCCATTCTGGAAATATCCACAATGTTGGAAATTTCTCCCTATCAGGAAGCTAACAATGCCAAAACTGGTTGTTTCTAGCCGTAAAGATGGGAGGTGCACAGTTTCATTTAATTTCAGACATTAAGTCTGCCTGCTCCCTCTTTTTTCATTGCAGCAGCTTCTCATGCTGTGGTCACTTGCTATGCACTGAGACCCTGCTGTATCTGACTTCATAGTGGCTCAAGGGCTTACCTCCTTTTGGAATAGGCCCTTTCCTTTAAGCCATCAATTTTTATTTTCAAGGCAAAAATGGTTTTGCCAAGACCAGTGTAAGTAAACCCCAAGGCACCCAATGGATCTCATGCTTTGGGTAAAATTCTCCTCAATCAGAGTGATTTTCCTGAGTAAAAATCAGAAGAACCAGTCCTCAGATGCTGTTATTCACATTTTCTTCACTTTAGGTACCAGCTTGAAGTAGTTTTAGCATAAGATAGCTCTTTTTCAGGTAGTTCTTTTTATCAGAATGTTTTTCAAGTGCACTTCTGCTCAGGTGAGAAATGCGTAATCAGTGATACTTTCCTATTCCTCAGATCCCTCTTTTGTATATATTGGGTGAGATGACTCTTTACTGAAGTGGTTGAAATATTGTTACAGTGCTTCACTACCTTCTACAGCCCAGAGCTCATCTTTTTGAAAGGACTTTGGGCATGACCAAAACTCTTTACTGAGGTGCAGCCCAGTCAGTTCACCAGGTGAAGTCAACGGGGGCACCATTTATGCTGCTGAACTCTGAGATTCAGAAATAAGTGGAGAAAAAGAGAAAAGGAATCTCCAAATGGGAGGCTAAGTTTTGAGATTGATCATTACTTTTAAGCTTGAAAAATTTCACCTGGGCATCATTGAAAATATGCCTGCATGTTAATGGACAGTATTCAGGAATGAGATTTTAAATCTTAAAATTTTCTATTCATGTGAAACTCTTGTGAAATTTTCTATTCAGTTATGAAACTCTCCAGGACAGTGGTGAAACCTTTAGAAACTGAAGCTTTTAACTGGTTCAGCCATGGACTTTAATCCCTTATGCTCATGTTATTTACATGGCTGTAAATTTCCACATATATTCTAAACTTATTTTATATTTAATGTATCTATCTGCTTTGTTAGACTGTAGCCTACAGTTGTTAAAGCGTTGTTATTGAAACACTTGGGAATAATCTCAGGGCTGCAGTGTAGAGAAATTACTTTCTCTATAAGATTCATAGGAGAATATTTTTTATCTTTTCAATGTTTACTGTTGCTATATTCATAATTACTACTTACGTATTACTGCTATTATTATCTGACTAGTGGTGTGGTATTTGGAAGAATGGTAGGAACTTAGCATACAATTTCTGTGGGTACCAGGTGAGATACACTGAAGCTAGACAGGGAATACTGTCAGGGAAAGGTGCCTGTGGCACTCCTGCAAAGCAGTGAAGAGCTGACCCGTGTAGCTCTCCCTGCATGGCACAGAGGGGCTCACATTCCCCCCTCCTGTTAGGGTTAAGCACAGCACTGACCGCTCCTGTACCATACACTCTGCTCCCTGACATGCAAACACTGCCCTCTTCGTAGAAACTAAATTAACATACAAAAGACTACATATATTTTTTAATAGTTTCTCATACAACAGATACTCTGACTTGGCTTTTTTCCTACTTTTCCTTAGAAATTGTTGGAAGCAACAATATTTCAGGCTTATTGGAATGCGTAGAGAAATACATCTTTCTCCTTGAAAGATGTGTTTCAAAGTAATACTACTTTCTGCAAGTGAACATAATGAAGGACAGAGCCAAGAGGAACCTAGTAACTGACAGAAAACATCCCAGTAATGGATAAGAGAGCAAATTAATAAAATGCTGGTATGATAAGCCATACAAATTGTTTCTTTTCTCTGAGCAAAAGGGGAAACACAGCTTTCTATCTGACAGTGGGTCAGTTTGATGACATACTTCATGACACCTGCTGTCTGAGTAGAAGATATTTAATTTCATTTATAAGGTAATTCTTGTTTCAAAAGAACAGTCTCATTCATAGTTTCTCTGCTACTTTTTTTATTTTTTTTTTTAATATCTGATGCCTAAATTTCCAAAGTATTTTTCTTGTCACAAAGAGTGTACAGAAGAGGAAAGAAAGCACTCACTGCTTTCTCCCTCCCTCTTCATTATATTATGTACTTGTGTCTCCTCCATTTCCCTTTTTTTTTTTTTTTTGAGCTCTTCACTGTAACAGTGTTTCTGACTTATGTATTTGTATGTATGTTTCTGCCTAGTTGTGCAAGCACTAAATTACAAGAAAGAATATTTTCTTGTAATTTTGTAATGATGTTTTAACACTATTCTTTGGTACTCAGATAATGATCTTGAAAAATAGATTCTGCCCTCTACGGTTAGGGAAGAGCTGACTTGTTTGCTGTGTATAAGGATGGCTAAAGCCTCTCCTTTGCAATCTTCAGCAGCCAAAATAATACAGAAAAGGACACAAAAATATTAGATTACATAGTTATATTTACTGGTGTTTTTTCTCTGCTTTGGAAATAGAAGGGACTCCACAATCTGCCCCAGATTTTCTTTCTTCCCCTTTCTTTCCCAGCAGGACCTGAACAGAAACTATGTGGTCTGCAAACAGTGAGTAAGATGGAAAAGGTTTCTTGCCCCATTATGAATATTTAAGCCTGTCTGATTTTTTTTTTTTTTTTGGACAATTTTCTGTGAGTAAATATTGGTTCTATAAGTGTCTGCAACAGTAAATGTAGTGCTGGTCCAGTGTCACCAATACCTTGATCCTGTCCTCAGCACAGCCTTTAGGCCTTGGAGACTTTTCCTTCCATGGAGTGGGAGTTTAAAACATTTCTTACACTTGAGCTCAAACCAAACTATAGTTATTCAAGGAACTGAAAACCACACTGGAATATGTGAATATTTCATTTGTAGACAGCCTCTGTTTATCTTTGCTTCAAAGCAAAAACAAAGCCTCTTGGCTTCCTTGTTGTCTTCTTCAACACAGGATGGGAACTCTGCCTTACTTTCTGCAGGACTGTGCAGTACCTAACATCAAAGAGCTGCCATTTTCATCAGTATGAGAACTCCTGCAGTGTTGCACTTAACTCTGAAGTTTGCAAGTGTCTCAGCTACCCTTTCTGCTTGCCTTGCAGAGGAAATGTGGCTGCAGCTTCATCTCCAAATGCAGACACAGCGACAGCAAAAGAAAGCGGAGGGCCAAATTAGCTGTGGTTTGTGGTATTTCTTCTTCTGCTTCCATTTTCTGCCCTCTAATCCTACCCACCTCACACATGTAAACCCATTTACTTTAGAGAGCAAGCTTTGGGCATATATATTTGATCACCTGTGATTTCAGTCCTCCCCCCCAACATCCCCCACCCCCACAATGAATCCATCACCAAGTCTACTTTAATCACAGATAAGACGCTGTCCTGGTACTAATCGTTGTAGCTTCTGTGACTTTAAAGGAGTTATGCTCTTTTTTTTTTTGTTTTGTGAGAAAAGGAACTAGCTGGGGTTGAAGTATGTTCTGTGCTTAGAAAAGACATTCTTTTTTGCTTATAGTAACTCACATAGATAATTCTATACCCTCACTTCCCCTGTGCTATGTCAATTGTCATCCCACTCTGCTGGATTTTGCTCTCATGCAAAATAAATACAAACTGGATTCTTGAACATCAAAAGGAAAAAAAAAGTAAGGAAGGTAGTTAAAAACAACACTCAGAATACACTCAGAACCAATTTTAAACTATTATTAATCTCATGCTTATATTGTGTCTCTTTAAAATAAAACACAACTCATAGTATTTGGCCGTATATTTACAATTTTAAAACTTGCCCCTAATGAAAAATGGGGCAAGTCTACTTTCATTTACTTCTCAAAACAATATCTGCAATGTAGATAGTGCTGGTCCTAGCCCTGGCCATATCTAGTTTCCCAGGTCCTCTACTACAGATTGGCAGTGATGTACATAATCAATTTGGAGCAAACAAACTGATCCAGCTCCTACCTACATGGCTCCTTTTTCCTTATGGGACCACTGGCTTTCTCCAAAGCCGAATTTCTGGAAATTGTCATGCTTGCCTAGTGAAACTGAGAGAACCTAAAACCTATTAGCTCTGATAACAACCTGGGAGATGTGCTGCTGAAGACTGCTATGAAGTTTTCTATGACGTATAATGATCAAAGCTTTGTCTGCACACAGGTCTCAGTGCTTGAACAACACTGATTAATCTCATTCCTGCTAATTAATCTCACACCATGACTCTGGTTACTGACACCAAACCACACATGCAGACTGAGCATTGTCTTATCATTCCCCATGATCACCAGGAAGTGCCACCTCCACTGCTAAAGCTTACCAAGGAAGAAAGATTGGGCAAGGAGGCACCTCCTTAGCTCTAGAATAGCTGTAATGATTCTGTTCAGAGTACTCTTTTAAACCAGAACAGGCAAAGCACTACAATATCTGAGGGTAGAATATGTCATACATGTACAAAGGTACTCTTACAGCGTAGCAACTTCTCCTAAGAACAGGAAATAACTTACCTTTGCTAGTAAATTGTTTAGTGTAAACACTTGCAGTTACCTCTGCACCTGGATAACTATTTACATTAAACATTACACTACTCATCCAATGACAAAACATTAGCAAAAAAGAAATGTGTAGATCAGGCCTCATACATGTGTGCTTTCAAACACGTACAAGAGCAAAAAGTTTTAGTAAACTGAACAAAACCATTGCCATGGCCTCATGTAGAGCAGTGGTGGCCTTGTGGCTTGCAGCTGCACAGACCTTTCAAAGACGAGTCCAAGCACATTACTGTGCACTCAAACACCTTTCTCTTCTGGTCTACAGCATTTTGTGCAGTTTCTTGGAGATGTCACTAGAATCTCTTTTGGTCTTGTGCCTAAGCAGCTCTTACAGCAGTCTTCCTTCTGGTCTCATGATAAATCAGTTTGTTCTTCTCTGAAATTCTTTGAGTTTTATGTAGTAATTACCAAGTAATTAGATGGACAAGCATATAATTTGTTTTCTTTCCTTTTGTATTCTGGTATTTACAAAGCTGATTTGTTTGCATTTATTTTATAAAAAAAATATTCTAAATATCTTCCGGCATCAGGGAAGTTTTTTAAGTAATGGAAAGTGATTTAAGGTGATTAATATGTGTAGTTTTCATTTTCTTATAGAATACTTCTTGGAAAATGTGTATTTCTCATGTAAAGCAAAAGAATTTGAGACAAGATTGTTATCTAGGGTAAAAGTTTCTCTAGCAGAACCACATCACAATTTCCTGAAACCTAAATTTTGCAAGTTTCTTACATTAGTATAAAAAATTTCCATTAAAAAAAACCCAAAAAACTGATAGATTTTAACCCTCTAATAGCATATATGGGTCCATTGCAGATTTTTTTTAAATTGACTAAAATAGTAATATATTACAAAGAAGCCAAAAAGAAAGAAGGCAAACACACATCCATCTTTGAGAAGGACAAGGAGAATTTGAGGCAGTACAGGCCAATCAGCTGAGCTGCACTCCCTGGGAATGTTACATACTGAGTCTCCTACAAGCACTTCCAAGCACAGGAAAGATAAGAAGGTAATTGAGAACAGCCAGCACAGAATTATCAAGGGTAAATTATACCTGAACAACCCGATTGCCTTCTGTGATGAGATTACTTGCTCTGGGATGAAGGGAGGAGCAGTGAATGCTGGGTACTTTGATTCTAGCAAGGCCTTTGATATGGTTTCCCATTGCCTCCTTAGAGCCAAATTAGTGGCCTATGGATTCTGTAAGTGGATGCTAGCTGGGGTAGAAAATCAGCTGGACCACCATGCTGAAAGAGTTGCAATCAACAATATGAAGCAGAACTGGTGACTGGTTGTACAAGTGGCCTCCCTCAGGGATTCATAGTGGGCATAACACTGTTCAATATCTTTATTCATGACCTGGGTGGTGGGATGGAGTGCACTCTCAGCAGGTCTGTAGGCAATATGACACTGGAGGGAGCAGCCGTGGTTCAAAGAATCTGGGCAGACTGGACAATGATCTGACAGAAACTCATGAAGTTCAAGGACAAATGAGCTCCGGGCTCTTGCTTCTGGGAGAGATTAAATAGATTGCTGTAACAACAGTGTAGCCACTTGTCTGGAAAGCATTTATTGCCCTGTGTTCAGTACTTCTGAGGCTGTGTCTGAGGTGTCTTTTTGGGAGGACGCAGGACAAGAAAGGCATTGACATACTGGGGCAGGTGCTGTAGAAAGCCACCAGGACAGCTATGGAGCTGCATGACGTGCTTGTGAGAGCAGACTGAGACACCTGGGTGTGTTCAGCTATGAGAAATTAAGGCAAAGAGAAGGTCCTACTGCTGGTTCCAAGCACCTAATGGGAAGACAGAGAAGACAGAACCAGGCTCTTTGCTGAGGAGCCCAGTGACAGGACAAGCAGCAGCAGCCACAGGTTGGACCATTTAGAATTCTTACTAGATATACTGAAAAATGTTTCTCCTGTGCAGGTGGCCAGATACTGGAAAGGTTGCAGTATCTGAACCTTCTTTGAAGATTTCAGAACTGGAATGGATCAAACTGATAGATGGTGCAATGGTGACCATGGGATTTCTTTCAAAGTTGGGCAGATGTTTACCTGTTACTTTGTTTAGATACTGTATAGATACTGTTTAGATACATGAGAGACGTGATTTTCACAAGGTCTGCTGGAGCTTCAGAGTTTAGTTATTGTTGTCAGCACTCAGGGTCTTGGTATCTGAGGTTTTGAATGGAAGCATTCAAAATAAAAGGATGTTTCTGTAAACTGAGCTTTGAAAACTCTGTATCTTACTTTTCAATGACTCAGGAGAATTTCCAGGGCTAACCTAATTGTTATCAGTGGAGCATTTCAAGGTCTCCAGCAGATGAATGCTAGAAAGTTCTAAAGCAGCACTGAAAGAAGGCACAAGCATAATCATTTCTTAAAACAAACCCTGCCGTTCCAGGGATAACTGTCCAAATTAGAATACGTGGGAACAACTGTAATTCTGTGACAGCTCTTCAGCTATTGTAGTTCCTGTGATTAACCACAGTAAGCACAAAATGCTAAAATGGCAGATGCTAAGGAACCTGTATTTCTGCACTATGAATTGAAAATTCTTGTGAAATTTTGAAAATTATAAATATAACAGCTAGGGGGAAATGGAACCTACAGTGTTTGGAGTTTTCTACAAAATCAGATAAACTCCGCATGAAGCATTTTTTATTAAAGGGTGTGCAATTAAACACTACATCTTATTTCTCAATCTATTATTCAGTTGTGTGTCCTTTCATGTTTTAAGGGTTATTAAAAGAAGATAGAGGAAGCTTAAAATCTTTTCAATATGATAAAGAGCCTATTCGAGAAAAAAAAAAAAAAAGCAAGCTTATATTCTGGCATGAGAACAATAGATTATTCAAAATGACATTTATTACCTGATGTTGATCAAAACCCCTTTCAAGTTAAAGAGGAAACAAGAAAATGTATATACAGAATGTCCTTATTAAGCTTGTATTTGATGCCTTTTGTAAAATATCATTATTTTAATAGTGAAATCTAATAAGTTTGAGGAATTTTCTGGGGAAAAAAAAGGTTTATATATTGTATATACTGTCCTCTAACCCCCTAGCTGGAGTAAAAATGTACAGGAACAGTTCTGCAATTTCCCAGCTGATAAGACTTGATACCGCAGGAGTTGAATCTCCAGAGAGACACTGGAAAATCTCAGTTACTCTAGAAAGCTGCACACAAACAACTCACAAGGTTGAACTGTAGGCCCTGCAAACCTAAAAAGGGTTAAAAGACTTCTCTACAGAAAAAGGAAGAGGTTAGCCCTTAAAGACCATATAAGCTGCAAAACCTGGCAGTTGTGGCTTGTTAAACTGCTGGGAGGTGGAACTGGCAGCTGTGCTGCCGAAGTGGGGAAGTCATAAAAGGGAAGCAGAGGGCCCCAGAGGGAGCAGGACAGTTGGGTTTTGCATTTCTCTACCTTGGAGAATTGACTTTATTTGAATGAAAATGGACACTGCTACTGTGGGATGCTGATCGTAGGGACTCTTAGTTGGCTTGTTTATGGAGAGCCAAACAAGGTAAAAATCAGCTGTCCTGGGTTCCACTGTTTTTAGGGTTGTGACTACAGGAGCTGCACCTGGCTGTACTAATTTCCCAAGCCTAGACTGAAGTGGGATGCTATTTTTTTCACCCTTTAAAAAAACCCATCCAAACCAAAAAAAAGAAAGCATCACTTATGTTAGTTGCCTGATCTCAAATTGGAGCTGATAATCTCTTTGCAGGGCTTCGGTTTTGTACTGTGCTTCCTGTTAAGGAACAAAAATAAACTGGTAGTGCTTAAAATGAAATGTCAGAATCCTTTTGGCTTAAGAAATTATTACGTTTATTTTTGCAAATTAATTTTAACAAATTTGAATTTGTATTTTAAATTTTATTCCACAGACCACTTGGAATCTTCTGTAATACTGTGAAATTATGTGAATCCTATAGCTCTTAATGGCAGATCTGAAAAGTGCAGGCAATGCTTTCTGCCTGTAAACATATGTATCCAGTAATCATTCCCCCATATAGACTGACTTGTTCTTCTGAATATGGAGCAATTAAGGAGTCTGCAATTTTATTTATCCTTTTCTGTTTTATAAATGAAGGAAAGTATTTATCTAAAAATATTTGGTCTGGTCTTTTTGTATTTCCAAAAAAAATGGTAACGGTTAAGAATTTGACATCCTTGTAGGTTTTGTGCTCTTGTAGCACATTAACTGATTTCAGACATTATTTATTTTCATTGTGTCTTTAAGACATGTTCTTTTAAAAAAGCGGCAGCATTTCAGAACTACAGGGTAGATTTAAAGTAACCCAGCTTGGCTTGAAGTGACATGTGCCCAGACCAATTTATGGAGTAATGGAACAATTTATGAGTCTGCCTTAGCTGAAATTAGTTTCTATGGCAGTTGGCCCAGGGAAACTCTGTGAGCCTTCTGTTCTTTACAGCTGCAGAAAATAATTGTAAAGGGGAATATTACCTTTCAGTAGCCAGGCAAAGCCTCACAAACCATGTGATATCCCTGTCCGTCAAATTGGAGACCCTAACTCACCAGCGGAAATGCTTTGGGTAACCAGTGAGAGAAAAAGCAAGTGATTCATATACTTTTTCATACTGAAATAAAGTAACAAATGAGTTTTATGCTTAAACAACTGTGCTAAACAAAACTCTGTGGCAAAAGAGCACATAGGTTTTATAAGTAAGCTTGCTAAATCCTGGTTAATCCCAGGCCTTTTTTAAAATTGAAGGTGAGAGCTCATACTCCTGTTTTAGTTTATTCTAACAGTTGATGAAGTCAGTCAGAACAGCCATTCATTAGCGCAGTCTTGCTAGTTTGTTTATGATTCTTCTCTCTCCCTTGTCCACCAGCTTCCAGTTGGGAGTATCTTGCACCAAAAAATGGGACAAAGCAGGAATTTTAGTACTAACGGTAGAACTAATGGAGACAATGCAAAATAAATAGTTTACCCCAAGCCTACTTTTTTACGTTTTACAAGCCTAGAGGCGCTTTCTTTTGGTCTCCGTTGATGCTTCTACATACACACTGGTCTATTAAAGATAGTAAACTACTTCATGAGAAGCAGAGTACATTCTGCTTGCAAAAAGATCAGCTTAGTCCACTGGTGGCATCACACCTCTTTAATAAGGTTTCAAAGCAATGTGAATTTGTTCTGGTTGTACTCTTTTATTCAGTCCTTGTAGAGTGCAAAAGCTTTACATTCAGTTATCAAAAAACTGGACATTGTCTCAAACTGGACGAAGTCTCAAACACTAGTATATATTGAGGAGTGGATTTCTTTAAAGTTGAGTAGGAACTGCCAGTCAGGATTTGAAATGCGCAGTAACCCAGAGAAATCATCTCCTCCTCCATTTTCCTAAGTGCCTTACATGGGAACGAGATCCTGACTAGATTTCTAAGATGCAGCTAAGGACTCACTGAAAATTCAAAAGAGGTTTTACTATCACACCTTGGCCCTTCATTTTTTTGTTACTGTCATCACAACATTTAAGTTAATTTGTTCACTAGTTATCTGTGAAGTGAAACAAGCAGTGTTGCCTGCAATGCAGCATGAATGCAGTTGTGGAGATATGTGATCCAAGAGATAGCATTATAGAGTCATTTAGGTTGAAAAATACCTCTAAGAACCAGTCCAACTATTAACCTAGCACTCCCAAGTCCATTACAAAACCAGGTTTCTAATGGAGATGTCTCTCCACAGGCATGACAGGCAACATGGTAACAGGTTTAGTCTTAGCTCTGAAGTGTTTAAATACTGACCCCGAAGGTCTTTCATCTCCCATTTCTGCAGAGGCACCATGAATGCTGACTGCAACATATACTCTCAGTGTCATGCTATTAAAAAATCTGTTAATGCACTGAAATACAACTTCCACGTCGTGACAAGCTATATGAATAAAACTTCCCTCACACCTGTACAAAACTGTCCCCAAGGCATAAGGGAACAAAGAAAAGACCTGGATTGTGTGCTCACTCTCTCTGTAGAGAGCCTGTCTCCAAGGCTTAGCTTACAGCAAGGATTAGGGTACAGTTAGAATTAGGGGTGAGGGAAAGACAGCCTGCTGCTTCAGTTGGAATGGGCTTACAAAGGAGCTTCAGAGAAAAAAAGGGCAAAGAGAATTTGGAAGGGAAAGTGTTTTGGTGTGGGCATTGATGAGGTATCATAGTCTAAGGCTCACCCAGTGGTCATGGTTAGGGCTGAGAAAAAGAGAAAGCCTAGGGGAAGGCTAGACAGTTGGAAGAGGCTAGAAGAGGGCTCTCAAAGTGAAGGGTGGGCTGCAAAGAGAAATTGGCTTCAAGAACTTGTTCTGGGCAGTGGCTGAGGGTGATATCTGAAGCTCAGCCTCTGAGATTAAAGTCAGGGTTAGGCTTGAGAGGGGGAGCCACAAGCTTCTGCTGAAGTGGGAATGTGAAAGAATGGATAACTGGAAGTGTTAGCTACAAGGAGAATTTCGTTCCCAGAAGTTTTCTGTTTGACCTAGCCCAAGATAAATTTTAGCCCAAGACTCAGCCTTGCGTTGGGTTTATTGATATGGCTGAGATGGGTTGACCTTGGCTGGATATCAGGTGCCCATCAAGTTACGCTCTCACTCCCCTCCTCAACTGGACAGGGAGAGCCTCCTAGCCAGGTTCAATTTCACTGCCAATTTTATCTATCTTTTCCCTGCAGTGGGGGAATGGGTGCCTGTGGTCAGACCATCACACACTGTCTTTGCTTCTCTGTTCTCCTTCTTCCTCCCTTGTTCCAATGTGAGGTCCCTCCCACAGGAGACAGTTCTCCATGAACTTCTCCAACAAGAGTCCTTCCCATAACTGCTTTAGCATGGGCCATTTCCGCAGGATGCAAGTCTTTCAGGAGGAGACTGCTCCAGTGTGGGTTGGCATCTTCTCACAGAAGCCACCCCTATAGCCCCCTGCACAACCAAAACCTTGCCATGCAAATCCGATAGAGGCTACGGTTAAATTAAGGTTAAAAGAATGAGAGCCCAGAGCTGCACTGAGAGTTGAGTAAGAAAGGAGGTGGGCTGCAAAGAGAACTTGGCTGGGAGACTATTTTGGCTTGGGAATTAAAAGGGGACTGACAACATTTGATTATGTTTACATCAGGATTAGAGTTAAGGCTGGGAGAAAGAGACAGCCTAGAATTTCAGCAAGAGGAGAGTTAGAGAAGGGCTTTTAAGGGGAAGTCTAAGTTCAAGGAACTTGGCAAGGCTGCCTGGTCTGAGGCCCAGCCTACTCTTATGGTTGAAGTTACATCTGAGGTTATTTTTGACAAGAGAGTGTAGCGCTGCAGTTAGAACAGGCCTAGCACACCTGGGGTGCAGGAAGAACTTTGTTGCAAGAACTTTTTGTTGTGACTGGTGCTCTGCAGTCCTGGTCTGAAGTCCACCATACGGCTTGTGTGAGAGTTAGGGCTGGTGCTAGGAGCCAAAGAGAGCCTAGAGCTGCAGATGAAGGGAAGATTGAGAGCAGCTGATAGTGAAAAGATTGGGCCACAGGGATAGGTTGCCTGCAAAAACTTGTTGGTGGAAGCAATGGCTGAGGGGCCTGGTCCAAGGCTCAACATAACTTCTAGGTGTAGGGAGAGGTTTGAGGTTATGTTTAACAGAAGGAAAGAGACAACAACTGCAGCTGGCTCAGAGCTATAAAGTGACTGTCCCAGGAAAGTCTAAGCTGCCAGAAGAACTTGGCAGCAAGAACTTCCTGGTGTGGGCATTGGCACCACATCCAAAGCCCAGCATATGGTTTGTTTGAGGCTTAAGGTTAGAGCTATGAGACACAGAGGACCTGGAGCTGCAGCTGGAATGGAGCTAGAAAGGAGATCTCAAAAATAAAAGGTGTGGGGTAGAGCAAATGTGGCAGGGAGAATATTTTATTGGGGGCACTGGCTGGGGATCCTGGTCTAAAGATCTCTTTTAGTGTTAAGGTGGGCATGGTGGGTATTTGGACAGATAGCCTGGAGCTGCAGATGGAGGGAGCTTAAAAAGGGAACATGTCAAAGGAAAAGGTAGACTGTGAGAAGAATGTGGCTGTGACAATGTTTTGGTGTGGGCAATGGCTGGGGACCCTGCACTGTGACTCAGCATAAAATTATATTTTCCCTCAGGGTCAGTGCTAGAACTGGAGGAGAGAGTGCCCTGGAGCTCCAGCTGAAGGTGAGTTAAATGAAAAGGAAATCTAGGCTGCAAGAAGTGGACTGTGAAACTTTTTACTGTGGGCACTGGCTAGAGGGCCTCAGCCTCTGTTCTATTTTAAGGGATAGGATTAAAATTGAGGGAAAGACATCCCAAGAGGAGTGTAGACTGCAAATGTAATCAAGTTTTGTCTCTTCTAGTGACCCATGAGTCCAGCTGCATCTGTATAGTGGATTCAGTGGAAAACCTGTGCCCAAAGTGGTTCCTACAGGAAAGGCAAGTACAGGCAACCATCTTTTTTTGTGGCATTTAAAACTGAAGAGGACAAATCTTTGCTTCAGACCTTGTCATGTAGATAGCCCAGGCCCTTGAATTTTTTTTAAATTTTGCTGTAATTGTTATGGTCAACATCTTTTGTTCTTCTGATAAAACAACCTTCTTTAGTGAGAACTTATATTTGCAGGGAAAAGCTCTTTAGAATCTATGCCAAGATGACAAGAAAGCCTTCTGGAAAAAAGAGCAACTTCTTTCTTCAGCCTTCCCCATAAAAAAACAAAACAACTACTAAAATGTTTGCTGTTTTTATTACTTATAAACCAAAATGCTTCACTATATGGATTTACTCTGGAAGGATGATGAAAGACACGTATGTGGCAGATGTTAGTCATGTTGATGTGTGCAGCATTGCACAATGCTCAGATGTCATGTTCTAAGTTTAATGTAAGGGATAAAATGGGTACTGAACTCTTCCGAAAGTCTGACTTCAAACTTATATTTAGGCATCTAAGTGACATGCTTTTATTCAAAGGTGCTGACGACTCAGCTGCTTCCATTGACTGCAGCAGAATATAAAGGATTTTTTTGTTGTTGAATCTATTTTCAAGAACAAAAATTACAGTTTAGTATCTCTGTAACTCCTAAGTAATTCCGCTGAAAAACAAAGGGGAAAAAAAAGGACAGAAAATTAAATACATCTCTATTTTGTCCTACTCTCCATAAGATGAAGGCAAGGGATCATATAATAAATCCCAGTAATTGATTTTATGCAGGAGGGAGATTAAACATTACTGCTTTGGATTCCAGCATAATAGATAACTTTGCTGTAGAGATTACAATGGCAAAAGAGAAATGGAGATGTGCAACGCGTTTTTAAATTTATGTAAGCCTGTGTTGGGGTCCCAGACTCATGTATTGACCTTAGTTGCCCTGAACAGCCACACCTGGGAGCAAGTTCTGCCCAGGACCTCCACTTAAGCTCAGGTAGGGCACAGTTTAGGTCTGAGCTACGACCTATCTCCAGCTCTGTGTTCTGGTTATACCTTGGCCTCTCTCATCAGCAGCTTGCCTGCACCTCTGCTTCTGGCTCTGGATAGACCCTGTGCCTACATTGTGGCTTCCTGGATGGACCTGGTTCATCACTTCAGCTTCTCTGGGACTGCTGGTGTGATGTGTGCTCTTGCCAGCACCCTGCCCACTGAGTGTGGGCCCGTGCCGTGTCACGGAGGGCACTGGTTGCAGTGGGATGACCCTCGCTTGCGGTTTGTCCGCCTCATGGAACCGCCCTGCTCTTGCTTCTCCCTAGGCATCTGGTCACCTTGCTGAAGCAATGAACAGCAAGATCTACAGCAGGCAGGTCAGTTTGTATTATTCAGAAGCTGATGTATGACTTCTTGTAAAGGCACCGGAGATGTATGTTACTGTGTTACCCGTGGGTACTGACCCCGAACAGTGACGGCAGATGTCATTGAGTTCCTCCTCATCATGCCGTGGAGCAAAGCGTATGTGGCGTTCGATATTTCTGAGCTGGGCAGATTGTGCCTTTGTTGGATGTCGCCTGTCACTGACCACATTCTCTGTGGCCATGGAGGCAATCAAGAGACATTCTGCTGGTGGTGTTACAGCATAGTGAGGTCACAGGGGTGCAATACTCTGGCAGGGGACCGAGCTTTCCGTATTTGCTGCATGCCCGCTGTAGGGAGCCGCTCTGCACAGGAAGCCGAGCTGGGGCAGGAGCAGCTGGCAAAGCCCTGCCGCAGAGATCCCTCTCATTCCTACAGATCCCTTTACAGAGAGGGAACTGGAACCGGAGTAACACTCAAACTGTAAAAGTTACGGTGCGAGCGACCAGCTAGCTAAAGAGTAGGGCGACGGGAGGTTTGGTTTCTCAGAGGACTGGCGATAGGCGCGAGGGCCGGAGGGCAGCGGACGAGAACCACCGTGTCCCCGGGCGGGGCCGAGACAGCCCCTACCTCCGCAGGCCCCTCTCCCTGAGGCGAGGGAGGTGCGGCTGCCCGCGGCCGCGCAGGCGCCGCGCGCGGGGAGCATGCGCAGTGGGGCGGCAGAGCCGGCGCTCCGCGGTTCCCGCGGGGGCG